>NC_064644.1:159353649-159662399 GCF_023864345.2 Schistocerca serialis cubense
ACGTCCTGTAGGGTGCGTTCCTTTCACACCAGGGCGGTAGTGTCAAGCGAGAGGTCACTGGAGGGCAGGGTGGAGGTCTGTTGCGTTTTCTGGTGAAAGTTGGTTCTGCCTCGGTAACGGCGATGTGCGTGTGTTGGTTAGGAGGAGACCAGCTGTGGACGTGTACTCAACCAGTCTGCGTGCTAGACACACTGTATCTAAACTTGGAGTACGATTTCATATGGCATCAGGAACTCTCTCGTGGTTATTCCAGACACCCTGACTCGAAAATTGTACGTCGATTTGGTGATTCGAGCTGTTGTGCTGCCATTCGTGAACAGCGTTCCAGGGGTGTTTTCCAACAGAATAACGCTCGCCCATATACCACTGTTGTATTTACTGTTAAAAACAGTCTTGATCACGGTTTATTTATCAAGGCGATCGGTTTCGACCACTGCTGTGGTCATCTTCAGACCATTGAGTAGGAACCTCTTTCTGTTGGTACTGTTGGATTCTCCAACAGAAAGAGGTTCCTAATCAATGGTCTGAAGATGACCACTGTAGTGGTCGAAACCCATCACCTTGATAAATAAATCGTGATCAAGACTGTTTTTAATAGTAAATATTTATAACACATTGATCACTGCCACTCCCATAATGTATTCAAAAGTAACCACTGTTGTAACCCATGTGGTGTCACCGCCAGACACCACACTTGCTAGGTGGTAGCCTTTAAATCGGCCGCGGTCCGTTAGTATACGTCGGACCCGCGTGTCGCCACTACCAGTGATTGCAGACCGAGCGCCGCCACACGGCAGGTCTAGAGAGACTACCTAGCACTCGCCCAGTTGTACAGCCGACTTTGTTAGCGATGGTTCACTGACAAAATACGCTCTCATTTGCCGAGACAATAGTTAGCATAGCCTTCAGCTATATCATTTGCTGCGACCTAGCAAGGCGCCATTACCAGTTACTATTGATGCTGTAAAACATGTACCGTCAAGAGCGATGGATTCCACAGCTACGTCCTTTTTTGCTAGTCTCATTTCCTTGACCTGTTCCAGACCTCACGCCAGCCTACGAGAGCTAAAACGCGTGCCTTTCGGCTTCCTCTCATAGTGGGTTGGCTCTCTTGCCAATCCACAACAACCCATGTGCTCTATAGAGCGTCAGTTTGTTGCTTTGGCGTGCTCGATCAGCAGAACTGTCTCCAGTGGATCACGTATGTGACATTATCTGATGAGAGTTCCAGCGTCATCCACAACCAGCATTCCTGTATTGACCGACCGAGTGCTACAGCCATGAAACTCTATCCCACAAAGTGACATCCGGCACCTGTACAACAGATGTCATGCACGTTTGCATGCTTGCATTCAACATTTTAGCGATTACAGCGGTTATTAATGTACCAACATTTCTCATTTGCAATGTTTTATCTCGTGCTTACATTAACCTGTGATGTTGGGATGTTCACCACTTACGTGTGTTACCTAGACAAATGTGTCCTTGAAATTTTGTTACTCTGTGTTAAGTACTTTTTGATATTGTAATTTTTTCCCGTCAGTTTGGTGAGAATAGTTGTAATTTGAATTGGTCTTCGCTTAACCTTTTGTATGACTTAATAACTGCGCTATTGTTTACGACGTTTGTTACACAGTCACTACGCCACTGGTCGAAGCCGATGACTAGTATCGCATATTCCTCTTTATCCGTAACATCCAGCACAAAAATATTAATCTTTTACAAAGACTACCGCCGGTCTCCACTGATTAGATGCTTGTTGTTAATTATTGCCTGTTTAAATATTTTTACATTCTTGATATCTTCCGCTACTTTTCAAGACGAATTTTACTGTCGGGTCCGTAGCTACAGTTGGCGTTGGAAATAAACGTTCTAAAGCTTCGTTCTTAACAGTGCTGTCATGGATTGTCAGGTTATCTTAAAAAATGTTTTCCATAAATACACAACGTTTCTGCACACCAACTGTTCCTTTTCTTGTGTCTACGTTTCCATATAGCTAGGCGAAAGGCGCCTTGGAATGGTCAGAGGTTAAATTCGTTAGCGTCTGCCTTGCGGAGTACGCATCCTCTTAGTCGTTTTTACAGCCTGCAGATGCTATCAGTATTGTGTGCAACGGCCAACTGCCACTGCTGTATGAGCCACTGCCGGACGCTGCCAGAGCCGCGGTAAAGAGCGACGTGGCCACCGAGGGCATGCTCGGACATCATGATGAATGGCTGGCTGGCGGATGCGAAGGGTTCGTTAAGGAGTTGCGTCTACTTGGCGATCCCTTCTTAAGCTCCGACTCACATGGAATACACCGCCGGAATCTGCAGCCAACACCGGCTCCATGACTTTCCTCGGCATTGTCTGAGAAGCTGGGTGTGGAAGCTAGTACGTTGAAGAGGACGACATCGAGGTAGGAAGCACCAAAAGCAAATACACTATTGCCAGATCCATAAAGATTGTAAAAGCGGATGTACGTATGTACATGTATGTGTGTATGTATGTATATTCCACGTCTTCTCCTAACTACTGGTCCGATTTCAATCGAACCTGATACATACACAACACTTATTGTCTAGAAAAAATCACTGTGAGCGTAAGAACAACCACTCTATAAAAGGAACGGGGGTGAAAAAGCAGTGTAGCCCACGACTCGCGAATACCCATAAATTATTCATCCATTATATGAGAATGACAGTTGTTAGTGACTTGCAATAAACCTTACACGTAATTTAAAACCTTTACGAAACTTCTTCTCGCTGACGACCCTCTCAAAATGGTGAAAGGAAAAAAGTTTGTCACGGTTCATGCAGTAAAACTGGCCATGATGCATAACGTTTTAATTCTCTACTACTAACTGTATTCGTGACACATTTTGCAGACAATATTCACATATACCACTGAATGTTCCAAAAAAATTACATCTTTGTACGGGACATGGCTCAGGAGATGTGACGTCACAAACACTGAGGTAGTGAAAAACTGCCGCATTATGCATGGCGTTTAAGGTTTTCACTTCTTTGCTACTAACTCTATTCGCAAACCATTTCGCAGAGAGTGTGCACATAGCCGCTGAATGTATCTAGAAAAATATTTCATTGTACAAAACATACTTCGGGAGAGACGACGTCATAAACATGTAAAAAAATCTTATCCTAAACCCGTGGAATGGTTTTAATCAAAATTGATACACATATTAGTTACGATCTGAAAGAAATACTGTATGTGTGTGTGTGTGTGTGTGTGTGTGTGAGAGAGAGAGAGAGAGAGAGAGCGAGAGAGAGAGGGGGGGGTTAAGAACCACCAGAGAGCGAAGAGGAGGATATGGACAGAGGGGAGAGGATGAGATGAAGGGGTAGGAAGAGGGGATGGGAAGAGAGGGGCTAGGAGATTGACAAAGAGAGGTGGGAGGAGACAGGCAAAGAAAGGTGGAGATGAAACTGGGGATAGGAAGATGGACAGAAGAGGAAGGGGAAAATGAACTAACAGAGGACTGGAATATATACACATCCCGGCAACACCTGGTACTTACCTGGTCACTAATATAAAAATAATCTCACGACAAATTGAATTAGTCAGTTTTGTTTCCATTAAGGGACAGCTTGCTCCCCGGCCCTGTTAATGATATCCAAAATAGGAGGAATGGCAGCATTCGTCGTAATTTTTAATCTGTTTACTGCTGGTCGATTTCAGTGCAGTTATATCCTAAGCATGATGACTCGTCGTAAATAAAATTGCACTTGGTACCGCATTGACATTACAGATGAAAGTTTAACATTGGCACTACAGAGAAGGTAAACTGTTATTTGTAATCTCAGTGTGGTACCGTTTCCTATTTTATGTATGATAAGTCATCATGACTTGGATGTAATTGCAGTGAAGGTAAATGCACAGTAGCTGAAATCAATCTGCAATAAACCGATTAAAAATTTACGACCGATGCTGTCCTTCCACCTATCGTGGATAGTTGATGTGTGGGGGACAACGTACTAATATCAGCAGGGCAAAACGAATACCTCGGAGGATTACCTGACTTCTCTGTATCCACCAGAATCTTTCACGAAAACCATCGTGTTACGTCGGTGTTCCTTGAGGCTTTTTGTAGTGTCCTATTATGCAGAGAAGTCGCATCGCTAGAAAATGTAGCAAGAGGGAGGAGGACCTGCAGAGAATCGAAACTTGCTGCATGGATTGGCAGTCAATATATTCAAATGTAACACACATAAATATAACATTGGGCGTAAATAAGCAGAAAGACCCATTACCGTATCATTGGTTCAAATGGCTCTGAGCACTATGGGACTTAACTTCTGAGGTCATCAGTCCCCTAGAACTTAGAAATACTTAAACCTAACTAACCTAAGGACATCACACACATCCATGCCCGAGGCAGGATTCGAACCTGCGACCGTAGCGGTCACGCGGTTCCAGACTGTAGCGCCTAGAACCGCTCGGCCACCCCGACCGGCCACCGTATCATTACATGATTGCCGAATACACACTGAAAGCATTGATATCTGTTAAGTAATAGGTCTATGTGTACAGAACGATTTGATGTGTAACGACCGCTAAAAAACTAATCGCAGTTACGAAAGATGACAGACAAATATTCACTGGAAGTATCTACAGGAAGCGTTGTCCATCCTTATTCGACAAATACTGGAGTGTTGCTCATTAGTCTGGTATTCAGGCCAGAAAGGATTGAGAGAAGAAACAGAGCAGAATAACAGCAGCGCATTTCATTACAGGTTCATTTGCTAATCGGGAGATGCTCATTCAGCTCCAGTGCCAGACTCTGCAAGAGAGACAGTATTCACTATGATGTGGTTTACTGTTAAAATTCCTAGAGCAGTCAGTCTATTGCTTCCTCCTACATATGTTTCGCGCAAAGACAATGAGATGTTCGAGCCCACATGGAGGCTCACTGGCATTCGTTCTTCCTGCAGACCATTCGTGACTGAAGAGGAAAGGGCGGAAGGTACAGTATTGCGTAAAGTACTCTCCACCAATAATGATAAGGTGGCTTGCAGAGTATATGATACTTCGTGTGAGACTTTGTATTCAATGGTAAGGAGAGACGGGCTACAGCTATCGTTGTAGAAGCAGAAACGATTAGTAAAAAAGTTAACATACTAAATAGAAGATTTACTTACCTTGTATTTTTCCAAGAGTACAAATACTCATTACACAACGCAGAAAGAGAGTCCAGCTATTACAAAGTCAACAAGGATGACTCCCCATAAATTAAACACCAACAGTGGTGTCATAGGAGACTCCAAGTGCAAACGGGTTGAGCGCCTGCCACAGGCCCTCCTCGAGGCCTACGAGAAAGACAGGCCGCGGCTCATACGTCACGAAGGTAGGCCTGAGCTAGCTCGCTCACTCAGCTCAGAAGACGAAATGCGTTTCTAATCGTGTTAACTTGTAACTGTGTGTTCACGAACTAACGATAATTGCATATTCCGGGCTTGCGCCCATCTTCAGGTGTTTATACATTCATGTACATGTTTGTACTTTTGGAGATCAATAAAGATGAAGCACCATTATTACAGCTATGCTGTGGTGATAGTTTTGCCACTTGGTTACACACTTATGGTCATTTTCACGTCCATATATCAGTTTTACCAAGTATACACAAGTGCACATCGTAATAGTGTAATATGAAGCTGTACTTGGTAAAACTGAAATATGGACGTGAAAATGACCATAAGTTTGTAACGTGGCAAAACTATCACCACAGTATAGCTTTATTGATCTCCAAATGTACAAACATGTACATGAATGTATAAACACCTGAAGATCGGCGCAAGCCCGAAACCGGTCGTGTCAAAATAAATAACCTTTTATTGCGACTGGTAGCAGATAGTTTTCTACACCCCATAAAGGAACAGTCACGGAGTTCGACAGCATCCACCATGGATAAAATTCATTTAATTGCATATTCTACTGACATCTGCTTTTAGAGAGTCTTACTGATCAGAGGAGATAGAGAAGATCCAAAGAAGAGCGGCGCGTTTCGTCACAGGGTTATTTGGTAAGTGTGATAGCGTTACGGAGATGTTTAGCAAACTCAGGTGGCAGACTCTGCAAGACAGGCGCTCTGCATCGCGGTGTAGCTTGCTGTCCAGGTTTCGAAAGGGTGCGTTTCTGGATGAGGTTTCGAATATATTGCTTCCCCCTACTTATGCCTCCCGAGGAGATCACGAATGTAAAATTACAGAGATTCGAGCGCGCACGGAGGCTTTCCGGCAGTCGTTCTTCCCGCGAACCACACGCGACTGGAACAGGAAAGGGAGGTAATGACAGTGGCACGTAAAGTGCCCTCCGCCACACACCGTTGGGTGGCTTGCGGAGTATAAATGTAGATGCAGATGTAGTACTACAACAAAATACACGACTGTACAGTGGCTGTAATTTCAGATCTATGCTCTGCGTAAATGGTATAAGAGTTCGTTTATAGCATTTAGTTTTAGTTTTAACAGTCCTCGTCTCATACAAGATGTGCTCATCCAACCGGTAAAATTTTATTATACCCAGCACAGCCGTAACAAATTATTAGTAGGCATATGGACTTTCGATCTTTGTAGTTCTGATAAACAATAAGACTCCATAATAGCGGATTCACAGCAGAAGATGCAATTCTCATTTGTAGATTAACATGGAATTGCGAGTTAACAGTTGCAGAAGCGTACTTTGTCTGCTGAGCTGAGAGAGCGAGTGAGTCAGGCCTACCTTCGTGACGTACGCGCCGCGGCCTGTCTTTCTTGTGGGCCGCGATCCTCCTCTATTGCAGCAGCAGACGGCGCTTGCAGTCCAGAGCCACTGGAGGTATGGTTCAGTAGGCGTACTCCATTGGGTCCGCCGAACCCCACTCGACCGTTATCGGCATCTGACGGAAAATTGCATCTCTGTTGTCAATTTCGCGACGCCATCGGGTGGCATCGATACATGATAGCACAATATAGATGTAGCAGGTGCCTGTAATTACAGTGCAGCTGATTACAGGGATCCTGTGTGGGTAGTAATTACGGTACGGCAGCGAAACTTGATAGAGGTTTTAGCGCGTTATTGCGGAACCGAATTATGGTAGAAAAAACATTCACATTATCTACCATGTTCCACTGCCATACTATAACAATAGCCCACACTGGACCTCCGCGAGTAGATGTGCTGTAATTTTAACCATCCCGTAGTTACAGCTGTAAATGTGACTGGCATACTTCAGATGTTCCCACTATTGATCGCAGCAACGTGTAATATCAGCCAGTTTTGATTGCGGCCACGTCACGTGCACCCGTCTTTTGCTATGCTCCATCTCAGAGGCTGTGCGAACGCCAGATTGCTCAAATGGTTCAAATGGCTCTGAGCACTACGGGACTTAACTTCTGAGGTCATCAGTCCCCTAGAACTTTAGAACTACTTAAACCTAACTAACCTAAGGACATCACACACACCCATGCCCGAGGCGGGATTCGAACCTGCGACCGTAGCGGTCGCGCGGTTCCAGACTGTAGTGCCTAGAACCGCTTGGCCACCCCGGCCGGCGCCAGATTGCTCGTATTCCACCGTGAGAACCTTGATTTTCGTAAAACCACCGCCGTCAAGGTCTTCTCCCATGGAACATAATGAGTTGATGGTAGAGGTGATCGTCTTCTGCCATGATTACATCAGCGGATGAATGAAATCACTCACCACTTCAACAACAACAGCAGCAGAACAACAACATCAAAAATAACAATAACAACAATGACAACTACCAATGCCAGACAATGAAGTGCTAGTGAAATTTCAAAATGCACTAAACGACCGTCGGCAGAAAATACGTGAGTATCCAAACTATAGACACAGAAATAAAATATTTTTTGCTGTTTTTGCTAGATCTAGACGAGATCATCAAACACATTACTTTCTGAAAACCTTTTTACTGTTATGATGCCATCTGACATATTCTTAGCTCATCATAGCAACTCGATCCTCATCGTCAGCAATCAGTTTCACCTACTGTATTATTTTCCTTTATCCTTCCAACATTTAGTCTTCTGCTTTTTTAGACCCGAATCCATTACTCTTGGATGTACCATATGTTTTCGAGAGACATATTTCTTCGCCTACTCTTGGTAATACATTTCATGACTCGTCTGCCCGTTTAATTTTCATTATCTTTCTGTAGCTAATGCCTATCATATACTAAATTAGTTTATCCATTCTATGTGGGCCATGCTTAGTATCTAGCGGCCACTTTATTTTGCATCAGAATACATAATGCTGTCAGTGTACGAAACTTCTGTTACTCGTTTACGAGATTCTCTTTGATTTATTTCAAGTTGTCACTGTCTCAAAAAAACTACTTAGCTTCTTTGCAGTGAGACATTTGACACTCGCACTCCCTGTAAACGGAAACTGGAGAGTAATTCAACAGGGAAAATATTTCTAAACAAGAGGTGTAGCAGTTGCGGCCTACGTAATATTCTAATAACAATAACTAACGATTCGTCCAATATTTATGCGGTTTCCATTAGGCTGTGTGATACTATATGAAGCGTTTTGCATCCGATAAGAATTTTGTGCCGTCTGACACCGGCCGCCAAAGCTTACGAGGCCGGCCGAAGTGGCCGTGCGGTTCTAGGCGCTGCAGTCTGGAACTGCGAGACCGCTACGGTCGCAGGTTCGAATCCTGCCTCGGGCATGGATGTGTGTGATGTCCTTAGGTTAGTTAGGTTTAATTAGTTCTAGGTTCTAGGGGACTAATGACCTCAGAAGTTGAGTCCCATAGTGCTCAGAGCCATTTGAACCAGCCAAAGCTTACGAACACATAATTTTGTGGCGCCGGACTTATACCCTTTGACGCCATATGCCGTATCATTCATGTATTGTTAGATGCAGTGGCATAGGAGCGTAAGATTTATCTCTCGTACAATTACTTCTTATTCGATCAATGCAGATTCTCCTAAGTGTCCCCATAACAAAGATCTGTTACGAACCGTTAACTCTGTGCTTGTTCGGTCTGTGACATAATAACGCCGGAGAAAAAGTAATCTTCTGCAGCACAGACGTTTCGTGAAAATTTTTTAGTCAGTCACGAACGCTAAGTGAGTCATGGGTATCGATCACATAGGGGAACATTTATTAACGACTGAAAACCTGGAAACTCTTTCCGTTCACAGCAGAGATGCCGAGACCAATATAAATTGAGCTAATAAACTGAGTGTTAGCTAACCGTAGCATCGGTCGTAATTAAATCCAGTCCGCAGTTAGCATCTCTGGGCTGGAAGGCAGAGGTGTATATCGAGAGTGGTTATTAATCTGACTCAAAGGATGTAATTAGTTTACAATTTGACCTGCGCCGCGCAGCCTACCGTGAAACCGATATTGCGTCCCGATAGCCCAAAATTAACGAACCCCGATCAACGGGAAACCTGTTGGTTTTGTAGACGTGCCCTTTTGGTGCTAATAGGAATTGTTCGGTTTGAAATCGAATCTCAGCACACCACCTTTTGTATTTATCCGAACTCTTGAACCAGTTTTTATTCTTGTATAGACTCCGCTTGCTTAGATTTAATCCCTAAATCTAAACGAAGAGAACCAAAATTCATAGTGCACCCTGCCTCACACAACGAAGCTGCTCTTTGAGAATGAATCTTTCACTCTGCATGAATAAAAATGTACCGGATCGGAACTCGAACTAATAACTTTACCCTTCGGAGGTTGAGACGACCAGACATGACCCACGACCCGCCCTCAGAGCTTCACTTAACGTCAATACTCCTCCTTTACTTTCCAAACTTCACAAACTGTCTCTAAGTAAGTGGGACTCAAATGAAAACGAGACAGATGTAAACAATGTAAGTAAACTATGTACTGTTTCAAAAGTAATCACCGTAACTAACAATACATTTACCCCACTGCGAGACAAGACAGCCAGTGCCTTCATGGAAATGTTTACCGTTGCCCACGGAACCATGATTGTACCCAGGCGTGCATCGCTTCGTCTCAAGCAAATCGGCCGTCACGAATCTCTTTCTTCAGAGTTCCAAAGATAGGGAAATCGCATGGGGATATAGCTCAGCTGTAAGGTCGATGTGTAAGGACTTCCCAGCGTGGTCTAAACAACCTATCATATCACCTCTTCTGCGAATTTGAAAAACCATCATTCAGCTCTCTGTATCTATCTACTCGTAAAGTACTGGCCAGAAAAAGATGTTGTTCAAATTTGTGTGAAATCTTATGGGACTTAACTGCTAAGGTTATCAGTCCCTAAGCCTATACACTACTTAACCTAAATTATCCTAAGGACAAACACACACACACACACACACACACACACACACACACACGCCCGAGGGAGGACTCGAACCTCCGCCGGGACCAGCCGCAGAATCCATGACTGCAGCGCCGTAGACCGCTCGGCTAATACGGCGCGGCTACTGGGTAGAGACCATATGATTCAACGTTAGCTGTATTGGGCAATCTGTACATACTATGTCTTCCTACTTCCTTTTGTTGGCAGAATAATGATAAAGAAGTAGTCATTATGTTAGTCTTTTTGTTAAATTACACATGAACTGCTAGGATGGGGAAATGTATGGGATGAAACGAAGCCTTTATTACTATTGTGAAATATTAGGAATGTAATTGAGTAATATGAAGGAAATAAATCCCAGACCCTTTTGGAAATTCAGGGTGAGGCTGCATCCTATACATACCTCTTGTCGTATAGTTGTTTCTGGAATACGTGGCATGGAACTGGAACGGAGCCTATCGCGACGAACCTCCATACGATGATCTATGCAAGACATCACTCCGTTCAGTATCCTAGTGCGCGAACTGACTGCGTAGCCACTCCGGACCATTTCGAAATATTTTTAACTTCGTCGTAATAAAGTTAGTACTACGTTGTTAAGACTGGTGAAGCGCATGTAGAATTTGTAATCGACATTATTTTATGTACAATACTTGAACTCAGTCAACATTTATCCTTTATAGGAAAGTAAAGGGTAGTTTAAGCCTGTCAATAATATGCCCGGCCACATATTGCGAAGGTTGTTTCGAGTACGCTGCAGAAGTTTCGCTGGGAAGCCCTGACACATCCTCTAAACACTACCAGTGCGGTTTCCATATCTTTGTAGCTCCGTAGAGTGACATTCATGGCAGTCTATTTGCTACGATTTAAGAGATGCAGTCATGGTTCTGTAGACAAACGGAAACATTTTTTCACGGGGGCAATGACCGTCTTATGTCGTGCTGGGGGGGGGGGGGGGGGGCTAAGTATATTAACAACTTTGGTAATTACTCATGAAATGACAAGTAGTTTACTTACTTTTTTCGCCTGTTTCGTTTTCATTAGACTACCCGTTATACCGGGTGTTCAGAAATTCCGATTACAAAATTCTAGGACTTGTAAAGGAGAATGAGTGGATAATTGTTTTATTTGGAGCCCACGTTTCGGAAACGTACCGTTTCCGTGCTTCTGCTACATAAAAACATGTGGGTTACGTGACCACTTTTACAAGTAATTGATTAGCCGTGAACAACTACATCAGTTGCTTAACGCTGCTACTCATCAATAGCAAAACAAATCGTTCTTCTACTAGTTGACGGGTTCTCTTCAACGTGATACAGTACGGCCTCTTCCAATTCGGATGTGTGGCGCCTCCTTGGAACGCTACAGCCACGGCTCATGACAGTACAGGTACCTTTTTCGAAGCCGTTGCGTCATTGGCGAAAAGAGTATGCAATGTGTGGAGAAAGGCGACGAGCAACTCTCCGATTACCGTGAATTTCGCCACTCAGAAGGAATATGTCGGTGTGTTCTACAAACGAGTACACAACCATGTTGCTGTAACACTCGTAGACACGTGAAAGAGGCTCGAACCAAGTAAGAGAGGTACAATAGAAGTCAAATGACATCAGCTGGTTCGACGTAATCACCCCCCCCCCCCACCCCTATATGACTAACCTGTTGCGTACCTACCTAGCAAACATGTTCTCAGACGGCTGTAACACGGAAATAGGACATGGTTCAAATGGCTCTAAGCACTATGGGACTTAACATCTGAGGTCATCAGTCCCCTAGACGTACAACTACTTAAACCTAACTAACCTAAGGACTTCACACACATCCATGCCTGAGGCGGGATTCGAACCTGTGACCATAGCAGCAGAGCGGTTCCGGTCTGGAGCGCCTAGAACCGCTCGGCCACAGCGGCGGCTTGGGACATGGGTTTCCGTTCAAAGTATTGTGTACTCACTCCCCTTTACAAGACCTAGAAGTGTGTAGTGACAATTTCCGAACACCCTGTGCAAGCGACGATAAAAGAGTTTCCGTTTGAGGACGTTGCTACAGCGTATATGCAACCCAGGGTGACCCCGATGCGGGTATATAAGCACCAGCATATAGGCAAGCCGTTAGTGTGGCATTTGAACGGAAAGTTTTTGATCGTCACTTATACGGTTCTTCACGGGGTAAGGCCTCCTGGGGAAAATGTTGTAGGTGGTGATGACGATGGTGGTTGTGGCTGCGGCAGCGGTGGTATTCAGTCCGAAGACTGCTCTGAAAGAGCTCTCCACACTGTAGTGTGCAACCCACTTCGTCTCTGAACAACTGCTGTAACCTACTCCGTTTGAAAATGCTTACTGTATTTAATCCTTGCTCTTGCGCTAAAATATTTACCCAGCACAGTTCCCTCCATTACTAAATTGACACTTCGTTGATGTCTCAGGAAGTATCCTATCAACTGATCCTTTCTTTTGGTCCCGGTTTATTTTTTCTACACTCCGATTCAGTATCTCCTCATTAGTTACTCGATCGACCCACCTACTCTTCAACTTCCTCCTGCAGTACCACAGTACAAACGCTTTTATCGTCTTCTTGCCTAACCTCCTAAAAGTCTACATTTCACTTCTGTACAAAGCCACACTCAGATAAATGCCTTCTAAAAAGACTCCTTAACGTTCATTTTTATTTAAGATATCAATAAATTCCAATTTTCCAGAAGTACTCTTCTTGTTAGCTGTACATTTCATATCCTCTTACTTTGGCCACCATCAGTTATTTTTGTGCCCAATTTTTTTTTTATTTTCTAGTGCCTTTTTCCTGATATTTTAAAAATTTCTGTTGGCAACTTGCTACATCTGTCAGATATTTGTAGAGAACATTTTTCCTAACATCTGTTTTTATTAATTTTATTTTGGACTGGTTTCTGTTATTTCAATCATCATCAACTGGTATACGAAAATGTCTTCTATGAAAAATGTGCAGTTTTGATCTAACAGATGTTATATGTTTGCTTTCAGTTGGTGATGGTTGTAACAGCCGAAACCAGTCAAGAATAAAATTAAATATATACAGCTGATGACAGTACGATCTTTTTCTATAAGTTTCCTAATCTAGTTGTCTCAGTGTTGCCTCATTTAATTCGCCTACATTCGGTTACCCTTGTTTTACTTTTATTGACATTCATCTTATGTCTTTGAAAGAGATTACCCATTCAGTTCTGTTGCTCCTTCAAGTACTTTGCCGTCTATCGAAGAAATGGATTAGCCACAATCTACAAGACTCTTTCCAGAATGAATATTTCACTCTGCAGCAAATTATACGCTGTTTTGGAATCTCCTGGTAGCACAATGAGCAGGACTACTGTGGATTTTGGAAGGTGGGAGAGTAGTACTGGCGAAATTGAAGCTTTTGAGAGCCATCTGAGAATTGTGTGTGAATTTCTCAGTCTAAAAGACTACTATTGTCCTCAGAAAAGAATGGGCCAGGTTCGAGTCACGGTCTGGCATATAGTTTTAATCTGCTTCGATCTTTCTTGCTTGCTTTCACTTCGTGAGCCACTTGTGTGAGTTCCAATATTCAGTACTCACTTTGATCAAGAATTAAACACAATTAAAAAACAGCTGTAAACGCTGGTTACCAACCTACTGTACCTAATAGTATTTTCAAGCAAAAGCCAAGTCAAAACACAAGTGTACCCACTATCAATGCCACAAAATATAGCCAGCAGTCGATAGGTACTACCATTTGTTGGTAGACCATCTACCAAAATAGACAGTGTTTTGGAGATAAATAAATGTTCAGTGACAGAAACAGCTGGAAAATATTTCTTGAATCCAGAGACTAGCAGTCCTCTGTGAACGAAAGTAAAATCTACACGGTAAGTTGCAAACAGTGTGGCTGCAGTAGAGTGGAGGTACATGCAAAAACGTGTTTTTCCCAGACCCTGGTTTATAGGTTGCCCTGCATAACAGCCATGTTGTGCAGCAACAGTATTGGACTGCCAAATTAACATGCTTCTCAGGAAAGCCTAGGGTAAAGAAACAGTTTTCTGGGCCCCAACATGTAGCCTTCTCTGCAAGAAAGGCCTGCTATTGGAGAAGTATCAGCCTACTTTTTAAACTGTATTGCAAGGGCTTTGTGTGCTGATGAACAGGTTGAGATGGATAGAGGAAGTGATGGAGAGAGTTAAGGGGAGGAAGAAATGGTTGGTGAGAGAGGAGAAGGGGAAGATGTTTGAAGCTGGTGGAAGGGGTAGGGAGTAGTGGTCAGATGGGAAAGGGAGTGGGATGCGGGGATGGATATGGAAAGAGTGAGATGGAGAAGGGTATGGTCAGAGGAAAGGGGGAGGGGGTGAAATTGATGAAGAGAGGGGGAGGAGACGAAGAGACAGCGTGATTGGGGAGGAAGAGATACACAGGTGGAGGTGGGATGATGAGGTGGACAGACGCAGGAACAAGTGGACACAGAGACAGTGAGGAGGTGGTGTGTTCAGCATGTGTGTCACACATACACACAGGCGAAGCCATGGGTAAAATGCTAGTAGCGCTAAATAGGTCAGTGTGCACCGGAATTCCAGAGCATCAGAGAAGTTGTAATCTGAGAAAACAAACTTCCTCTTTGTGTAGAATTGTCATGCCGTCAGACAAGTGATGTAGTATATCTACAAATATGAACACTGAGCACAATGGACACAAGCTGTGTCTACTTGAAATACTTGAGAACAGGAAACACCGTGAGGAGTCTCTCTAGTCGCTCCTTAGTGCATATACAAACTGCAGTTACTCTCCATTCCTTGATACTGCCAGAATAAAGTGGCTGTGGATGCCTAAGCCTACAACAATTGTGTGTGTGTGGCAGAGAGAGATAGAGAGAGAGAGAGAGAGAGAGAGAGAGAGAGAGAGAGAGAGACTGACTCGAGGGATGTATGAAGACACAGCAAGTAGTAATACAGGTTTAATGAAAAGTCATTCCAGCTGCTTCTGAAAGGGTAGGATTCGTCCACACTGAGTCAGAAAAAATACGAGGTGCATTCAAGTTCTAAGGCCTCCGATTTTTTTTCTAATTAACTACTCACCCGAAATCGATGAAACTGGCGTTACTTCTGGACGTAATCGCCCTGCAGACGTACACATTTTTCACAACGCTGACGCCATGATTCCATGGCAGCGGCGAAGGCTTCTTTAGGAGTCTGTTTTGACCACTGGAAAATCGCTGAGGCAATAGCAGCATGGCTGGTGAATGTGCTGCCACGGAGAGTGTCTTTCATTGTTGGAAAAAGCCAAAAGTCACTAGCAGCCAGGTCAGGTGAGTAGGGAGCATGAGGAATCACTTCAAAGCTGTTATCACGAAGAAACTGTTGCGTAACGTTAGCTCGATGTGCGGGTGCGTTGTCTTGGTGAAACAGCACACGCGCAGCCCTTCCCGGACGTTTTTGTTGCAGTGCAGGAAGGAATTTGTTCTTCAAACCATTTTCGTAGGATGCACCTGTTACCGAAGTGCCCTTTGGAACGCAATGGGTAAGGATTACGCCCTCGCTGTCCCACAACATGGACACCATCATTTTTTCAGCACTGGCGGTTACCCGAAATTTTTTTGGTGGCGGTGAATCTGTGTGCTTCCATTGAACTGACTGGCGCTTTGTTTCTGGATTGAAAAATGGCATCCACGTCTCATCCATTGTCACAACCGACGAAAAGAAAGTCCCATTCATGCTGTCGTTGCGCGTCAACATTGCTTGGCAACATGCCACACGGGCAGCCATGTGGTCGTCCGTCAGCATTCGTGGCACCCACCTGGATGACACTTTTCGCATTTTCAGGTCGTCATGCAGGATTGTGTGCACAGAACCCACAGAAATGCCAACTCTGGAGGCGATCTGTTCAACAGTCATTCGGCGATCCTCCAAAACAATTCTCTCCACTTTCTCGATCATGTCGTCAGACCGGCTTGTGCGAGCCCGAGGTTGTTTCGGTTTGTTGTCACACGATGTTCTGCCTTCATTAAACTGTCGCACCCACGAACGCACCTTCGACACATCCGTAACTCCATCACCACATGTCTCCTTCAACTGTCGATGAATTTCAATTGGTTTCACACCACGCAAATTCAGAAAACGAATGACTGCACGCTGTTCAAGTAAGGAAAACGTCGCCATTTTAAGTATTTAAAACAGTTCTCATTCTCGCCGCTGGCGGTAAAATTCCATCTGCCGTACGGTGCTGCCATCTCTGGGACGTATTGACAATGAACGCGGCCCCATTTTAAAACAATGCGCATGTTTCTATCTCTTTCCAGTCTGGAGAAAAAAAATCGGAGGCCTTAGAACTTGAATGCACCTCGTAGTTTGCGTGGTATTGAAGTTTACCTGGGGCTGAAGTGACAGTGGTAGGCCATTAAAGTCTCCAATTGGCAAGTACTTGGCACTTGTCATCAAACTGCTAAAAGAACGGGAAAAAGACGAATTAGAGATAAAAGCTAAAAAACTCCAAAACAATGGTTCTGAGAACCGTGCATGAAGAGCCGAACAAGTGGAGGATGTGCACTTTCACGTTTCCTCCAGCACAGGAACTTAAAAGGACGATCCATCAGCCAAGGAACCTAGGCTTAGAAAAATCTAATGCAAAGACTATTTTGATCTTGTTTCTAAACATCAGTGTCGTCGGAATAAAAACCCCAAGTAGAATGATAAACAATGAATTCTATTCGGAACTGTTCACATCCATCGAATTCGCCTAAAATCTCTTCACGTTTCGTTTTTCTCTCCTGTTACATGACAACGCTCCAGCTCATCCGACTGCAGTGAGTCGCCAATCTGCCCTAAAGAATACCGATGCAACACGGCCAAAACGGATTTCATATGATGACGTGACAGCATAAAATTATTTTAATGAAATTTCCACGCTTTCCTTTATTCACGATTTGTCACCTCTGGAAAACTGCCGATGTAACTCTGATGGATTACTTGGTCCTAACTTTGAACGAACATAGAGTTGAAACTCAAACGCCTCAGCTCGGGAAGTAGTAAAACCGCCGTGTCGATAGCAGGGACCTGATCACAGATCGCACCGCCTCCCTTGCTGCTTCCATGAGTCTTAACGGACTTGGCGCGTGGCGGGTTGCATAACGCGCAGGGGAGCTGTTTGTCGCGTGCGATTAGTGTGGGGGCAGCGAAACACAGATGGCGACTGTAAACCTATCGCGTTCATACTGATCGAATATTGTTAAAGGGGGTAACTTATTGACAGTGTATTTTTCATTACGAATGCGATCAACAGGCTATAATTCCAATTTGATGCAATTGTTTTTCTTTCTGTTTTTGTCAGCACATTAACCATCATCAAGCTGTTGCTGCCCACGCTCTATAAATTCACGATCCTGTGCTGTGATTACTTACTTAACCTAACATTGCCAGAACCTGCCTGGAAACTGAATATGTACTCAGAGGCATGAACAGATGGTTGTCTCGTGTAGTGCTGTTTAGCGCAGGCTGCATTGTTACGAACTGCCTGCCCACAGCAGTTAGAATCGCACGCAACGAACCTTCCGCGGGTGTTACGCTGCAAAGCGAGTGGGCGCTACGCAGAGTTTAAACTGGACGTTAAAAGCACACAGAGGAAAATGTTATTTGCATTCTGTTTGACCTGGCATATGCTCTTCTTTAGAGTGTAAAGAGCTCTAGCCGTGGGTGTACGAGCTGAATTTAATTGTATGCATTTCGTAGCTCGTTGTTTGATTTTTAAACATGCGAATTGTAATGTACACCATCAAAGAATTGCCTAATTTGAAATATTACGTGAGCATTGCTTTGAACTCGCCTACGTAGACAAGCTGACTTGCTGTTTTCAGTGTAATACGGCTATATTCGTTCATAGTTGATGTATTTTGCACCACTTGTCAAAAGTGTAAAACAAGCAGAAACTTTAGATAAAATGTGTAAAAAATCTGTTGTCCTTGTTGTACTTCTACGGAGGTGTTAACGACAAGAATTGACCTATACGGTCTCGTTGTATACAGGTTTATGAGACTTTTATTGTAGTCTTAGTTTCTGTATCAGAAGAGGGAAAAGTCCTTACGTTTTCCTTCGTCTTACCCATTACTGTTGTACATGAATAGCATTCCAGTTTCAGTTTACAGCTCCATTAGAGAGAATTTCTAAATGTAAGGGTACGGGTTTTATCTTCAGAACATAACTTTCCCCTGTATGCATGATGTTCTGGTGCAAATGCTGAAAAATGGTCTTTGACGGAAACTGGTTGTTTATTAAAGAATTCTTTTAACAGCTAGTTATTACCTGCTGTAATTTCTAAAGTTTATCAAAACCGCGAAAACAACAAATGGAAATTATTTTGGAACCCTGTATTTTCTGACCTCTATGCTATTGTTAAGGCTGTGTGACGCTAAAAAACATTTGATGATGTGGATACAATCTCTGGCTGGTAATGACTATATAAACCCAGAAGTAAAGTACTGCAACATTTCCTGAGGCAATTTTAGCAAAAGACCGACAAAAGTTTTCTCCTTCTGAGTGTTCGATATAGATTATTCTTGCAAGCGGGTGTTTGAGATCGTATAAAGTGAACACGAACAGCAGTAAATACGATGCAGTGTTCACATAACACCACAGGTGATCGTATTTCTTTTTTTAAATTTCCCTTGAACATATACGTAGATTAGAAATATAAACCAGGCACTTCCAGAGAGTGGAACACCAGCAACGGACGATTTCTGCACTAACAAATGCAAAGGAGATTTGCATCTGTTTGGCAGAAAATAGAAAAATCCCAAAGAGTACCCAAGCTCGGACCCGGGCAGATTTCACCCTCACCAGTGGCTTCTTATTGTTAACACCGTAATGGTCCGAAAAGCGCTATTACGTCGTATCAGTTCTCGCTTCGAGCTGGTGAGGAGCAGACGTTTATGCTGTGATTCTCTTCTTTAATTTTAGCCTGACTGAACTGAAATTGCTTTTCTTAGATCAAGATGATAATTGATGTTTTCTCTGTATATCCGCGTTACGTTTTTTGTTTAAGTAGAGGAAACGTAGACAACGGTGGTCTAGGTCTCTCGGTGTCTATACATATTATAAAAACATATTTATGTTCCACACCTCGTTCTAAACCAATGGACCACTGTCAACCAAACTTGATACACACATCACTTACTATCTATAAATTGTCGCTGTGGGGTTGAAAGCCAACTACGTATCAAAGAGGTGGAGATTGGGGTGAGATAGAAGTATAGCCCACTTTATCCACTGTTTCAGAATGAGAGCACTTAGAGATCTGAAACAAACTTTACACATAATTTCACAACATTATGAAACTTTTTGTCGCTGAAAAACTTCCCCCCCCCCCCAAAAAAAAATGAAAAAAAAGTTTATCACATACAACATTTTCATTTTGAATGCAGTAAAACAGTCACATCAAGCATACTGTTTTAATGACACACTTTGCAGTAAAACAGCCGCATCATGCATAAGGTTTTAATGTATTACTTCATTACTACCAACTGTGTCAGAGACAGAGAGTGTACCTCGAAGGTTACATCATTTTATGACAGATGGGTGAGGAGATGTGATGCCATAAACATTGAGATTCGTGCAAAACTGCGCACCATGTTTAACTTTTTTTTTTACTGCGAATATACCGTCTCAGGACAACGTTCTAATTTCAGTTATTCGTTCTTTGCCCTACCCTTTTTTTCAGTATGCCTTCATCTGGTTACTATGTTTTTTCTTTCTGTCTTCAAACCATTTTGAACCACTGTTTTTACCTTGGAATCCTTCCATTTTCAATACTTTTTCCCAAAAGGCTTCTCTGTTGTCTACATCTTCTATTTTTGTGCTGTTTCTTTTTAAATCCTTTTTTACTTCGTTGTTGTGGACTTCTTGGCCCACAAATATTTGAAAGTTTTCTTAGTTAAGCTACTGTCTTACTTTCGAAGATCTCCAGAAAACAAATCTTCTTTTTCTCAATATTTTCTATATTTTGCTATATTTCAGCATTACTTCGTGATTTCAAACCTTATGCTGTGATTTGCGGTCCTAATATTTTCATTATAATTCGCCTTTCTAGTACTTCTAATTTATCTAAATTATAGTTTAATGCCAGGCATTAATTTGCATATAGGCATTCTGGCTTCACTTCTGTGCTATAATGCCTTGTTTTTGCATTTTTGGATCAGCAATTTTTATTGTAGAGGTCTTTGGTGATACCATATGCTCTCCCCATTTTATGCAACCTTTCCTCTATGCAGATTTTTCAAAAGCATTTTGTAGACTTACTTAGATATTTGAATTTTCTTACCCTCTCTATTTGGCCAGTTTCTGTTTTCAGAAATTTTGGAGCATCCTTAATGTTTTTAAAAAATATTGTTTTTTTCTGCAGAAATTCAGAGGTCAGTTCTGCTGGCTATTTCTTCCAGGAGAGTTATTTGTGTAACAGCAGATGTCACATTTTCGGAAAGTATAGCAAAATCATCTGCAAATGTAAGACATTTGATTTCGATCTTTTAGTTCCTCTTCCTAATCATAAAGGTGAGATGTTGAGTTCAGTATGTTTTTCGTTCTATGTTCTTAGTATTTTCTCTAAAACACTATTAAAAAGAATTGTGGCTAGGCCGTCACTTTGTCGTACGCCTGTTTATATCATTAAAGGTTGTGAAATTTCTCCCATAAATTTTACTTTACAGACTATAGCTGTGTTTTACGGATTAGAAATGGCAGTTTAACTTTATGTCAAATTCTCTAATTTTTTATGTATAGTTTCTCTGTCAACAGGATCAAAAGCCTGTCTGGAATCCACTAACATTGCTACATATCCTTTGAATTAAGTAATCTGTGGCGAATTAGTGACTTGATATTAAATACTTGTTCTGAACGTGACCTTCCTTTCCTAAAACCACTTTGATATTCACCAAATGACTGTCTAGTGTTGTTTTTATACTGCTTAAAAAATCTTCGAAAATACTTTATGCGCTACTGGCTGTAAAGAGATTCCTCTGTAGTTATTTACATCCTATTTATTACTTTTTTGTGGAGTGAGTTTATCAAGGAAACTTTACACTCCTCTGGGATCTTTTCTGTTTTCCAGATATCTTTAAAGAGTTAATGTAGCTCCTTTGCTATATTTGGCAAGGACTACTTCAAAAGTTCAGGTGGAATAGAAGCTTCTCCACTAGCTTTGTTGTCGTAATTACTTCTCGAATTTCTTCTATAGTCGGTGGTAAATCTTCTTCCAAATTTTCATTCATATCTGAGAATCCCAATTTATGACTTGGTTCAGCACAATTCAGAAGCTGATGAAAATCTCTTGCTATTATTTCACAATTTTCAGTTTTGCTTAAGCCAATTTTACCATTTTCATTTTTGAAACAGATATTTAGAGTTTGGTACCCCTTTGATTTGTTCTTAAAAGTTTGATAAAAGTCACGAGCATTATTTTTTATAAATATTTTGTCTGTTTCCAAAAGTTTCTCCTTTTCGATGGCTCGTTTGGTATTTCTGATTAACCTAGCTGTTTCCTTTTTTGGTTGTTCAAATTCATCATAATCTTCAATTTGAGCATTTCCGTTCTTCCGAAATTTTAGGCCTCCCTGCTATGACTTCTTCGCTTATTTCATTCCTCCATATTTTCTTTCATTTTTTATTGACTCAAATATTTTCTGTGCAGAATTATTAATTGCTTTGGATTTTTCTTGCCAGTTGCCACGTTTATCCACTTTGATTTCGTCTTGATGGTTTTTAATTGATTCTTTTTTTATATAGTAAGCCTGTCTGTATGATATTTTATCGACCTTTGTGACTTCTTTTGTTCTTTATTAGGCAGTAGCTTGACTTTAATTTTAGAGAGGTAACGCTCAGAATCAAATTCACCATTCCTTCCTACTTTCACATTCATAATTTCCATTGTACTTTTTTGCGAAATAACCACATGATTTAACTGAAATTGTACCACGTCATAGCAACGTATGCATTATGATCTCTATTACGAAATGACATAACTATTGACTGTGTCAGTTACTAAGTTGTAACGTTTTATGATCGTTGTTCAGTTAGTCTGAAAAGCTGTTTTTAATTATGCCGTGTATGGATGTCGTAATTTTAAGAAATATTTTAATGATATTTGATGCCTTAATGGCATCAACAGCAGTCTAGAATGTATTGTGATGTGAAGATGGCGAAATTGTTAGTCGCTACTACTACGCAATCCAAATAAAGAAGGTTGCACGTGCGATCTTGAATTCATGGGTTTTCAATTCCTAATATAAATAATTAAAAAAAGCAGTTGTGCTTCTCATAATTAATGTGTTTAGGAAGAGAAATAGAAAATGAACTCTTAACATGGAAATGAGCGGTTCCGAGTCCTAGTCCAGATACATTTTGTTCCTCTACGTGTGAGGAATGTTTTCTGAAAATTTGGTCATACCTTTTTTTGTTAAACCCTATATACAGAAGAATGGATAAGAAAGCTGAACATCAGTTAAATGACGATAATTGTAACGCTGATCAGCTCTGGCCACTGCGAAAAATCTCGTAGATGTTTTCAGATAACTTTTGGCTCTGTAGGGGATGATATCACTTAATTCCTCGCCAATATTACCGTTATTTAACCATTTGTTTATTGAATGCAGCTGTTCGGACCAAATACAATCTCAATTTACGATATAAAAATCACACTTTACAGATTACTTTACTCCAGTTACAGTTCACATCCACACTCCAGTACTGCCTCCATAGAAAAGACCCCGAGCAACGTGTCTGCTACTTCTGCCACATTGCCGTAAAATAAATTAGAAAATTATCCATAACTCTCCGACATTCTAGCATTCCAAATTACCGTCTAATGCAAAATTTCTCTATCCTTACGGAAAATTAAAGAGACCTTTGGAGAAAAGAAACCACTTGTATGAATATCAAGAGCTCAGATGGAAACCCAGTTCTAAGCAAAGAAGGGAAAGCAGAAAGTGGTAGGAGTATATAGAGGGTCTATACAAGGGCGATGTACTTGAGGACAATATTATGGAAATGGAAGAGGATGTAGATGAAGATGAAATGGGAGATACGATACTGCGTGAAGAGTTTGACAGAGCACTGAAAGACCTGAGTCGAAACAAGGCCGCGGGAGTAGACAACATTCCATTAGAACTACTGACAGCCTTGGGAGAGCCAGTCCTGACAAAACTCTACCATCTGGTGAGCAAGATGTATGAGACAGGCGAAATACCCTCAGACTTCAAGAAGAATATAATAATTCCAATCCCAAACAAAGCAGGTGTTGCCAGATGTGAAAATTACCGAACTATCAGTTTAATAAGCCACGGCTGCAAAATACTAACGCGTATTCTTTACAGACGAATGGAAAACCTGGTAGAAGCCGACCTCGGCGAAGATCAGTTTGGATTCCGCAGAAACGTTGGAACACGTGAGGAAATACTGACCCTACGACTTATCTTAGAAAATAGATTAAGGAAAGGCAAACCTCCATTTCTAGCATTTGTAGACTTAGAGAAAGCTTTTGACAATGTTTACTGGAATACTCTCTTTCAAATTCTGAAGGTGGCAGGGGTAAAATACAGGGAGCGAAAGGCTATTTACAATTTATACAGAAACCAGATGGCAGTTATAAGAGTCGGGAGACATGAATGGGAAGCAGTGGTTGGAAAGGGAGTGAGACAGGGTTGTAACCTCTCCCCGATGTTATTCAATCTGTATATTGAGCAAGCAGTGAAGGAAACAAAAGAAAAATTCGGATTAGGTATTAAAATCCATGGAGAAGAAATGAAAACTTTGAGGTTCGCCGATGACATTGTAATTCTATCAGAGACAGCAAAGGACTTAGAAGAGCAGTTGAACGGAATGGACAGTGTCTTGAAAGGAGGATATAAGATGAACATCAACAAAAGCAAAACAAGGATAATGGAATGTAGTCGAATTAAGTCGGGTGATGCTGAGGGAATTAGATTAGGAAATGAGACACTTAAAGTAGTAAAGGAGTTTTGCTATTTGGGGAGCAAAATAACTGATGATGTTCGAAGTAGAGAAGATATAAAATGTAGACTGGCAATGGCAAGGAAAGCGTTTCTGAAGAAGAGAAATTTGTTAACGTCGAGTATAGATTTAAGTGTCAGGAAGTCGTTTCTGAAAGTATTTGAATGGAGTGTAGCCGTGTATGGAAGTGAAACATGGACGATAAATAGTTTGGACAAGAAGAGAATAGAAGCTTTCGAAATGTGGTGCTACCGAAGAATGCTGAAGATTAAATGGGTAGATCACATAACTAATGATGAAGTATTGAATTGAATTGGGGAGAAGAGGAGTTTGTGGCACAACTTGACAAGAAGAAATGACCGGTTGGTAGGACATGCTCTAAGGCATCAAGGGATGGTAAAAATCGTAGAGGGAGACCAAGAGATGAATGGACTAAGCTGATTCTGAAGGATGTGGGTTGCAGTAGGTACTGGGAGATGAAGAAGCTTTCACAGGATAGGGTAGCATGGAGAGCTGCATCATACCAGTCTCAGGACTGAAGACCACAACAACAACATCAAGGAAATATCGTTACTTTGTTTTACTTACATAGAAAAATTCTCCGTGACAGGTCGTTTAAGGATACAAATCTAGAAGTGTAGATTTCCGGCAGAAACAATCGATATGTGGGAATAATATCCGTGCATTTTTTTTTCAGACAGTTTCTAGGATGTCGTCAGGCACATACATCATTGTTATTCTAATGTAATATGGCCATATAGGGGGCAAGAAACTTCGAGTAAATAACAATTAATGGCCGCAGAACATTTGGAGTGAGAAATGGAAAACATCATAAAATTATACACACGTCTCGGCAGTTCGTTTTGCAATCATATTCAGATTAACTTAACATCCACTCTGGTGAAAGCAGCGAGGCCGTTTGCGGATAGCGGCCGACGCAGCTCTGCGGCGCAAGCCGGGTCCATCCATATCGGTTAGGGGGCGTGATATAAGGCGAGATTGTATTGTGGGGCCGCGGTCCCCGTTGCAGGCGGGGATCGCTACGGCTGGAGAGGGTTGGGCGGGGGGGGGGGGGGGGGGGGGGGCTAGTGCCATAATGCATGGCCGCCCCGCCGCCAAAGCCCAGGAGCTGCGTTATTCTGCGCGCCTCCTAAACCCTCCCAACCACTCTGCTACTCTGTACTCGAGGCCGGGATATCCCGCGGGAACTGACCCACTAACGCGACACTTCGCCCGGATCCCTCCAAGGCCGCAGACGTCCGCGAGAGCAGCGGCTACATCCCCCGCTGCCCTGATGTTGTTGTTGTTGTTGTTGTTGTTGTGGTCGGTGGTGGTACTGGTATTGGTGATGATTACGGCTGTTGCATATGGTATCTAGAGGACGTTACCCTATTACGGCATCGTTTTTAAATTTAAGATTACCAGTATGATAGCCGGCCGTAGTGGCCGAGCGGTTCTAGGCGCTACAGTCTGGAACCGCGCGACCGCTACGGTCGCAGATTCGAATCCTGCCTCGGGCATGGATGTGTGTGATGTCCTTAGGTTAGTTAGGTTTAATGGCTCTGAGCACTATGGGACTCAACTGCTGTGGTCATCAGTCCCCTAGAACTTAGAACTACTTAAACCTAACTAACCTAAGGACATCACACACATCCATGCCCGAGGCAGGATTCGAACCTGCGACCGTAGCAGTCGCGCGGTTCTAGACTGCGCGCCTAGAACCGCTTGACCATCGCGGCCGGCAGTTAGGTTTAAGTAGTTCTAAGTTGTAGGGGACTGATGACCTCAGAACTTAAGTCCCATAGTGGTCAGAGCCAGTTGAACCAGTATGAAACTTCCTGGCAGATTAAAACTGTGTGCCGGACCGAGAATCGACATCGGGACCTTTGCCTTTCGCGGGCAAGTGCTCAACCAACTGAGCTACCCAAGCACGACTCACGCCCCGTCCTCACAGCTTGGTAGCGGACTTGCCCGCGAAAGGCAAAGGTCCCGACTTCGAGTTTTGGTCCGGCACACAGTTTTAATCTGTCAGGAAATTTCATATCAGCACACACTCCGCTGCAGAGTGAAAATCTCATTCTGGAAGATTACCAGTAAATGACCAGTTTTTAAATAATTGAAACTGTCTCATACTACTTTATTAATGCGGGGTTTCTGTTCTTTCACACGTGTCCGAAAGAGCAGACACCACACATTCGTATAACTGATTTGCCTCTATGGACAATGAATCCACAACATTCAGTGTGAATGTACATTTACGTTTGACCTCCTGCCGGAATGTGAAATTAGCGGCCATGGAAAATATGGACAGGGATTGAAAATAGGTGGCGTTAGATGGAAGTGCGGGTCAGCCGGGGAGCGAGTCGAGGCAGTCCGCTTATTTGTGATAAACACTGTGTCCGGATGACGCAGTCGTTAACGCAACTTCCTAGTAAGCAGGAGGCTCGAATCGCGGTCCGGCACATATTTCCACTCGTCGCCACTGATTCCACATAAAGTTTCCGTTGCCGGTCATACCATCAGTTCCTTTTCTTTCTCCTCTTCCCTCTTCAGTTTACATAAAAAACGTGCTGTATTATTTCTAGGGAATATTTAAATACTACCTTTGCAAAAAAGTCTTCCGAATACTTTCTCACTGCATAATAACAGGACCAAGAATTAATAAGGGTACGTTTTATATCCGGAAAATACGGTTCCTAATTCCGGGTTTTGGAGTATCCTACTAACGGTTTGTAAACAGATACTAAAATATGGGTTAATAATATGGGCTTCATTCGCACCAAATGTTTGTTTCAGAAGTAAAGAGTGCTGCATAATTCTCCGTTACTCTGTAGATATTTCAGCCACAATAAGAAAAATGTTCAGTCTCCGTGTCTTCTGATACAACTTTTACATTTAAAATATTTCCACGTATCATCATCGATATGTGTCAAAGCTCGTAACAACAGCGAAAACAGCCGACTTAACTCAGGTATCATTAGAAGTATCAGTTGGTCGCAGTAAGTGCACTCCTCGTCCTCTTCATATACAGAAGCTAAATCTTTCAACACGATTTCAACAACATCTGAATCGGAGTTTTCCTCACCATGATCTTGCTGCGACTCTATGGTTCTTTCTTACGAAGAGCTTCCTTTAGCCAGCTCCTGATGTTGAAGGTCAATCAGCTGAGTCACGTGAATCTCCTTGAGCAGGTATCTTTCCTGTAGTCATGGTACTTGCTTTTTTTTTCTTCCTTTAGCCAGTGACTGTTTCTTAGCCATTTTAAAAGGCGATGACGTCAACACCACTACCTTACCTGCTGTGGGTGTTGTGTTTGATGGTGGAAGCAGAAGCGGTGGGCTGATTTCAAAAGTAGAAACCGCTGTTTCTTCCATTGCAGTCACTTGAGTCGACAATGGCCCTGCTGTAGCTTATGAGGTCTTATCAGCATATGCTGCAAATTAATATGGAAGAAAATCCATAGATGACATAACCAGGAGTTCACAATGATAGAACCCACATTTTTTGAAAGCATTGGCAGCCACCCTCCATTGCTGCGGCTCTGAAATATGCCCAACTCGTCAATGGCCCAACGTCTTTGTCTCTCAAACACAGCCGGCCGCTGTGACCGAGCGGCTCTAGGCGCTTCAGTCTGGAACCGCGCTTCTGCTATGGTCACAGGTTGGAATCCTGCCTCGGGCATGGATGTATGTGATGTCCTTAGGTTAGTTAGGTTTAAGTAGTTCTAAGTGTAAGGGACTGATGACCTCAGATGTTAAGTCCCATGCTGCTTAGAGCCATTTGAATCATCTCAAACACAATGGAGGTGACATCTGCAATAAAATTTAGAACATCTGTTTGTGTAAACTTCGGACACGTGAAGTAGTGCAACCTCTTTCTACCCGATATTAGGGGTCATCTCTTACTTCTGTTTAGGCATAACTTAATCCTTAAGCGAATGATGGACGATATTATATGAGAAAGAGCTTGCTTCAAACTGCCGTGTCATATGAAAAACTTTGGAAGTACATATAACCCGGCTTGTGGAAGGATTTACAACGAAACTCTGACGCAAATGTTTATCTTGACCATACTGCAAAAATAGCTGTGTAGAACGAAACGTTAAGAGTACAGGCACCAAACTCACAATGACATATCTGAATGATCTTCGCTACTCCTTGTAGGCGTGCAGCACAAAGCAAGAAAGATATTCAACTACCCGGAATTTGGCAGTCACCCAAAATATAGGTACATTACGCTATTCGTTACTGATTAACGATTGTTGCACAAGACTCTAAGTACTGTTTCGTAACAGCCTGAGACGTTTTCTTACTCCATGTTTTTTCCCCCAAGCAGTTCGTGGCCGACTAGAGCCGAGTCGGTAGTTTGCATATTTCTCGAATTCTTTATCTGCAGCGGGCTGAAAGGCAACGCCTTACTTCTCCCTCGCACACTGCGTGCCGACTCGGTAATTTCGTATTCTTCCAATTTCTTATTCACAGCGGAGCAAGTCGTTAGTGACATGGAGTAAAGAATACATCTTGTCTGTTGCCATGTTTTCTTTCCCACGTGCAGTTCGTATCCGACTCGGGAAGAATGAGCAGTATTCCTTTTCCACCAGTTCCGTATTCCCAAATGCGTTTCGCGTCTGCGGTTGATGGCGCGAGAGACTTTTATGGGAATGTGTATCTCCAACATAACTTACTTCGACCTGCTTAATTTTTCTTGCGAAGTATTCGGTTCTTCTTCTGGACTTTCCGTATTAGGCCTGTTACAGTACTCATCTTTTTCCCGGTCTGCCAGAATGTCTTTTCCCTTTTGGTTCACAGTTCTTTCTGATATGGTAGTCCCTCTGATCCATTCTTTGTAGATGTTGATTCCATTACTTTTTGAGTTCATCCATTTTTTCATTCGTACTCCAAATTTTCAACTCCTTCGTGTTCATTTCTTAGTTTATTCTTTCTTTTACATCCCTTCACTGTTGTAAGAAATCTCATTTCTACTTCTTGTACTTGATTTTCTTGTCTTTTATTCAACAGCTACCATTCACTACCATACAATGGGGAAGACAATGGGACAGTTTCGTAACATTTCAGTCTTGTTTCTTTCCGTGATTTATGCCTTTAAGCCCCGTTAATTGTTCTACAAGTCCTTCCAAATTTAGTCAACTTAATATGGATATCTTTTTCATATTCATGCGATATTTTACATCCAAGACAGTTAAAATATTTCACCTGTTGAATTGGATTTTCATCAACTGGTATCTTAGTTCTCACTGAATACTTTCCCATCGTGCCGGTGACAGATTTACTAGAAGATATTTTCATATTACATTGGGTACATGTATTATTTAGTTCCTTTTTGTTAATCGGATTCTCCTGGAAGAAGCAATGTATTGTCATCATCACACAGAAGTGATTTTTAGCTCTACAGAATTGCTTAGTTATGCCCCAGTGTTTATCCTAGAATTCAATCTGCGAACTGCATCGTCAACGTAAATATTAAACAGCGTAGGTAATAAACAACAGTTTTCTCTCATTGCTTTATTTCTTTGTATTAGTTTTGTATGTGCCTTTGCCGCGCGGGAGTAGCCGGGCGGTCTGAGGCGCTGAAATCATGGACTGTGCTGCTGGTCCCGGTGGAGGTTCGAGTCCTCCCTCGGGCATGAGTGTGTGTGTGTGTGTGTGTGTGTGTGTGTGTGTGTGTGTGTGTGTGTGTGTGTGTGTGTGTGTGTATGTATGTTTGTCCTTAGGATAATTTAGGTTAAGTAGTGTGTAAGCTTAGGGACTGATGACCTTAGCAGTTAAGTCCCATAAAATTTCATACACATTTGAACATTTGTATGTGCCTTCTATATCTACAATTAGAGATGTTTCATTACAAAGACTTTTGATAGCTGATATAAACTGTTAAGGTTAACCTCTGTGTTCCATTATTCTCTATATCTTTTTTATAATCACATTATCAAAGGATTTCTCAAAATATATAAAAGCAATACCTGTCTCTTTGTTGAACTCTCTCTGATTCTCAGTAAGCCGTTGCAAAATAAATACTGCCTCAGTCGTTGATTGTCTCATTCATCTCTTTCTCTTTCAGTTCAGTTATAAAATTAAATAGTGTTTGAAGAGAGTGGGAAGATTAGTTCTGTTTTACGAAGAGCGATTATGCTACTCGTACGAGTTCATATTAAAGGTAATTAAGTACAATTTCTGTAAGTGAATTGGAACCAGAGAAAAGCCAGGAAACCAAGCAAAGTGTGATTTTCGAAAATTATATTTTATCATAGGAGGCTCCACAACAACTGAAAACAGAACATCGACCCACCTATGATAGGCTATTTCCATCAAAGCTGTAACAATTACCACAGGTTTCTACATTACCATTTCCCTCGTTGTAGAGCCAACAGCAAAAACTGATACTGTGTGTTGTGAAATACGAAAGCCTTAATGTAAAAACTGAAGATAGAGAAACTGCTGAGACTTAGTAGAAGTACATATAGACATGGACCCGAAAATACGATTTAAGTCTGAAAACTGTCAAAGATCTCCAAGCGTTTATCTGTTGCGTAGGATGGCTCTGAGCACTATGGGACTTAACATCTGAGGTCATCAGTCCCCTAGAACTTAGAACTACTTAAACCTAACTAACCTAAGGACATCACACACATCCATGCCCGAGGCAGGATTCGAACCTGCGACCGTAGCAGTCGCGCGGTTCCGGGCTGAAGCGCCTAGAACCGCTCGGCCACCGCGGCCGGCGGTGCGTAGGAGTTAGACCCTATGTACACAAGTGCATCGCGATATTTGCTGAACACTGATTTACTTGGTGCTTGATTTGTAAGGACGTGCCTTTTTCCGCCAATTGATTTCAATAAAGCGTACCAAAACGATACATTGTTGATAACTCTTCACTACTTCACCGCCAACGAACAGAATTTGCTTCGTCGCACGCCAGTTAAAACACAAAAGACCCCCGTAAGGGACTTTAGTTTCACGAATATGACATCAAATCTGACGTCGAAAGATAATTTTAAACACGATATGTGGAATCAAAAAATAGCCGTTCGGCACATGCCAGTATTAGTAGCAGATGTCGCAGCGTTCATGTTTGGTCTGGCGTTGTCATTCTGAAGGAGAGAGTGTTCCATGTGTGTACCAAATCTTCCAGTTCGTGCATATTCGATAACAACATGTTTTTTTCTTATGACTGTTTCGAAGATACCATGGCGCATATGAGCGGCTCGTTTCCCGTGCTGTTAATGGGAAGCTCCGTCTTCCTGATGACCTACGGGCTTTGTTCGAGTCTGTCGGGGGTTCCCTTGGCTATTGAGGCTTTGGGCCCGCTGTTGAGGGGCTCTGGATTAAGCGACACTCAAGGTGGCTTACTCGGTTGTTTTTTCTTACGCAGTGACGTAGTTACGTTACACACCGCCATGTTACAGGCTACAAATCGGAACCGTCTAGCGGGAGATGGTTGCAGCTTGAGTCACCGGAGCGGAAAAGTCGACAGAATAATATGCGTGACATTTAACAGCTCAACCGATATCGTGAAAATAAAAAAATTCAGGAGCGTCACTTTTCATCAGTTATGTAAATAAACATCTAAAATTCTACTTTCATTTCAATTTACTTATTTATCTCTCGTTCTTTGGGACTGACGTCGAGATTACATCTCCATTCATAACCAATAATTTCCGTTACCCGCCAAGCCATCGGGCTGTGATCCGGCGGTACCACAGCTTTATTATAGGTTTGCGATACAAACGTTATGGTTCAACATTACAATACTCAATGACAGGTGACTCTTCAGGCTTTCCCGGCGGATATGTTGTAAATAGTCTTCACGGGTTTGCCGCCGTGTCACGTTGTGCAAATATTTCAGAGGTGTTTCACACTTTATGCACCTAATACTTTTTTGGAAATTAGTCGTACGTTCCTATGGGACCAAACTGCCGGGGTCATCGGTCCCTAGGCTTACACACTACTTAATCTAACTTAAGCTAACTTACGCTAAGGACAACACAAACACCTATGCCTGAGGGAGGCAGCACAAACCACGGTAATGCGCCCGAGACCGCGCGGCTACCCCGCGCGGCACCTACTGTTTTCTGTATCGTTGTTATACATGTCACGGAACCACTGCGAATCAATGAAAACTTAAATATGTATGTTTTTCCCGTTTTCCGAAAAACTCCGACACAGGCTGATCGGGCTCTGCCACCTCTGTCAGCAGCACTAACCTGGTTGGGCATCGAGGTGAATTGAGCTCGGGTGATACATATGGGTACGTGATTCCACGCTGCTTCATCTCTATGCCAGAGTTCATCAATCCTAGTGGCTGGCGACTAATGCCGTGCCATTCTCTCGGCGATCCATTATCAGATTTTTTGAGTACATGAGAGGAGAAGGTGCTGGCCAGGCCAACAGGCAAACACCCTATGCATAGAGGTAGGTCAGGACGAAACGAGCAACAGGCGGTCTTGTGTTATCTTGTTGAAAGACAAGTCACGGAGCCCTAGAAGATGGAGCACAGCCAACGGCGCTGTCATAAACGTAAAGACTACTGTTGAAATTATCTATTGTGCGAATCAGAGGTCACGGTTTTGTGTATATAGTAGCACCCTATACTGTCTCTCCAGATGCTGACGAATCCAGTCTGGCTACATTTGTTCGCCTCGGAGCCTCCACAAACGGACACGTCCCTCGTGATGCTGTACGGAGAATGTGGATTCCCCTGAGTTGTCGACGTGGCGCCGCTTCTGAGTCCAATGATGTCTCTGGGCGCTCTGTTGTCTGCATATCTCTATTTTTGGTAAGGCAAAGCGGAACAGTGGTCGCCTTGCTTATGAGTACAGTCAATGGTATTGTATTGTATTGTATGTTAACCGGGGACCTAGAAACGACTGAGAGGCTCCGTCCCTGCCGCAGCCGCAGTGGTCCACAACCCTACGACGACTACCGCAGTCCACGTCAACCCTCCGCCGCCACCACGATTATTGTGCGGTTCGGCCTTCGGTGGACCCCCCAGGGAACATCTCACACCAGACGAGTGTAACCCCTATGTTTGCGTGGTAGAGTAATGGTGGTGTACGCGTACGTGGAGAAATCGCTTGCACAGCAATCGCTGACATAGTGTAACTGAGGCGGAATAAGGGGGAACAGCCCGCATTCGCCGAGGCAGATGGAAAACCATCCACAGACTGGCCGGTTCACCGGACCTCGGCACAAATCCTCCGGGTGGATTCGTGCCGGGGACCAGCCGCTCCTTCCCGCACGGCCAACCGGGCGCGCTACAGTCAATGGTACTGCAGATGTCGTCCCATTGTCTGTGCGGGAACCTATCCTGTGCCGATTTTGTGTGGCTAAATGAACATCCATCCGTCCTCTCGGCGGCTAGTCGTGTGAGATCCTGCGCATTGACCTTATGAGCCCAAAGTTTCCGTATCCGCACGACTATTTTGGGATCCCGGCCAACGCGAGCAGGCCACGATCCTATCGTTATGGAATCCGATAGGTGCTGGTACACATTTGTACGTCTTACACGAGACCTAACGCGATTTTATCACAAACAAACAACTTTCAAACGCGATTTCTGAATGGGGAACATCGCACGGTAATTTTACTATACATACAGATTTTAGGACGTTTCTTGAGTACAATTTCTGATGTTGCGCGGAAGAGCTAATCATCTGCGTATCGAAGCATGTAGTACATTATATGCCAATAAACTTTTGTTGCATACCACCTTCATTGTGTTCAGTTTAAAAGGCCAGCTGTAAACAACTGCATCTACACATATACTCCGCAATCCACCTTATATATGTAATACCGTCTACGACTACAAGTCATTTCCTTTTGTATTGCACTCGCAAAAGGAGGAAAGGAAAACCGACTGTATGCCTCCGTACGAGCCCTAGTTCCTCTTATCTTATTTTTGCGGTTCATTCGCGAAATAAACGTTTTCGGCAGTAGAATACTTCTGCAGTCACATTCAGATACTGGTTCTCTAAGTTCCTCAACAGTATTTTGGGAAAATAACAACGTCTTCTTTCCAGGGATCCCTATTTGAGTACACGAAGCATCTCCGTAATACTCTTGACTTGTTCTACAGCTTTAAACATGCCTATTACTTAGCAACAGTATACTAATTTCAACATAGGATTATACAGCCAACCGGTTGCACACGACTGGTAGGTACATTGACCTAGGTTTCGACACCTACTACGGACGTCTTCATCAGAATGAAATTTTGATTAATCGTATAAAATAATGCACCGAAAATTAGGTACGACAGAAACACCTGAACCAAGATGACAATAGTCATGGCGTACAAGTCTTACATACGTATAATTACATTGCTGTCAGAATCAAAAACTGACAGCAGAAATTATGGCAGCTATGCTTGAGTCAAAAGTGAACTAAAACGTTCTAGCCTTTGCCACGTGTGCCCAGCTGGGAACAGCATCAGACTGATCGGCCCAGTGGCTCACATTGCTGCCACGAAAACAAAACGATTTGCGCCGCCTGTCATGAGCAGACAGTAACATGTGCCCATTTGAAACCTTATGACAGATATAACTGGAAAAAAAGACAGTTAATTTTAAAAATAAAGAAAGAGAGCTTAATACCTTTTTGCAAATACACATTAGTCAAGCAGATTAAGTGTAGCAAAGCCATCTCTTCAAATTTTACAGAAATTAATATTACGTACTAGACAGAATGACATAGCAGAAATTTTACAAACAGCTGCACAATCTAGACAATATTTGAAAGAAGGTAACTTTAGCAGCACATATCTACGAGATTCAAAGACTGTGATGTTTCGGAACCAGAAGCAGGGAAAAGTATAATAAAAAATAGAGGAATCTAAATTCCTCGAGCAGTGGATTGAAACCACTGAAAAAATTTTTGTTACGTAGTTGTAACTTTTCATTGAGGATGAGGCCATCGTTCTTAGAAATATGATTGAAAATCTCCAGCTCTTCGAGTACATAGAGCTTTTGACCTTTCTTTTCTCTGTGTAAAATGGAAATTTCTTCAACGCATTTCGGTTTGTCCGCAAAATAGATCAGCAAAAGTGAAATTGTGTGCATTAGTGCCTTTTTTTTTCAACAAATGTTACTTGTACCTGACACTAAAGCATGTTCCAGTTCGTCCTACATAAGAAACGGGACACGTATCACCCAAGTGATTTTATACACTCCTGAATTGTGTATCAGAGCAACTATGGACTTGAGATGGTGAATGAAATTTTTTTACAAATTACTGTTCGTGGAATAGGCAACTTTGAATCCGTATGTTTAATCAGAAGACAAAGAATTTAATACGAAATAGGGCGAAAGAACGGAATAGGGAAAACATTTATCTGTACTCGTTATTGTCTGGAATAGCTCTGCTGCCTAAAGTGGTCACTTTAGCGTCAGTTTCAACTTTGAAGATCTTGTCAACTACCGTGGAAACATAGCCGTTATTAACTGCAACAGTTTTTATTATGTTCATCTCTTCATTACGCTTGTCAGGTGGCAAATGTACAGCGACTGCACGATGAATGGCTGAATGGAAAAAAAATGCTTTCTTATGGAAATGAGGATGCACTGAACTAGCGGGCACAATTTGATCTGTATTAGCGGCTTTTCGAAAAATACCGAAAGGAAGTCTGACGTCGTCAGTAGCAGTGCTGATGTCCAAGTAATTGAGCTGACGGTCGTTATATTCTAATTCACAAGCGAAATTGGTTTTTTCATGAAGACTATTAAAAATTTCAAACAAAAGTTGAATTTCTTCGCAGGAACCAGTACATATAATCAAAAAGTCATCTACATACCGAACATTAGACAAAATACAATATCAGCAACTGAAAAATTACTGAACAATTTTTCTTCCAGCGAATTAATGAAAATATCGGCCGAATGCCTGCCATTGGGTTACCCATTGTCAGGCCGTCAGGCTGATGGTATAATTTACCTTTGAAAGCAAAATAGTTGTATTTTACTACTGTACTTAGCAAACGAATTACGTCAGTGATTTGCTTAGCAGAAATATTTTTTTTTTTAAGTACGTAAGTTTTTTTCAACGATGTCTATGGCTGTTTGAGCAGGTACGTTAGTATGTAGGTTCGTAATATCTAATGAAAACAATTTAGTATTTTGGACACACTACAGATCTTTGATTTTACTGACTTGGTGTTGACTATTGACGACAGAATAGTTGTTTCGAAAAACAAAGGTCTTTTTTATTTTTTCGCGAAGAAATCTTGCTTACTCAGGAAACGTACTGTTCATACTGTTCACAATTGGACGAATACAATGGCGACTATTATGTACTTAAAACTGGGAACTCAATTTTGGGACCAATGGATTCATATTAATAAGCTATTTTTTATGAAACGGTTCGAGCAAATGCGTAGCGCTGTTAACGGCAAACCTAATTTCTTATTGTGTCATGGGGGTCGGATCCGCATCTAGCTCCGAACATCATTCTCATCAAAAAATTGAAGGGTTTTAGACACAAATTTATTCTGAGCAACAATGATTACAGCATTCTCTTTTGTTAGACTTAGTTTTCAGATTGACGCTCCAAGTGACCACTTCAAGCAGCAGTGCTTTTCCTGACAATAACGAGTGCAAAAATGTTTTCTCGATTGCGTTTTTAGGTCCTATGGAGTGGTGGAGGAAACTGACACCATGAATCCTGGAGGGCTGTCCGTAAGAGTACGAGGGTGTGGAGTACAGCACGTTGCAAGACATCCCAGACATGCTCAATAATACTCATGTTTGGGGAGTTTGATGGCCAGGAGAAGTATTTACACTCAGAATGTTCCTGCAGCCACTCTGTAGCAATTTTGAACGTGTGGGGTGTCGTATTGTCCTGCTGGAATTGCCCAAGTCCGCCGGAATGCACAATAGACCTGAATGTATGCAGGTGATCAGACAGGATGCTTACGTACGTGCCATCTGTCAGAGTCAGTAACAGCTGTACCTAGACATATCAGGGGTCCCATATCACTCAAACTGCATACGCTCCCACTCCGTTACAGAGACTCCAACTGCTTGAATACTCTCCTCTGACAAGAAGGGTCCATGGATTCATGAGGTTGTCTCCGTACCCGTACACTTTCATCCTCTCGATACAATTTGAAACTAGACTCGTCCGACCAGGCAACACGTTCCAGTCATCAACAGGCCAATGTCGTCTCCGACTTATCAATGATGTTTCATTGAATGGTTCGCACGCTGTTACTTGTTGATTGCCCAGCATTGAAATCTGCAGCAGTTTGTGGAAGGGTTGCGTTTCTGTCACGGTGAACGACTCTCTTCAGTCGTCGTTGGACCCGTTCTTGCAGGATCTTTTCCCGGCAGCAGCGATGTCGTAGATTTTTTGTTTTATCTGATTCCTGATATTCTCGGTACACTCGTGAAATGTTCATACGGGAAAATCCCCACTTCATCGCTACTTCGGAGGTGCTGTGTCCCATCGCTCTTGCGCCGATTATAGCACCACTTTCAGACTCACTTAAACCTATAAACCTTTCATTGTAGCAGCAGTAACCGATCTGACAACTGTGCCAGACACTTGTGTTACATAGGCATTGCTGACCACAGCGTCGTATTCTGCCTGTTTACATATCTTGTATTTGAACACGCAAGCCTATACCAGTTTCTTTGGGGCTTCAGTGTAAATCCATTCTGAAAATGCATATTCAGAGGTAAGTAGAAATCTCTTCTTTAACAATAACGACGAAACAAATGATAAGTGACAAGAGCTGGGAAAAGCAGAGAAAGTGGTAGTCCACTTGTTTCACGCCATTGCAAGAGAACTCAGCCACGTTGTTTTCGCCACTCCGAGTCCAGCACCCGCGCCCCTACCTGGCGAACTTCACCCCTCCTTCGGAGTGCGAGATTTCGCCTGACTCGCTCTCTTTTTCCGTCGTTCTCTCGGGTGGAGGCAGCAGGATTAATCTTCCGCCATCGATTTTGTTTCGCTCTGTTAACGTTGGCTAATGGGTGGCACTCGAAAGGCTGCTACGTTCAGTTTAAGCCCAAGCACTCCTGCATTCTCGTCTGTTTCTTTTAAAAATAAAACGAATCCAGACAACGGTACTCACATCCCTCAAAAAAAAAAAAAACACTCCATTATGATTAGGGTGCTGTTCTTGCTAACAGTGCATAGCTATAAATAGGGCGAGGTTTTTATCTTGAGACAATGATATATCTGATATACACGATTAGAAAACGGAAAAATAGGTGCTCAATGTTTTTTAAAATACTATCCGGCGATATCATTTTTATTATAGATTCGGATTCTCCGGGTAAAAGTTCGTAACTTTGTATGGGGACACTTTTGTTGTTGCACGATAGATGGCACTAATCGAAAAATAACACAGCTGAGCCAAACCAGGAAAAATGCATTGGGTCGATAAAAGAAAACCAGACGTGTTTAGCAATAGCGAAAAAATCTTGTTTGAGGTATGTCCTTTCACCAGCGGTTGTTTTCGTTTGAGGTGTGTCCTCTCATCTCTTTCCAACGATGTGCTGGTGTGTAAGAGTAATTTCACGGTAAGTTCTCAAAAATGTCGTCGCCCACTTCGATGGACTTGCTCATCAGCACAAGGACTGATTGGACACAACTGAGAAGTGTTTTCAATGTAAACTGCTGCCTTGCATTGGTGATAGGTTGAATCATATTATCACGCGCTGTTGGCAGTTCATAGTAAACTTCACTCTACAAGTAACCTCACAAACAAAAGTAGGCGAAGTAAGATCTGGCGACCATGGAGGCGAAGATAAAGGACCGCCTCTTGCGGTCCACCGACTATTGGACATGCAATCTAATATTTCCCGTGGTGCTACAGAATAGCACGAGGGACAATCATCATATTAGTCGCAAATTCAAGGAAAGGTCTGCAAGCAAATACTTGCAGATCGTCCTCCAAGAATGTTAGATATTTATTACCATTCAAGGTGCCATTGATAAAGATAGAGCAATGAGTTTGTCACCAATTATTCCACACTAAACATTCGCATTCCACGGACACTGATGTTCAGCTTGCTGTAACTAATGCGGATTTTCCACATTACAGTATCCTTCTTCTTCTTCTTCTGCTTGTGCCTTCGTCCGCTGTTTTGCTGGGCCAGCATGGTTAGGGTCGGATTTGGCAAGGTTAATTTGAGGGGTGGCCAGATGCCCTTCCTGTCACCACCCGTACCTCCCGAGACAGAATTATTGTACTCCAGCTGTCTGAGTCAAGTGTAATCCATGAAACAGTGCGAACGTGTTCAGATGTCTGCGAGTCGTGTAACTGAGGCTGGATGTGGGAACCATCCCGGTATTCACCTAGTGGGATGTGAAAAATCGCCTAAAAACCACATCCAGGCTAGCTGGCACACCAGCCTTCGTCGGTAATCCGCAGAGGGATTCGATCCGGGGTCTGCGCGCCTACCTGAATTCAGGAAGCTGCGCTCTCGGCTAACCTGGCGGGTTTTCCACATTACAAAAAAAAATGTTCAAATGTGTGTGAAATCTTATGGGACTTAACTGCTAAGGTCATCAGTCCCTAAGCTTACACATTACTTAACCTAAATTATCCTAAGGACAAACACACACACCCATGCCCGAGGTAGGACTCGAACCTCCGCCGCCAGTCTTCAAGTTCTTCATGTGACACTCTCACATGGCTCAGATATACCTGCCTTTCCTTGTATACTTGAAATATCCCCGGCGAGTCCTTTTTGGCAGTTTGGATATTACAATGATCTCAGTCCTAAACGAATTCAGTGATTTGGTTGCCACTTTTCTTATTTTATTTATTTATTTATAAATTTACTTTTTTTGTTTTTTTTTAGGTGGGAAAGGGTGCAGTGACCTAAACCTTTTCACAGGCGCTACCATCAATGGCTCAAATGGCTCTGAGCACTATGGGACTCAACTGCTGAGGTCATTAGTCCCCTAGAACTTAGAACTACTTAAACCTAACTAACCTAAGGACATCACAAACATCCATGCCCGAGGCAGGATTCGAACCTGCGACCGTAGTGGTCTTGCGGTTCCAGACTGCAGCGCCTTTAACCGCACGGCCACTTCGGCCGGCCGGCTACCATCAATTCACCCTGATTAGCTCGTTAGAAGTCGACGGGTTGCTTGTATGTTAATATTGCTTTACGTTTAGAGTTCGATTCTCTCAGACAATCGCACTATCAGTAACAATGAAAGTAATGAGAAGCAACCAGTTAAATAAACAAAAGGAAAAAATTAAAGGTTAACATCCAGGTTTTCCAACTTCTTAACTGCTTTAGAGTCAGCTTTATATAGTTCTAAATGGGGTCCGAAGAAATCACATAAGGAGCAGTCCCGAACGATGTGTGTTACAGGGTTGTGCCACCTCACTGTAGTCACAGCTTACAGAGTATCGAGACTCCCCGATGGAGGGAGTATCGGGTGTTCTCACTGTCCCGCGCCTCAGTTTGTGTCGTGTGACTGGAGGAAGACTGAATTTTGATAACTGGGTATTTGACTCCCAAGAAGCCGTGCTTGAGCAACACAATCATGTTCCACGACGTGCCTAGACACATTACGTGTTCACACCTCTCACCATGTGAGGGCACGTCCAGCACTGTCGATCATGATAATTTCGTTGGTCCACGTGTTATGGTTGGACAGGCATAACACTGTATGGGTGTACTGATTTCCAAATCTTTGAAAACGGTTCACTCGCTGGTCAGCGTTATTGGGACACTGCACTCCTTCTCATAGCGCGTCTTTTCAGGGGTGCATTCAGCCCTGACTGCATCTTTATGGATGAAAATGCTCGAGAGTTTCTGACAGCGTAGATGGACGAGCTCTTGGAACGACAGAATATTCGACGAGTAGCCTGCCTGTCCTGCCCATCACCTCGACTTACATCCCATCGAGAATGTATGAGGTGCATTGAGGAGACGTACTGCAGTACGTCCACATTCACCAACGACAAACCGACATTATTATGTACCACTCTGGTGTAGCACTGGAACGCCCTACCACAACCCCTCACCAACCTTATGGCCAGCATGGGAGAACGTTGGACAGCATGCACCACAGACAGCATGCACCACACACCTGTTAATAACAAGTCATGCCTTTATACTGTCCGAGGGACTATTATACAGTACATCACGATGATTTCAGTGTTATTATTGTCTTTGAATAAGAGTGTAATTTCTGTTCGTCTCCTTGCGCATTTCTTTCAGTTCTTCCTGCGAAGGAGTGATCAAAAAGTTTCCGTTCGAAGGTCGTAAAGTCCAGAACCGATATGCGAAAAGCGCCGTGAGCATTGAGGGAATAATCCCAAGACGCACCAGCCTGAAGATAGCCGTTTTGTAAGTACCATGTCTTGCTACGTGAAGAGGTCGGTAATTGCCTACTGCGTATCCTTGTCCGTCAGGAATCGTTTACCTTAAAGACTTTTTTTAAGGAATCGAAGACTTGATAATCGTATGGAGAGGGATTTTAAGACTACAAGGCAGTTACTCAGTTGAGATGGCACAACTTCTGCGTTACGAGGTTTGCAGCATCTCCACGTGCGTTATTATGAAACACGAGCACCTCTTGTCGAAGTCCACAACGGTGGTTTCGACAGACATGCAGCCCCATACACATTCTTTACTCTCCTATGGATGTTTACCGGTGTTTGTCCTTCGGGGGCCACGAAGAGAATAACACCACTCTGGATGAATTTGGTAATGATGTCACCATAGCTCACACTTCCGCATTTACCACACGCTCATGGGAAAGACACGATTGCTCCACTACTTCTTAATCTACCTGTCGCTGCTTGTATACCCGCATCGGAATGGGGCAACGTTTCATATACGATGCAGCAACGTCCCCAAACGAAATCTCTTCGATCTCCCCACCTCCCCATCCCCAATATGTGTTGTCTTAGTTTGAAACATCCCCTTGGAAAATTTTATGAATGACAGTCCTTGAAAACCTCTACGTTATTTGATTTTCAAACAGCTGAGCAAAACTCAACGTACTCAGACATTTCTCTCTTTACTTATTCTGATCAACACTAAACTGATACACAATATTTTTCGCGCAACGCAATCTGACTTTCAATGATGCCTACGAAAGAATGGCCCTGACTAACAATAACCTATACCTTTCATGAATCACTTACCTCACAAAAATCTTCGTTACTCGAACTACCGCATTACAGCAAGCGCCATTACTGCCAGCCAAATAAAAGATTATAACTACTGAAGGCACTAACTACTGATAGGCATAGTTAACAAATGAAAGATTTTGATAGAGAACAAAAACCTGTATTTACCTTAATAGTGTTCAAAAGTCATCATATATATATATATATATATATATATATATATGTTCATGACATCCAGTCTTACAAATTTCCTTTTTCTGGCGGACACACGTCCAGATCGTCCGCTCTCAAAACTGTGCCATCTCTCTCCCCACATCCACCATTGCTGGCGGCTCACCTCCAACTGCGCAACGCTACGCGCTGTTCACATCCAACTGCCCAACACTACAATAGCAAATATTCCAGCAATGCAAACCAGCCACAGACTGCACACAGCACAGTCAGTGATTTTCATACAGAGCGCTACGTGGCGTTACCAACATAAAAACCTAAACAGCCTACTCACAAGTTTCATAAAGTATTTTACATGGCAGCTACATTTATGAGACAGTTATTTCGTCTGTAAGTTTTGCACACCTACATATTATTACATCTGTTCGACGATGTGTAGTTAATTTTGTTTCTATCAATGGCCAGGTAGCATTAGGATAAAACAAGGGTTTATGCGTTTTAATGAGATCTGAAGATGGCCACTATGGTGGAAACCAGTAGCACAACGACAATTTTTGTGATCAGCGAATGTATGGTTCAAATGGCTCTGAGCCAGGTTGAGATTCATTGGGAGAGTGCTTAGAAAATGTAGTCCATCAACAAAGGAGGTGGCTTACAAAACACTCGTTCGTCCTATACTTGAGTATTGCTCATCAGTGTGGGATCCGTACCAGATCGGTCTGACGGAGGAGATAGAGAAGATCCAAAGAAGAGCGGCGCGTTTCGTCACAGGGTTATTTGGTAAGTGTGATAGCGTTACGGAGATGTTTAATAAACTCAAGTGGCAGACTCTGCAAGAGAGGCGCTCTGCATCGCGGTGTAGCTTGCTCGCCAGGTTTCGAGAGGGTGCGTTTCTGGATGAGGTATCGAATATATTGCTTCCCCCTACTTATACCTCCCGAGGAGATCACGAATGTAAAATTAGAGAGATTAGAGCGCGCACGGAGGCTTTCAGACAGTCGTTCTTCCCGCGAACCATACGCGACTGGAACAGGAAAGGGAGGTAATGACAGTGGCACGTAAAGTGCCCTCCGCCACACACCGTTGGGTGGCTTGCGGAGTATAAATGTAGATGTAGATGTAGATGAGCACTATGGGACCTAACTTCTGAGGTCATCAGTCCCCTAGAACTTAGAACTAGTTAAACCTAACTAACCTAAGGACATCACACACACCCATGCCCGAGGCAGGATTCGAACCTGCGACCGTAGCGGTCGCATGGTTCCAGACTGCAGTGCCTAGAACCGCTCGGCTACCACGGCCGGCTCAGCGAATGTAAAAAAAATCGAATTGTAAATAGGTGTTAATTACTCTCCACACGTCAAACCTCCGCGAATAGTAGGTTGGGGCGCACACAGTGTCGAGCCCACGGCGCCCGCCTGTGCGGGCGGCGCAGATGGCCGTGGGCAGGCGCAGTCTCCGTGGGTGGCGCCTACGAGGACAGCCACGCCAGGTAATGCATTGCGACAGCGTCGCGCTCCGCTGTGCGGTGCCGTGCTGGGACGAATTGTATCGATTATAAAAGGCGACAGGCCGCAACCGGACCTCCGCCCTCTGGTCTCGGCCCATCCCTGTGACTCGTCTCAAACAATTGACTGCCCGCTCACTATGTCCACGACCTCATGTCTCAGCTACAGGTTACGGGCTATCACCCCCCCCCCCCCCCCAAGGAGACGATCCTTTGTGTTGTCTTCATGCTAGTAACAACTAATATCAGTTATCACAATAGCCGACATATCCGCCCCAGAGACCGGCACCTGTGTTTAAAATGTTTCAAATGGCTCTAAGCACTATGGAGCTTAAAATCTGAGGTCATCAGTCCCCTAGAACTTAGAACTACTTAAACCTAACTAACCTAAGGACATCACACACATCCATGACCGAGGCTGAATTCGAACCTGCGACCGTGGCAGCAGCGCGGTACTGGACTGAAGCGCCTAGAACCGCTCGGCCACAGCGGCCGGCTGGCACCTGAGTTGATATTTAAGACAATTCTCATTTGATCCTCAGTCTCAGTTGCACATTTTTAATTACGTGACCTGTTCCTGTTTGTCTGGTGCATCTACAGATCTAAGTAGTTGCAAAACGCTTTATACTTTGGGTAGCCACAGCTGTGGAAATACATCTTGATAGATGAAGAACCCGAACAACTGTTAAATGATCCTTTATTAAAACGACCGGTCTTGCAGCTCGTAACTACATCCTCAGGAGTACGCCGGCCGGGGTGGCCGAGCGGTTCTAGGCGCTACAGTCTCGAACCCCGCGACCGCTACGGTCGCAGGTTCGAATACTGCCTCGGGCATGGATGTGTGTGATGTCCTTAGGTTAGTTAGGTTTAAGTAGTTCTAAGTTCTAGGGGACTGATGACCTCAGAAGTTAAGTCCCATAGTGCTCAGAGCCATTTGAACCTCAGGAATACACAATCCGTTTATATAAAACCCAGGCCAGGATTAAATGGACAACCTAACATTTTCAGTCAAGTCAAAACAAAACATCTGCCTAAAATGTGGCAGTCAGATAATAAAGGTTGTAAGTAGGATGGCCGTGCGGTTAAAGGCGCTGCAGTCTGGAACCGCAAGACCGCTACGGTCGCAGGTTCGAATCCTGCCTCGGGCATGGATGTTTCTGATGTCCTTAGGTTAGTTAGGTTTAACCAGTTCTAAGTTCTAGGGGACTAATGACCTCAGCGGTTGAGTCCCATAGTGCTCAGAGCCATTTGAACCATTTGTAAGTAGGAGCGTCAGCAATCCTTTTCTGTGTCAAAACATTTCCGCTCTGATATGAGGTTCTGACATGGAAAACGCGAGTTGATGACGCAAATTCTTACCACTGAAGACGATCCAAAGAAATCGAAACGCAGCATATAATTAAAAATGTGCAACTTAATCTGTCAATTACGACCAAACTTAATGCATACAATGCCGTGATAGTGCCAGTATTGTTGTATGGGACAGAAACCCTAAACACAACAAAGAAGGATGAAGAAAACTTGGTCTTCGAAATAAAAATTATGAGAAGCATCTTTGGACCTGTCCAGAAAGGGAGCTCATGGAGACATAGGAAAAACCAAGAATTGTATGTTGATGAGGTAACCGAACATCGTTCAAAAACTGAAAGCGTGGAGAATAAGCTTGGCAGGCCACATTGCTAGGAGTCCAGACACCTCTCGGGCAAAAGCCGTACTTATGGGAAGACCTGATGGTACCCGTTCAATCGTAAGACCCAGGAAGCGATGGCAGGATGAGCTACACAAAGACCTCTGCCAACTAGGAGTCCGTGAAAACTGCATCCAAAGTGCTCAAGATCGTCGTCCATGGAGGAACATTGTGAGGTCGGCGCGTGATCTACAGGGTCCTCGATCGCTGACTTGATTGATTGATTGAATCTGAGGAATAAATTAATCGATTTAATCTCCGTTACTTTTGCCATAAACGCGTGCATCTATATCTAATATGATCGCTCCGCAAATGACACTTCAGTGTTTGGAATAACGCACAAAGAACTAGTTTGAGAAAAATTCTCGACAGTTCCCCTCTCGAATAGTGTGTGCGAAAATGAACACATAAATCTTTCCGTGAGGGCTCTGATTTATTTTATTATTATGGTCATTTCTCGTTTTGTAAGTGGGAATTAAAATATTTTCGCATTCCGAGGAGAAATATGGTGTTTGAAGTTTCGTGGAAAGATCTCGCCGAAGCGAGAAACGCTTTGATAAAATAATTGCCACCCCAACCCTCTTATCATAACAGTGACATACAAAACGAGCTGCCCTTCCTTGAACTTTTTCGATGTTTCCCGTCAGTCCATCTGGTAAAATCCTATACTGCGCAACAGTCTTTCAGAAGAGGACGCCAAGTGCAGTTTATGCTGTCTCTTCACTACGTATGTTTTATCTCCAAAGCGTTGTGCCAATAGAACGCAGTCTTTGATTCGCCTTTCCCACAACATTTACTGTTGATGGTTCCACTGTCTGTAATTGCAATTCCTAGGTATTTTAATTAAATCTACAGCATCTAAATATGTATTTCATATTGCATATAGTGTTACCTGTCGAACAGAAATTATTTTCGGAAAGTTCCTTTCATAGAAGTTAGAAGCGGCATTGTGAACTCAGTGTGAAGATAAGAAATGCGAGACTAATTGGTAGAGCCTACGTTAATTCGTACGAGATTCTGACTGTATTTAACATTATTCGTGACTGAGCTGATTTTCAATATGAAGGAAACTTACGTAAATTATTTGATAAGTATGTAAGTATATTGTCCTTTTCGTAAGAAATTGTCTCCCCTTTCTACTCGAGCATTAAGACTGGTGGTATCTCTCTCCTTTTTTTCTAAATTTACAAATTTGTCCTTAATAGTATTACACAATGGTCAACCCAAAATATGAACTTGTTTACTCAGGTCATAGAAACCCTCTTGCGGCTTATATTCCAATTTAATTCAACCTATGTCCGCAATTCGAGCTGTCGTAGTACACTGTCAAGGCGGCTGCTGCACTTGGCGTTTGTCTGAAGCGAACATGCTGTTAGAGTTCCTGTGTTGCGAAAACAGTAATAAATATTAAAAGACAAAAAGAAAAAAAACACGGTCCGAACAGGCCTTGAAGTCCCAGTGACACCAACATGCTGCAGTGTCATCCACAGCCCTTAGGCGTCACTGGATGCGAATCAGTAGGGGCATGTGGTCAGCACACCGCTCTCCACTCTTACGGCCATTGCCAGTTTTCGTGACCGGTGCCGCTACTTCTCAGTGTAGTAGCTCCTCAATTGGCTCCATGAGAGCTGAGTGCACCCCGCTTGCCAACAGCACTCGGCAGACCCGGACGGTGACCCATCCAGGTGCTAGCCCAGCCGACAGCACTTAACTTTGATGATCTGATGGGAACTGCTGCCACCAATGCGGAAAGGCCGTTGGTAGTGGCAAATACACACAACAGTTTAAAGAAAGTATATGGTGATAGTGCTGTCGTTCGCAGTGCAGTTGGTCACTGGGCAGGCAGATTATCTGGTGAAAGACACCTGACAATTTCCACTGTATTCATAACCTGATTCTGGCGGACAAACGTATACAGTGAAGGAATTATCACGCCGAGTGGGAGTATGAGAAACTAATGCGTGCAGGGTATTGAGACAATTCACGATGACGACGGTTTGCACCGCGTGGGTTCCGAGAATGTTGACGGAAGCTCACACAGAAACACAGAAGACAGTGTGCATTGAACTTTTAGAACAATAAGAGGATTCTAGAGATGATTTCCTTACAAGAATTGCTTCGGGAGATGTGACGTGGTATGGTGACTCCCTTTCGAAAGGCTAGCCGGCCGGTGTGGCCTAGCGGCTCTAGGCGCTTAAGTCTGGAACCGCGTGACCGCTACGGTCGCAGGTTCGCATCCTGCCTCAGGCATGGATGTGTGTGATGTCCTTTGATTAGTTACGTTTAAGTAGATCTACGTTCTAGGGGACTGATGACCTCAGCAGTTAAGTCCCATAGTGCTCAGAGCCATTTGAGCCATTGAAGGCCAGTAAACAGTGATTAGTGATTTTTACCGTGCAGGCGTACAAGACTTGGGTCTACGGTGGCGTAAAGTAGTTGAAAGGAATGGTCACTTCTTAAAGGTATCATCATAATACTGCACAGTTTCTAGTTTGAGGTGCTTGTGAATGTCAAAAGGTTTCGTACAGGTATTTGACTACCAACTAATTAATTGTGTAATTACAACACTTGGCACTTTTATGCCAGTCTGGTATATCCTACTACAATTCTGAGAAGCTGAATTAATAGCTTTATCAGCAGCTATCCTTGATTGTTAAAATGTGCTAAGTATTTCTTGAATTTAATAGTTCTTGTGCTAAGGTAATGCTCAAGAGCTCAATCTTTCTGCTGCCCCCTGGCGCAAGAAGAGTTGTAGCGCTTTCGGTGGTGAATACTGCCTGAAATCTATAGTGGTTGAGCACTGTCATAGAGAGGGACATAGGATGTTATAAAATGAGACACAAGTGGCTGCAGATGCCTCGCGTTGCTGACATTGTGTTTTAAAAGGATAACTCGAAATCGGACTAACAGGTAATAATTTTAACCGTGATAATGGAAAGCCGCTAAATAAAACTTGGAATCCCTTTTCTTATCACATGTGAAGAAACAATAGCATCTGAACAGGCCGGTTTTGAGTAATAAATTTTAACGATGTATCATTTTTCGACAGTATTCGCCACTGGAGGCGCTGCAACTCTTCTTGCGCGAGGGATTAGCAGCAATAATTGATAACTTGCTCATTACCTTAACGCATGTGCTTTCGTATTTTCGCTGCATAGAAAGGTTCTGATGTTCACGGTTTGAGTCAGTCTTCGGCGAGAGCGGCTTAGCTTTTGTCACCTGATGATGGCGGCCAGGTGGACCGCTGAAATATTGTATGCAGATGACAGTTTGATCCGGCTGAGGACCCGTCAAGAATTTGATCTGTTAACGCAATAGGAAAGTTTACATTTCTTGTATTATTAATTTTACAGCTGTCAGCGCATTTTCCTGTCTTTCATTGGAGTTATCTTCTAATACATTTGTAGCATCGAGAAGCATATATTACTAGTAATTCTATTTCTGTGTTATCTACGAAACAGTATTTCTTTTTTTTTTAAGTCGTATTTGGTATTGTTGGTTTGATGCAGCCCTCCACGTATTCCATTCGTGTGCCAAGCTCTTCATTTCAGAGTAGCACTTGCCCCCAACATTTTCATTCATTTTCTGGATGTATTCCAACCGCTGTCTTCCCCTACAGTTTTTACCTTCTGCAGTTCACTCTTATACCGTGGAGGTTATTCCCTGATGCCTTAACGCTTGTCCTATCATTCTGTCCATTCTTGTTGTGTTTTATGTATGTTACTTACTTCGTTGATTTTGCAGAGAACCTCCTCGTTCCTTATCACTGCATCTAATTTTCGACATTCTTCTGCAGTACCATGTCCCAAACGCTTCGATTCTCTTCTACTCTGGTTCCCTGCAGTCTGTGATTCACTATTGTACATGGCTGTGCTTCAAACGTACACTCTCAGAAATTTATTCCTCAGATTAAGGCTTATGTTTGGTCTCAGTGGACTTGTCTTGGCCAGGAATGCCCTCTTTGCCGGTTTTCAGTCACATTTTTATGTCCTCCTAGGATCCAACAAACTCCCATTCATGTAAAGAGTCCGTCGCGTTAAAACCGTAATTTGCACGCTGTTAATAGAGAGGAAAAATATCAGACGGTATTATGTTAATAATGAATCACCTTTCAATAAAACCACTTGAAATAATAGTGAACTGCATACCAGGAGGCGGCAAAAGTACTTCCAGTCATGGAATGTTTGGGAAGATTGCTGGTTTATTTGATAAAACTAGCATCTTATTCTTCTTCTTCATATTATTATTACTCTTTTTCTTCTTCTTCTGCTACTGCACTTCATGTATTAGGCTTATTGCCTGTTACTTTACCTATCTCTTCAACGGTCTTCCTACATTTGTTCTTCCAGTGCATTTATAATTTAGAGACTTTACCGGGAACCTTCCTCCATCCACACTGTCTGCATGTCCGTTCCATTTTTTTCCTATTTTCCTTTAATTTCTCTTTTAGGTTATATATTCCGAAAGATTTCTTTTTCGATCTTCCTTTGTACATTCTTCTACTCTTCATAGGTATCTCATTTCTTGATCCTGTATTCTGTTTTCTTGATGTCTCGTTGCTGCACATGCGTCGCTTCCATAATTACTGTTGCTGATTTATAAGACTTCAGCTTTTTTTTGGCTTTGTTCTGCAAACTTTTTAAAATATTTACAAACGTGAAAGCAAATTTATTTAATTTTTGGTCCACGTCATGGTTGTATTCGTAAGTGATGTCGCATCCTAGGCATTTGAAATGTTTTACTTGCTCCAAGATTTTATTATTGAAGACTATGTTAAATCTTACTGGTTGTCTACCTTTAAATTCCATCACTTTCGTTTTGCCTACCGACAATGTTAGGTTGTAATTTGAGGCTATCTGCTGCAACTTTCACTATCCCATCTGAAGGTCATCTTCATTCTACTTATTCCCAAAGCGAATAATTACAGTTCCCATCAGACTGAACGAAGTCGTACAAGAACGTTATGAACTCCCGCACTTTCTTGGGAAATAATTTCAACGTGTTCGTGTGCAGAAAGTTTTTGCTGTGTTATTAGGCACCATACTTTACTGTAGGTCGGGCAACACTGAACTTGTTCTGTGATAATTATACATTCCACTTCGGTCACCAGAAATTGTTAGAAAGCAACTGTCAAAAACAAAGAAAGCTACGAGGGCATGCTGAGAAGTAATGACCACAAAATTTTTATACGAAAACTATTAAAGCTTTATAAATGAAACTAACGTTATTACCATAGTTTTACATTCCACTTTGGTCACCAGAAATTGTTGGAAAGTAACTGGCAAAAACAAAGAAAGCTACGAGGGCTTGCCGAGAAGTAATGCCCACAAAATTATTATATGAAAACTGTTAAAGCTTTATAAATAAACCTAACGTTATTAGCATCCTACATCTTTATTCTTTATATCTGGTAGTCTACTGATATACGACATAGAAGAGTTTGCGACAGTTGGTATCAGAAGTACCGTGGACGTCCATGCGCAGTAGGAACATTGCTGCCTGCAAACCAATCACGCTTCCCGCGAGAATCACGCCCCCTGTAGCAACAACGCAGCCTGGGAGAGAGACACGCGCTAATGTAGCGGTGCACGAGCAGAAGTGGTCAGTCGCAAGCTGTCAGTCAGTCCAAGAATTGCTTGCGAGTTCCTGCAGAATGTTCTTCGTGTCTTCAAGTCGTCGAGCGAGACAGGAACAGTGGCCAGTAGACAGGCAGTGATTAGTCTACAGTAGGTACAGAACAGTGAATAGAATTATCGCATATGGACAGGGACCGCCTGCCTGGAGATTTAAACTATTGTTAGTTTGACTGTTCTTCGAATAGTACACCAAGACAGAAGATTAATTTTCTTCCGACTTTAGTTCAGAGAACATTGTTTAGTTTGTTTTCATGAAACTGTAGTCAGCGCAGGTCAACTTGGCTGAACATCTATTCTGCAACTGCTGTAACCGGCGTTCCAAAATTGGCTAATATATTTTACTTTCACCGTTCTAGGTCACTTTCTTTGTGTGTGAACAGCTCTAGAAACCACGCATCCGTCCTGCCAAGACACCTTTAGTAGTATATTAAATGATTTCGTAAATGCGAATAAGGACAACCATCGGTTGCAGAATGGAATCGTGAGAGTGGAAATTTGTGCAGGACCGGTAGTCGAATCCGGATTTCCCACTTATCGCGAGCGGTCTTCTTACCGTTTTGCTATCCGTGGACGACTCCCGGCCAGGCCCAAACTTCCATATCGGCCGATACCGGGCAAGCGACTAAATGTAAAGTGGGCTATGGCTCGGGAGTCTGGGCGCACAGGCTCACGAGGGTTGTGCCCGCCATGGCAGTGAGAAGGGTACAGAGAAGCATGGTATTAAGATCCGTGGGTGCCTATAGAACATCTCCAGGGGGGGCCCTATTAGTCATAATGGGGCTCTGCCCTCTGGACATAAAGATAAGAGAACAGGCGGCTTGGTACTGGGCCAAGAAGGGAAACTATGAGAAGATTGCTGATATTATGGGTACTAGAGTGGGGGATAAAAGAGAGATAAGGAAAAGAAGGGAGGAGCTTTGGCAGGAGATTTGGGAGGCAGAAGAGACTGGACGAAGAACCTTCCAGTTCCTACCCGATGTGAGGGAACGACTTGGAATGAAGTACTTTGAGCCTACGCGAGGGTTGATCCACTTTCTCACTGGCCATGGACCCTACCCGACTTATCTATGTCGATTTGGGAAAAGGGCAACACCAGCGTGCGACTGTGGCGATCCGGAAGGCACGCCCGAGCATGCAGTTTACGAGTGTCCCCTCTTCAATGATATCGCCAACACACTGCGAGACAGACTACCCAACCGTGACACACACCAACTACTTAGACGAGAGGAGACTTTTCAGACTTTAAACACCTTGGCAAACGAGGTATCTCGAAAAGTTTTAATTGACTATTTAGGAGAGATACAGTAAACAATAAGCGACAATAACCTCCAATTGCGTCCAAGAGCCCTATTTCCATACCGCCTGTGCGTGGACTGGCCGACTACATCTAAGTTGGAATCCGCCACGTGCAGGACTAGGGGGAGTGGGGAACAACTACTGATTGTGACACACACACCGGACATGACGTAGGATAGGTTAGTTTTTAGGACTTAGTTATAGGAAATTAAGATAGGGACTGCAGCGAATTTAACATCGAGGCCCGCCCAGTGCCAGGGGCATGCTCTTCGGGATTAGCTCGAAGAGCAGGGTGTGAAAAAGTAGGTTTATATCTTCTTCACTGGCACACATGTGACGCTGCAGAATACATATATAATTAAATTAGTAATAGTAATTAGGTATAAATAGTAGTACAAGTAGACATTAGATGCCCATTGTTACTAACGTTAACTGTAGCTCACACACCAAAAGTACACTAAGCTGCAAAATTTAATGTAAATGTATCACTGTTAGGACCCACTAATGAATTAAGGCAGTGGGTTATATTTGTATAATTATAATGGTTTTGAATAAAGAATTTTTTTTAAAAAATAAAAAATAAAAAAAAATAAAAAAAAATGTAAAGGAAAGAATGAGAATGAAATACTTTGAGCCAACTCGGGGACTGTTCCACTTCCTCACTGGTCATGGCCCCTATCTATGTCGTCCTGACCATGTGGTTTACGAGTGACCCCTTTTCGAGGATGTAGCAGCCGCACTAAGACAACGACTACCAAGTAACAACACCTATGACCTACTCAGACAAGAAGAGACCTTTCAGAGGCTGAACACGCCAGCCAACGAGGTATCACAAAAAGTACTAACAACTTTCCTGAGAGACCTTCGTGACTAGTTCGTTAGTAATCACCGATCGCGTCCAGCACTCCAATCCCGTACCGCCTGTTCGTGGATAGGTCGACTTAACAGTTGGAATCCGCCACGTGCAGGACTAGGGGGACTGTGGTGATCTTTTTGACGTACTAGACAAACGCACAGACTATGACGTAGAATAGGTAGTAGATTTTAGTTAAATAGAATAGGATAGTAGATTAGGAACCTGCAGCGATAATTAACTCCTTGCCTGCCCTGTGCCAGGGGCATGCTCATAGGGATTAGCTCTATGAGCAAGGCACCCAAGGAGGTTTATATTAACACTGGCACATATGTAACGCTGCAGGCAGTCAACACTAATCACTCGTAGTTATTAGAAATTATGCTAACACTAGAAGTAGTCTGCCCATTAAATAAAAAATGTAGTACCGTCTGTAGTAAAGAAAATATGTAGTAGCTGCTATTATAATAACACCAAGAAAATTAAGACCCACTAATCATTGAGGTGGTGGGTTACTTTGTATAATTATTATTACTATGGAAATAAAGATTTTTTTCCAATGTCTGACCTGTACGGGAACATACATAATGGATGTACGATTATAGGATGTAGACGCGTGGTTGACGACATATGGAAGTTTGGATGTGGTCGTGCGTCGTGCACGGATAGCCAAATGGTAAGGCGACGCTTGCGATAAGCGGGAAATCCGGGTTCGACCCCCGGCCCGGTGCAAATTTTCATTGTCCTCATTCCATTCTGCAGCTGGTAGTTGCCTTATTCGCAACTGCGAATTCACTTAATGTATTTCATAACGGCTGTGGTCGCCGCAGTGCTTGTTCCTTTAGACATGCATGCATGTCCAAAGGAACTTTAAATCGCGGGTCAGGATAACACAGGTACTGCAATATTGTACCTTTATTAGTTTTTTTCAACGGCAGCGAGACTTTTGTCAAAGTGGGTGCCCCCAGTCCACAACATACCTAAGTAAGTAGCGTTTTGAAATTAAAAAAAGACTTGCTAAGATATGTCAATAATTTTATTTTTACATGAAAACCTGTACCTTAATCTACGCACTGACGCCATTACAGTCTGATTCTTCCTTGTTTACGTTGTGTACTGAGTGTTTAAGATGCCTCCGATAATCGTGAGTCCCGCCGACTGTGAAGTACGGGCTGTTTCAAGATTCTTAATGCTAAAGGCCTAAAAGCGATCGATATTCATCGTGAGATCTGTGCAGTTTACGGAGAAAACATTATGAGTGATAGAATGGTAAAAAAAGTGGGCGAGAGCATTTAAAGATGGCCGCACAAATGTGCATGATGAACAACGGAGTGGGCGTCCTTCGGTCGTTAATGCAAGTTTGGTGCAGGAAGTGGACAATAGGGTGAGAGAAAACAGACACTTTTCCTTTACGATTTGCTCCTTGCGGGATGACTTTCGTAATATTTCTCGTAGTGTTTTGTAGGGCATTTAACCGAACACTAGAATTACCGAAAGCTGTTGCACATTGGGTACCGAAAATGTTGATGGATGTGCACAAAACCAAACGTTTAGACAATGCATTGACTTGCCTTGACCGGGACCACAACGACGGTGATGATTTCTTAAACCAAATTGTTACGGGCGATAAAACATGGGTGGCCTACGTCACACCAGAATCAAAGCAACAGTCCATGGAAGTTGAGCAAGGGCATCGTTTTGCCGCAAGACAATGCCCGTCCGCATGTGGCGAATCAGACCAAAGACCTCATCACATCTTTTCGATGGGAAACTCTAGATCTCCTCCGTACAGCCCCGATCTTGCGCCCAGTGACTACCATCTGTCCCTGCACTTGAAGAAGCACCTGGGCGGTCAGCGTCTTCAAGACGATGACGAAGTCAAAACAGTGGTGATGCAGTGGTTAACAAGTCAGGCGGCGGACTTCTATGAGGAGGGTATTCAAAAACTGGTACAACGTTATGACAAGTGCCTCAGTATTGACGGAAATTATGTAGAAAAGTAGATTAAGGTACAGGCTTCAATGTAAAAATAAAATTATTGAGATATCTTAGCTTGTCTTTTTTAATTTCAAAACGGTACTTACTTAAAAAACACGCCTCTTATATATTTATCTCTGCGGCTCAAAGTATGTGAGATGTTACCTTGTCTTGGGCGCCCACGCAGTGTATCGAAAAGTTAGTGTGGTTCTAAAGGGCTCAGTACGGATTCCTGATGGCATACAACGCCTTCCAGCGTTTACCTTTGCAGTAACAGCCAGTGCTTTGGCATCTGGAAAGCACGTTTAACACTCCCAGGCTATGTTAGCAGGACGGTACGTCTCTTCAAACAGGTGGCGTGTGGTGGCCGGTTGCTGGTTCCTGGCCGCAGACTCTCGGGCGCTGGGGGCGCTTCTACTGCGAAATGAGGCGCGCGCCGTTCTGGCTGGACATTTGCTTACCAAATTAGCGGCGCCGCAGCCGCCGGCACATACGTTTGCGTAACTGGGGACATCCTGGTCGGCGTGCAGTTTGCAACGTCCGCTCACACGCGGTTCGCGTCATTTCCGTTCGAACCCGACCCCGCGGAGCTCTGCAGCGTCACCCGTAACTCTAATGCTGTTTACTGCCTGCGCGCTTCCGTCGCAAACAACAAATGACCTGCGCGCTCCCCTCGCGCAGTTCTGCCGATTATTTGTGCGGCGTGTAGAGTACGAGTACACTAAAAATATCACCCGGTGTCAGTGAAGGAACAACCTCTGAAGGGTCTCCGACACCTCTGTGCTCCAGTTAATCGTTGAGCTGTTTCAGAACCGTTCCAAAAATCGATCAGTCAACAGTCTTCCTGTTCTTGTTCTTTATGTACTGCCTACATCTTATACGTCGCTATTGTAATTTTTAGGTATTTTGCTCACTCTGTTCGCATATTTAACGATCCTTTTCTGTGTTTTAGAAAGCTATTGATACGTTTTGTGCCAACGGCCTTGCCGCAGCGGTAACACCGGTTCCCGTCAGACCACCGAAGTTAAGCTTGGATGGGTGACCATCCAGTCTTTTGCCGAGCGCTGTTGGTAAGCGGGGTGCACTCAGCCCTTACGAGGCAGACTGAGGAACTACTTAACTGAGAAGTAGCGGCTCCAGCCTCGTAAACTGACATACGGCCGGGGGAGCGGTGTGCTGATCACATGCCCCTCCATATCCGCATCCAGTGACGCCTGTGGGCTGAGGATGACACGGCGGCCAGTCGGTACCGTTAGGCCTTCCACGGCCTGTTCGGACGGAGTTAAGTTTATTGATACGTTTTGTCTATAAAATGCTGGTTTTTCGATCTGATGATGACCGCAAAATTGGTTATCAGTAAAGTAGTATATGGCCAGTACACTAACTTTTACACTGTTCTGTCACATTAATGTGACCCCATGTCAAAAGTGAGGATGCACACCTTTTGCAGTGTGGATCCCTGTTACACGTGCAGGAAGAGAGTCAGTGAGGTTGTGGAAGGTATCGACAGGGTCGTGGGACTATGCTTTCAGTGCTGTGGCCAGCTGCGCTAGATTTCTCGGTTGAGCATATATAGCGCGAACAGCCCAATCGAGAAGGTTCCACAGATCCTCGACTGGGCTTAAATCCAGGGAGTTTGGTAGCCCGGGTAGTATGGTAAACTCATCCTGATGCTCTTCGAACCATGCACGTACTCTGTGAGCTGTTGCGTTGTCCAATTGGTAGATGCCATAGTGCCAAGGAAAACAAACTCGTTGTAGGGGTGCACTTGTACCCCACGGATAGATGCATACTGGTGTTGATCCATTACACATGCCGGAATGACGAGATCAAGCAGGGAATGCCACGAATACATTCCCCAGATCGTAATGATTTCTTCTAGTTTGAGAGTGTTTCTTTCTGACCTGTTGCGCTGTACGCGCTTATGACAATGTGTCTGATGAAGCATAAAACGTGATTCTCCTGTAAAGGCCACTTCTGGCCACTCAGAACATGCCCGTTCCGGTACTGTCGTGCAAATTCCAGCCTTCGTCGCCGAGTAACAGCAGTCAGCATGGGCGCATGAACCATGTGCGCACTGCCGACACCCATACGCGGTAACTGTCGCTGAACGCTCGTTGAGGAAGCACTGCACACTGTTGGTAGCCCCTCGGTACATCCGGGCTGTCACTTGCTCGGCAGTTGCACGTCTATTCCCCCGTACACATTTCTACAGCTGCCGTTCACCCCTGTCGTCTTACTCTTCGTGCACCACACTTGCCTCGACGCCGGTATTGGACAGCGCTATTTTGTAATGTTGGAGAGCGCTATTTTGTCATGCGCTGTATACATTACTTTAATCGCGGCAGCGCACGAACTGTTTACAGACTTAGCCGTTTCAGGAATGTCCCCACCTTTGGACCTAAAGCCATTGATCATGGCCTTTTGGACGTCAGACAAATGATTCCGTTTCCCCATTACTACTCTTACTGTACCGTTGTCCGCGTGCCCCCTCCCCCATCCCCCCTCCCCCGCCAGGCTTTATATACCCTCCACTACTGTCTGTGGGTGTTTATTGCATTGAACACAGGCGGCAGCTAAGTTAGTATCTGTAGCCAGTGTATAATGTACGGTCTAGGGATTAGTGTCGAGGTCCGGTGTGCCGACCAGCCTGTGGATGGTTTTTAGGGCGGTTTACCGTCTGCCTCGGCGAATGCGGGCTGGTTCCCCTATTTCCGGCTCAGTTGCACTATGTCGGCGATTGCTGCGCAAACACTGTCTCCATGTATGTGTACACCATAATTACTTCACCACGCAAACATTGGGATTACATTCGTTTTGTATGAGACGTTCTCGGGAGGAGGGGGGAGGGGGGTCCACTGGGGGCCGAACCGTATAATAACCCTGGGTTCGGTGTGGGGCGGCGGTGGGGTGGGTGGACTGCTGTGGCTCTCTTGTGAGGTTGTGTACCACTGAGGGCTACGGCGGGACGAAACCTCTCCGTCGTTTCTAGTGGCATTTACAGAAGAATCACGTTTCATGCTCCGGTTCCATACACAATCAATACACACAATGCTGGGGAAACTTCAACACTCGCATATTCTAATCATGTTAACCATGCATGATACAAAAGTTGCACAGGAAGACGTAGATTGGAAAATAATCAATTATCAAGGATTCTGCGTCGAAGAGGGCGACAAAGGAGAGGAACTCTAGACACAGGTTCAGTAACAAGGGTGGGGCGGGGGATGATCAGCCCCTCCATCCTGCAGAACTGTTTTACTAACAGCATTTGTTTTTACTTACGTCAGTTCGCAAATTTCACAGCTAACTTTCGAAGAATAAAGAAGCATGATAACTAAGTGTCACGAAAATGCAACAAGTTCCAGATAATTACAAACTATGTTAACCGCAATACATTTTTTAGTTGCTTGGCCCAGATCTTGCCTCCTGACCGGGAAAGCGGGTGGCAGGTGTTGGGTAAGGGGGTGGGGGTGGGGGGGAGGCTGCAGAGAACATGCCGGCCAGAAACAGGCGTACACTCACAGGCTGAATTTAACTGCTGCTGGAAAGGTTCGTGAGCCACAGCTGGACGCAGGTGGAATTCGCAGGAAGCTGAGGAAAGATAAAAAGGGAAGTCATTCACTGAAGTAAAAGCTAACAGACACTTTCCCAGGTGGAAGTGGAAACGACTGTGTAAATATAAATCCCGCATTAAATTCTGGTAACAGTGAGTGTATTTCATATAATTAATTTGTGATGTAGTCTGAGTTGCCATTACAGTACTTAAATCAATTACATGATATGCGAACTTGTTAAAATTTTGGGCGAATGGTTTTAAGTTGATCTACTTTTCTGAATTTCATTTTATGTTGTGTGATGCACAAAGCCCTAATGTAAATAATTATTTATTATTATTGTTGTAAACATTCTATGGATTTTAGTGTCATAATTAATATCTTAAGTGTGTGTGGCCTGTTGAAGTGTGTGTGGGGGGGGGGGGGGGGAGCGGGGGAGAGGGACTAGTAGAAAGTAACCAACTGCTGACTGCTGCGTTTCACTCACCGTTTCAAATACACACAGGCATTTTCTTTGGAATTCAGATCGCTTAATTTAGGCGTCCATTCGACGTGCAGTAGGACGCGTAAGTTTCCGCCGAGGAAGGAACGCGGCTGTTGTTATCTAGGAAGACGTCGTTTCAAACAGCATACTCACCATGAAAATGCAAAGGAAAGATCACCGAGAATGTTGAAATACAAATTCTGGTACAGTATCTTGATAACTTGAATCAGTTTGCTCCAACGTGAAGCAATCCGTCAGTGTACGATTAACACCTCATTGGGCGTTGGTACTCTCGACGCCTTACATCTCTGGAGGAGATACAAAACTCCAACTCGTCGGACAACACGCCTCCAGTCAGCTATTGCCCTGTTTCTGTGTTTTCGTCCCATGGAAGATGTGCAGTTCTGTTTGTCTCTGTAAGCAACCGGACTTTCTATACCTGCATCTGCATACAAATACACAAGCCACCGTACGATGCGTGGCGGAGAGTATACTGTATCAATACTAGTCATCCCCCTTCCTATTTCACTCGCAAATACAGCAAGGGAAGCCCTAATTTCTCTTATCTTAGTGATCCGTACACGAAATGTTCTTTATTGGCAGTAGAATCGTTCAGTAGTCAGCTGCAAATACCGGTTCTTTAAATTTTCCCAAAAATGTTCGTCAAAGAGAACATTGCCTTCCTTCCAGGGATTCCCATTTGAGTTCTGACCGAGCTGTTCTAGGCGCTTCAGTCTGGAACCGCGCGACCGCTACGGTCGCAGTTTCGAATTCTGCCTCGGGCATGGATGTGTGTGATGTCCTTAGGTTAGTTAGGTTTAAGGAGTTCTGAGTTCTAGGGGACTGATGACCTCAGCTGTTAAGTCCCTTAGTGCTCAGAGACATTTGAGTTCCCCGAGCATCTACGTAATAGTTGTGTGTTGATCGAAACTACCGGTAAGAAATCTAGCACCCCCTGGGCATTGCTTCGATGTCTTCCTTCAATCCAAAATGATGCGGATCACAGACACTCCAGAAGTACTTAAGAACGAGTCGCTCTAGTGTCCTACATGCGGTATCCTTTTCAGACGAAGCGCACTTTCTGAAATTCTTCCAGTACACCGAAGCCGACCATTCACCTTCCCTACTATAGGGTGGGGCAGATAAAAGTGGCCGGGAGAACAGAGTGCCAGGGTCGCACTTTTGGACCGTGGGCTGCAAGTTTCTGAAGGCAGATCGAAGGTGGACTGCTGGAATTGCTACAGTCTCATCCAAAATGTTCTGTTGCAATTCCGACACTTTGATGACACCATTAAACTTCTCAGCAAATAAATAACCAAACCGTTTCTTCGACTTTGTTGTCACGTAACTTTCCACTGTGAGTTCCATCGTCCCCTTAGCGCTGCTCCACTCACACTGAGACAGCCCGCACTATGCTTTGAACCGGTGTGGAACACATGGTGGGCCTGTACTTGGTGTACGTTTCACGGGGTGTGCTAATACGTGTGCCTTCACGTTCAATCGTATCCACTCGTCCGAGTCACTTTTATTTGGCCCACCCTGGCCAATCTTTACATGCTCGGTCCATTTCATACCGAGAGTGCGCCTGGGGAAAATCGCCCGCATTTTGAAGAAACATCGGGTCGGAACTGTGTTTTGTCCTCCGAATAAAACTTGTGCACTGGTGGGGAGCGCCAAAGATCACCTCGGTTTGAGGAAGGCCGGCGTGTACCAGATTCCGTGTCAATGTGGCAAGTCGTATATTGGTCAGACGATGCGTACCGTCGAGGATCGATGCCGTGAACACCAGGGGCACACTCGACTGATGTATCCGAGCAAGTCGGCGGTCGCTGAACATTGTTTGTCGGAAAATCACGCTATGGAGTACGAACGCACGAGGATTCTAGTACAGACGTCGAGATACTGGGACAGCGTTGTTAGAGAGGCCATCGAAATTCGCACCAATGACGACCTCATAAACCGTGACTGTGGCTATAATCTTACAAGGGAACCTCCCCATCGCACCCCCCTCAGATTTAGTTGGCACAGTGGATAGGCCTTGAAAAACTGAACACAGATCAATCGAGAAAACAGGAAGAAGTTTGAAACGTCCCCTTTTTTACAATTTTACATGACTGTGCTTAACCTGACACACAATATTTTTAGCGCAACGCAATCTGACTTTCAAAATTCCCTACAAAAGAATGGCCCTGACTAACATTAAACTATACCTTTCACAAATCACTTACCTCACAAAAATCTTCGCTGCTCAAGCTACTGCAATACAGCGAGCGCCACTACTGCCAGCTAAATAGAAGATTCAAACTATGGAAGGCACTAACTACTGGTAGGGATAGTTAGCAAATGAAAGATATTAATAGAGAACAAACAATGTATTTACCTTGATATCATCATATATAAATATAGCAGTTCATGACAAATTTCAAAACTCCGCCATCTCTCTCCCCACATCCACCACTGCTGGCGGCTCACCTCCAACTGCGCAACGCTACGCGCTGTTCACAGCCAGCTGCCCCTCTACAATGGCAGACAACAATGCACAGCAGCCACAGACTGCACACAGCACAGCCAGTGATTTTCATATTGAGCGCTACGTAACGTTGCCAATAAGAAAACATAAACAGCCTACTTACAAGTTGTGTGGAACTATGAAAAAAATAAACAAATTGTACAAACTGAGTAGTCCATGCGCAAGATATGGAACATCAAGGAGAATGTGGACTAAAGAGCGCCGTGGTCCCGTGGTTAGCGTGAGCAGCTGAGGGACGAGAGGTCGTTGGTTCAAGTCTTCCCTCGACTGAAAAGTTTACTTCCTTTATTTTCGCAAAGTTATGATCTGTCCGTTCGTTCATTGACGTCTCTGTTCACTGTAATACGTTTAGTGTCTGTGTTTTGCGACCGCACCGCAAAACCGTGCGATTAGTAGACGAAAGGACGTGCCTCTCCAATGGGAACCGAAAACATTTGATCGCAAGGTCATAGGTCAACCGATTCCTCCACAGGAAAACACGTCTGATATATTCTATACGACACTGGTGACGGCATGTGCGTCACATGACAGGAATATGTCGTCGACCAACCTAATTTGTACACTTGGCGAAAGGGTAAAAAGATTCTTCTACCTTGCCCGATTTAGCTTTTCTTGTGGATGTGATAATCACTCCCAAAAAAGTGATGAAAACATAAGAGTTTGTCACATAAACTGCAACAAATGAATGCAACAGTTTCGATGTTTGTTTCGGTGTAGCGTCCCCATACTACGGCGCAGTTATCTCGCATCGGACGGACGCACGGAAAGATAATAATTGTCTGAAAATAAAAAATTAAACTTTTCACTCGAGGGAAGACTTGAACCAAGTCCGTTCCGCAGCTGCTCACGCTAACCACGGGACCACGGCGCTCCTGAGCTCACGTTATCCTTGATGTTGCTTATCTTGCACATTGACTACTCAGTTGGTATATTTTGCTTATTTTTTCATAGTTCCACACAACTTCTTCCTGTTTTCTCGATTGATCTGTGTTCAGTTTTTCAAGGCATATCTACTGTGCCAACTTATAACTAAATCTGAGGGGGGTGCGATGGGGAGGTTCCCTTGTTAGCAAGGCTTGGGAACCAGCGATTAGGTTAATCAAGAGTAAATCGAGCAAATGTATAGTTGTGACGACCACGGCGGACAGAGCCATCACACCGACGTCATCTCAGACGCCGTCGCAATCTGCCCCACCGCGTGACCGTGGCGCGGGGCGCGGACGGTGGAGGGAGCGCGCCGCGGGCGGAGGGTATTTAAATCTGCCGCCGCCGCGACTGAATCCAGTTCCCTCTGAGCAGCAATAGCGTACGGATCTCCGTGCCGACACGTTCACAGGAGCTCAGTCCGTCAGTTCACCTGATGATGGCGACTTGTATGATCGCCGAAATATTGTGCCCGTTGGACACTGTAGACCGGCAGTACACCCGTGGATATTTTGACTACAAGTAGTAGTTGAGTTTTGCTATTTGGGAAGGGAAAAAACTCATGATGGCCGAAGTAGAGAGGATATAAAATGTAGGCTGGCAATGACAAGGAAAGCGTTTCTGAAGAAGAAAAATTTGTTAACATCGAGTATAGATTTAAGTGTCAGGAAGTCGTTTATGAAAGTATTTGTATGAAGTGTAGCCATGTATGAATGTGAAAAGTGGACGATATACAGTTTAGACAAGAAGTGAATGGAATCTCTCGAAATGTGGTACTGCAGAAGAAAGCTGTAGATTACACGGGTAGATCACGTAACTAATGAGGAGGTACTGAGTAGAATTGGGGAGAAGAAGAATTTGTGGCACAACTTGACTAGAAGAAGGGATCGGTTGGTAGGACATGTTCTGAGGCATCAAGGGATCACCAATTTAGTATTTGAGGGCAGCGCGGAGGGTAAAAATCGTAGAGGAAGACCAAGAGATGAATACACTAAGCAGATTCAGAAGGATATAGAGTGCAGTAGTTACTTGGAGTCGGCCGCAGTGGCCGAGCGGTTCTAGGCCTTTCAGTCCGGAACCGCGCTGCTGCTACGGTCGCAGGTTGGATTCCTGCCTCGGACATGGATTTGTGTTGTCCTTATGTTAGTTAGGTTTAAGTAGTTCTAAATCTAGGGGACTGATGAACTAAAAGATGTTAAGTCCCATAGTGCTTAGAGCCATTTGAACCATTTTTAAGTTACTTGAAGATGAATGAGCTTGCACAGGATAGAGTAGCATGGAGAGCTGCATCAAACCAGACAACAACAACAACAAATACCTCGTGACGCATACACCACATGTATGCCCGCCACGTAGAAAGTTAAGAGACAACAGAGTTGAAACGGTGTGGTCAGTTGTTTGCTGAGAAGTTCAGCGGTATCAAAGTGCCGAAACTGCAGCAGAACATTTCGGGCGAGACTGCAAAAATTCCAGCAGTCCACCTTCGTACCGCCTTCAGCAACTTGCTGACCATGGTCCAAGTGTCCCAAGACATTAATCGTGGTCACTTTCAACATCAGGTTAGTACTGTATTCCCTTTCCTTTGCTGTGTTTCTTTTCAGCCTGTAACTCTGTCCTCCGGGCCAATATTATTTGCTCCACCCTCTGTAATCATACGCTTTGCAAGTGTAATTGGGATCTACATTAAATCTAGGCTGTCTCTTTTCCAATTAAGGTTGTGCCATCTATGTGGTCCTGATACTCACCACAATCTACTACTTGTGTTTCATTGCTCAAGCACACTATTTCATAGCTTTTGTAATTCAGCAATACTGGACTGTGTAATTCGGGAAAAATTTAATAATAAAATCCATTCGTCTTCAAGTACTGGTTGATTCTTTTCAGTATTTCATTAGATGCCTTTCATTAAGAGGAATGGTACAATTTTATATATCAGAAACTTCCGAAAGTACCCATAACATCCAATAAAATAACAAATTTGTTGAAGGGCGCATTTTTTGCAGGAACAAACCGCCTTTGTTTACATGGTACTGCTACGACTCGGCAGCACGAAAAGAAAGAAATAATGAATGCCTGCTCATTGTAAGGAAATAATAGTTCCTTCAAAAAATTTCGGCTTCGCTTCAGCTCCGTAATACAGAGTCAGCATGCTGAAAGCGTCCTTCTCGCATGACTTATTATTTGAAAGCACATGCATTACGGTCTCGTCTCGGCTGCACAAAAGGTCTGATACGCGCAACCTCCTTTATCTCACGCCCTTTATTTCTGAGAGAACAGACACGCAGTGGAAGCCTTACCAGAGGGGAAAATTTGCGTCTCGTTTTGGAACTCTCTGCATAAACGAAGGCTCCAATATGCATCGTAGCAGATCTGTCACCTCGAATCTCTGCAAATAGTGGCGGTTTATCTGCTTCCTACTTCGATATAGACCTGCCAAGTATTTAGCTTCCCAATCTTTAAGGAAAATGACAAAAATTATACTTGGCAGGTAACTTCACCAGTCCAGGCAAACCCATACCACAGATGATACGTAGTGTCCGCTCTCGAATCTCCTATGTGTAAGCCAGTTATGCAGGTGGCTGTCGTATTGCTGTCATCAGTGATCCACAGTCAGAGAACAAAAGTAACTTCCAAAAATACAAGGGTAGAAAAACCGACCGTATTCCGTCTGGTTTGATGCGGCCCGCCACGATACTGAATAATTTGTAGTCTCAGACTAGCATTAGCACCCTACGTCCTCAATTTTTTGCTGGATGTTTTCCAGTCTCTTTCTTGCTCTACAGATTTTACCTTCTACAGCTCCCCCAAGTACCACAGAAGTTATTCCTTGTTGTCTTAACATAGGTTCTATCATTCTGTCCCCTCTTCTTGTCAAAGTTTTCGACGTCTTCCACTCTGCACCGATTCTGCAGAGGTTCTTATCAGTCCATCCAACTTTCAAAATCCTTGTACAGCATCACGTTCCAAACGCTTCGATACTCTCTCTTCTTCCGGTTGTCCCACAGTTCAAGAGCCGCCTCCAAACAATGCTTCGCTGCAGACGTACGTTCTCAGCAACGTCTTCCTCCAATTAAGGCCAGCGTTAGCTTCAAATATACTACTTTCGACCAGTAATGCCCTCTTTCCTACGATAGTCTGTCATGTTAGTTTGCTTCCAAAACAGCAGAATTCTTTAATTTCGTCTACTACGTGGTCATAGATTTAGTTGTTAAGTTTATCGCTAATCTCATTTCTGCTACTCCTCATTAGATTCACCTTCGATGTACTCTGTCTGTTGTGTGTGCCCCTTAAACTGTTTATTCAGTTCAACAGGTCCATTCTCACTGCCACAGTGGATAGCAACGTTGTCAGCGAATCTTATCGTTATGTCTTTTCAGCATGTATTTTAAGCAAACTCCTGAACATATATTTTACGTCGAGGTATAGATCCAACAGTATGGGCGAGAGGCTATATTCCTATGTTACAGCCTTTATAATACGGCACCTCATTATTGGTCCTCCATTCTTATTTTCCCCTCCTCGTTCTTCCACATATTGTGTGTTGCTATTTTATATTGCCTGACTTTTTTTGCAGCTTACAAAATGCTGCGCATTATCCAAAAGCCTTTCACAGTTTATTTGGTGATCCGAAGAGTCTCACAGATAACAAATGCACAGTTAAATGCAAGTTAAAATATTTGTTTGACTATCCCTTTCTGTCCACCAGTGTTTATTTTTATGTGTGTGTTAAGGGGGACTGTGAAAAGCAATGTTTCGGACGTAGCTCTTCATGGGTGCGAAACATGGTCAGGGGGGGGGGGGGGGGGGGAAGGGGGAGTGGGGAAAGGAATCAAACATTCGATGTCTGTGAAATGTGAGGTTACAGCAGGCTGTTGAACTCTGGTAGACTGATCGCGTAAGGCATGAAGGCGTCCTGGGACGATGAGAGCGACGAGAAAAAATGTGTACTACAGAACGTAATGAAATAAACACAGAGAATGTTGGCTCACACATTAGTAGTACGTGAGTCGTTGCTGAAATCAGTAGCTGAAAGTACTGTAGGGGAAATAATCGCATGTTTAGCCGTAGATAAGAGTGCAAAAGACAGATCGTCTACGACAGCCAAGGGTAAACTTTGATAACCCAGGATCCTAATCACATAATTAAGCTCGGGGGTCGCCTCATCACGTGACGCGACAGCAGCGCTCCAAGCACATAAAATCATAACTGTGGCTTCGGTGACGTTGATGTTTTTGCGGTAACGAATCGATATGAATGGGACGCCTTTCTCGACACGCCACTCCAACAAATTATGCATTAAAATACGCGTTTTTGAGAGCATATTAATTTTATGTTCATCCAGAATTTCTTCCGCGGTCCGAATTGAAACTAACCGCGAGTCAAATGCGGCCCACTGGCCGCCGATTGTTCACCCGCGGTCTGTGCCATGGGGTGCAACAGTCAAGTTGGATCGAAGAGGATATATGAAAAGTGACAGCAGTGTAATGCTGTATGGCAACTACTGATGATAGTAGAAAAAAATTTCGTTACAGAATAACAGCGTACCTAGTCGCAGCGATGTGTCAGTAACCAGTATGAAACCAAAGAAACACTTGCAAGATGTATCTGTTACAGTGACTTCACAACGGACTGACACGTCGTCATTATGTACCGTGTGTGTGGTCCACGGAACAAACAAAGAGTTAAACTGAGTGCAGATATTGTTCCTTAATTTTAATCTTTCCTTTACTATGACTCAAAATATCATTCTTCTGCCCCTCTGTTTTCTATTATTCAAACTGATCCTCGTACCCATTTCCTGCATTGCCTCTTCAGTTCTTCGGCAGATAAAGGGAAAATAATGCAGTAACTGGAATACCTGTGACTTTTTTTTTGAGCAGTCGTTGTCACCACCGGAAATGTACAAGTTTGTTTAAACATTTTTGAGGCCGTCAAATAATAAAAGCTACTCCTACGATGTATCGTATGAATATTTTTGTGTTTTCGCAGAACGAAACTTAAAGTTCAATGAGGAAATTTTTTATATATCTTCGAGCTAAATATAATAATAATAATGAACTGGAATATAAGAATTCAAGCATAAACGTCAGTCGAACGTGGATTGTTAAAACTGATTCCTTCCCGTCATTATTGGTGCCTTGGTATCGATATCACATAGCCCTAAGAACTCACTGTCTATACTCCCAAGATGTAGTACAGGCTGTGACACAAGAGACAAAGTACTGTTCGTAATAGCTCGGTGTTGTAAAATCACTCAAATCGCCGTGGGTCCTCCTGAGGAAGCTAGAAGTAATATACAGGGTGGTCCATTGATCGTGATCGGGCCAAATATCTCAAGAAATAAGCGTCAAACGAAAAAACTACAAAGAACGAAACATGCCTAGCTTGAAGGGGGAAACCAGATGGCGAAAAAAGTGGCCCAACTAGAACATTCATATTTCTTTACGTACTACACGAATGTGTAATAAAAATGGGGGTTCCTATTTAAAAAACGCAGTTGATATCAGTTTGACCTATGACAGTGCCATGGTTTCCCCCTTCAAGCTATACGAGTTTCGTTCTTTGTAGTTTTTTCGTACGATGCTTATTTCGTGAGATATTTGACCCGGTCACTATTAATGGACCACCCTGTATATACAAGATCATCAGAAACGGTCTGAAAAGCTTGTAAGGGTGTTGGAGGGCAGGTTACGAAGAAAGATCGAAACGTTGCACCGTTTCCGAGTTCATTATTATTGAAGTTAGACAATCAGCTCGTTCCGTGTGCAAATTCAGGCTGCCCGTCAGATACGGTAAATGTCAGTTGTTCTCCTAGTGTAGATGATAGCCCACGAGACTGCTCGGCCTTTGCGTCCGATGTCTAATTTTTGTACCGCTTTCTTGTTCGGTTTCAGGAAACAAACCGAAAAATATTTAGCGACACCGTTTCGGATGGGCAACTTGAATCAGCTCGCGCAACGGTCTGATTGGCTAACTTTAGTACTAATTAACTCGGAAACGGTGCAACGTATCGAATTTTTTTCTCAACAATTATTTCTCAAAACAACTTACCCTGTAACACCCTTACAAGCTTTCCAACCTGTTTCCGACCACCTTGTACAAAAATCTTCAATAGTAATTAAAATAGGAATGGCCGCGCGTTTAGAGGCACTATGTCATTAATCGTGCGGCCCTTCCCGCCGGAGGTTCGAATCCTCCCTCGGGCATGGGTGCGAGTGTTGTCCTTAGCGTTAAGTTAGTTTAAGTAGTGTGTAAGTCTAGGGACCGATGACCTCATCAGTTTGGTCCCTTAGGAATTCACACACATTTTTAATTAAAATATTTCCAAATAAATCATATGTGCTGCGATTCTATCATAGCCTCCATAAAACTCGAGTCAGAGAGCAAGTGTGGGATTCTCTTTATACTTCCTTTTGGTATGTTCTGTTTTCTAAATGAAGCCTCATTGTGTTGCACCTCTCGGTGGATTTCGACTCAGAATGCCCCATGAGGGGTTTGTGTTGCTCAGCTTTCTGATACAAAGTCGAAGGAATTTTATGCACCGCACAACACTTTCTACCCAACAGTCTGCTTATAGTGACAATAAATGAGTAAAGAGTAACAGTTTACAATATGCTACCAATACTAAAAGAAGAACTGAAGGAACATTTAAATGTATCTGCTCATTACATTAAGGTAACAATAATTATGCTTAATACGAGTCATCAATGCAAGAAACTGCGATGTCGTGACATCTTTACTAGCGGTCAATGGGCGTCCTTTTGGAGGTTCAAGGAGGGTGTGCCTGCGGGCATTGCCCTCGGCCGGCCACGGACTTGCTTCTCATAATTAAAAGTCCGCATCGCTATCTCCCTAATTAGCCCCCGCGAAAGGGAAAGGAAGAAGCAGGCGGTCCATTCTTGCGCGGCAGCAGGTCAAGTGCGCTATTCCGCAGGCATAGCGGGCCGGATGAAAGGAATGCAGCGCCATTCATCCACACGCGAGCTCCTGTTTCAAGTCCCCTGTCGGATTCGGCGCTATCGCCGTCTCCATCTCCCTCTGGGTTTCCTTTATTTGTCTCTACGCGTCTCGGTCTGCTTACCAGAAAAAAAGATCTACCACTTCTCCCAGCAACCTCATTCACGTCTCGGTGTATTCAGGTAAATGGTGAACGCAGTAGGCGCTCCTCTAAGGTACAACTAATCATCACGTGTCACTACATTTCACTAAGCAGCAGTTTTGAGTAAGCAAGAAATCATTGGGAGAAAGCTCAGCAAGGGTTCACTTAATAATTGTAAAGTAAGAAGCTGAAGATTATCCTCCAGTGCCAACAATAGGGAAGAAAGAAAAATTGGAAATTTGTGGTAAGGTATTATGTGACCAAACTGCTGAGGTCATCTGTCCCTAAGCTTACACACTACTTAATCTAACTTAAACTAAGCTACGCTAAGGACGACACACACACACACACCCATGCCCGAGAGGACTCGAACCTCCGACACAGGGAGCCACGCGGACCGTGACAAGATGCCTGAGACCGCGCGGGTACCCCGTGCGGCCAACAGGGAAGAGATTTCAGTCTGATAGAGGTCATGAAAGGTATTGGGTGCCACATGGATCTACCGTCAAACATAGAAGTTGATTCAAAGTTCTTTTTGCAAATGCCGCAAGTATTGCGAAAGACGTGGAAATTAATGTGATATAATCTACTTACACTGTAGTTAACTCAAAAAAAACATAAGGCATACAGTTTCTGACACAGAACTCATGGAGAAGCGAAATTTTACTGTTCCAAGGTAGTCAACGTGCTCACTGAAGTCGATAATTTTAAATTCTTAGGATTGAGGTAGGTATAGAGCTTCATTGGAAGTATCACGTTCGAAATATTGTGCAAAAACTGCTTTCTGCAATCGTCACTATAAAAATAGTCTTCACTGTCTCTGAAGCTGAAATTAGAAGGCTTGTTTACTTTATTACGTATGTTTACGTGGCCATCTTCCGCAACAGCTGTTAAAATCAATCATTATTGGTTAATCGTCTTGAGTTGACTGCAATTTAATTAAAAAGAATTACACCGTTTCGCTTTTATTTATTAAGCATCTTCCGTGGCTATTCTGCAAATTGGATACATACGTTTGTAAAGCGTTTTGTTTATACATTTGGTGTCTAAGTTACTTACGGATTTTCTTTAATATTCTGCTCCTTGCCTCCCTCCTAGCAGTGGTTGACTTCGATTCACATTTGCACTGGGAAGTCTTTCGACGTCAACCGGGGCTAGCTAGGTGGGAAGGAGCAGAATGTGTAAAGAAACTCCGTGGGTAACTTGCACATCAATTTTATATAAAAAAAACGCCGTTTTAACCTAAAACAATCAAAAACGTGCAAATGTATGTGTCCAATTTGCAGAATAACCACGGAAAACGCTTTATAAATAAAAGCGAAACGCATCTGGTGTAATTCTTTTTAATGAAATTGTAGACAGCTCAAGACCGCTAACCAATAGTAACAGACTTCTTTACTTTGCTTACTTTCACCAAATTATGTCACTTGATAATGCACTGCCAGAAAAAAGTTAGAATATCTGGCAAGACGACGACGATTTTGATCCGATGACGGCATTTACCACCAGAGGAATATTAGATGTACTGATAATGGTTTCAGTGTCGTCCGCCGATAGATAGCGTAGTGGCGCAGTTACCAGTGCGTCATCTGTGTCTACCCTTCAATAGGTTCAGTGTGGTGTAAACGTGTGAAGCAAGCAGGCAACTATGACACGGAGATTCACTTGTGCTGCCTGCAGCCAACTTAGCAAGTTTGAAAGGGGTCAAATTGTGGCCTTCCTAGTGGTAGGATGGTCCTTTCGAAGAACTGCTACAAAGGTTGGACATGCAGTGCCAGTTGTGCAGCGATGCAGTGCCCTTGTGCTCTCATACCCATTCACGAGGTTTTGGAAGTTCACGCAGCACAGACGCTTTCCAGTATCGCCGCATTGTAAGGGCAGCAGTGGCAAATCGTACAACTACCACAGCACGGATAAGAGGTTTTGTGAGCCCAGACCAGTCAACACGAACTGTTGCGAACCGGTTATTAGCATCGGGACTATGACCAGTAACCCGTCTTCCATTCACGCCACAGCATCGGCGTCAGCGCTCGACCGTTACCGTGAGAGGATCACTTGGAAGATGGAATGGCGCCGTGGTCTTCAGCGATGAAAACTTGTCCTGCTTGCACACAAGTGATGGTCGTTTGCGCGTACGACGTAAACCTGGTGAGCAGTGACTGGTAGAGTGCAATCGTCCAATACGTACTGGCCACATCCCAGGCCCTATGGTCTGCGGTGCGATAAGGTACAGCCCTCGTTCACCTTTGGTGTTTCTGGAAGTGACGCTAACCAGCACTCGGTACGTGCTGAAAGTTTTTCGACCCGTTCTATTGCCGTTATTGAAACAGCAAGTTGATGCTTTGTTCCCACAGGAAACGCTCGCCCATACACTACCCATGAAACTCTGCAAGAGGTGAAGCAATTTCCCTGGTAATGACGATCCAGTCAAGCAGGTGTGGGATATCATACGACTCGTCATCCACTACTCTTGTAGAACTATGCGAACAAGTCGAGCGGGCGTGGCATAACGTATCCCATGACAGTACTCGCCAACTGTACAGTTCACTGGATGCCTGGGTCAGCGCATGCATTGTTCCCCTTGGTTGGATGGTTGACTTGGGGGGAGGGAACCGAACAGCGAGAACATCGGTCCCATCGGATTATGGAAGGATGGCGGAGGAAGTCGGTCGTGCCCTTTCTAAGGAAACATCCTTGCATTTGCCTGAATCGATTTAGGGAAATAATGGAAAACTTAAATGAGGATGGCTGGACGTGGCTTTGAACCGGCATCCTCCCGAATGCGAGTCCAGTGCTCTAACCGCTACGCCACCTCGCTCGGTTTGCTGCCCGCAGAAGCTACAGAACTTACTAACAGGAGTGTTTCAGCACGGGTCCATACCTGGTATCTCAGAAACGCTTGTGCTGTTGATCTATAAATATAATCATTTATTGCACTCCGTATGCACTGTTGCAACAATAAATCTTAAGTGAATTGGGAACCTCTAAGCGGGTGTACTACTTTTTAACCCGCAGTGTGTATTTTGAGTCAACTGCGTACCCTCATCTAGAATAATTTCAGCGCAGGAAAGGGTAGACAAACCTCTGTAGGTGCTGTCGGTGAACTTCGTGTATACTGACGTCCAGAGTTCTTGGAAGTCTATGTCTACCGTCTTTGTGTATGTATTCCGTCACGAGATTTGTTGCTGACGTTATTGACTTATTTAGAAGGGCGTGCACTTTCATTGGGTGATCATTAGACGGAAAAAAAGACGATTTGTACTTGGGTGGCAGACGTTGTACAGAAAACGGTGTACTGTTCAGCAGGTTTCATCTTCAGTCGGCGTGCAGCATAACTGAAACAAAATTAAGCCACAAACGCCAAGTAATCAAATCTGAATTCAGAAACCGCGCGGGATTAGCCGAGCGGTCTCAGGCGCTGCAGTCATGGACTGTGCGGCTGGTCCCGATGGAGGTTCGAGTCCTCCCTCGGGCATCCTTAGAATAATTTAGCTTAAGTAATGTGTAAGCTTAGGGACTGATGACCTTAGCAGTTAAGTCCCATAAGATTTCACACACATTTGAATTTTTTTTTTTTTGTTAAATTCAGAAGTATCGTTGTGGTTCAATACAACTTTCCAGAGAGCACGTGTCAAAGTCCCTTTAGCAGTCCAGCCAACTCCCTATAGAGAGAGAGGGGGTTCCAATCACAGATTCGGATTACGTATACAAATACAAGTTTAGTGGTAGTAGGCATAGGGCTGCACATCCCATTTTTTAAAAATACTGTGGACTTACTTCGCTTAGCTATGCAATAAACGTAGTACTCTCAAGCCGTCTGTAACCACAGATAACTTTCATGAGTAAAGGCTATAAAATGGTTGGTTCACCTAGCACTTAAATCATTAACTCCTCGTAATGGCGTCAAACTGCTACCAAGGCGGCCGGTGCACGAAAGGATACCGCCATCGCCGACAGCCACATTCCTGGCGTCACTCCAGTAATGGCAACCTGTGCTCCGGCGGGCCGACCAGCCCCTTTGCTGAAAACCCAAGCAACCGTCGGTATTCTCGCCCCCACTCATGTTGGCGGCACTGACCTTTCGCTCATGGAAGAAGCATACAGTATGCGAGGATTCGAGTTTACAGACCTACTGAGATTCGCCCTCTCGCTCTCAGTTCGTGGCTGGGCTCGGTAGGCTCAGTTCGTGACGGTACGTTGTAGGTTTATTTTGTCAGCAGCCGTCGCGGTGTAGTATCCTCCATTTTGCGCTAATTTTCACCGCGACCAGGTAGCCACGCGTACAGTTTTATCAAGTGATTCGCGGGATAACGCTAATAGCAAAGCCGACTGCGTTTAAGATGCAAATATTCGGTTTGCACCCGAGAGATCAGCCTTACGACTTTATCAGTGTTAATTCGGTAGTCTTTCTCTCGCTGACCCTGTTTGTGTGCTTCCTTCATAACTTGTGATTCGAGTCCTGGAGTTCATCTTGGTAGAGCGGGATCAAAACTCTCTCTAGGGACTGGAACAGTTACCGTTACTTTTGTTTGCATTTTGTCTCTTTTCACGTACTTGTGGCTTGGCCCACAGCAAGCCTGCGGGTCGCCTGTGTAGTGTGACGTTGTGGACTGGCTGGTCCTCCTACTTACACTGAGACTGAGTCTCATTTCAGTGTTTTTATGAAAATAAATATGATGTTCTTTTAGTTGTCTGTTACTGGTCTGTGTTCTCCCTATTGACCAGTTAATTTCAGTCATCAGTCGAAATCTCTGCAGTACATGAGTAAGAATCCGACACCATCACAGTCCATATGGCAGCAGATCATAACGTGAGGTTCGTCTATTCTGATGGTAGGGAAACATTGACAGGTCGAATTCTTTTATGTTTTTCACTTCTGTCCCTCCAAAGCTAAAAGAAACGAGCAATCTACAGTTGAGCACTTGTGTTCCGCACAAGAGCCTTTGCAGTAATTCAGAAATTTCCTCTGTAACCTGTTTTTTTGTGTATTGTATCGCGATTTCAATGTGATTTACTAATTTTTTAGTTGTTTGGTTTACACACTTCCTAATCTGCATTGTGCGAACTCAGTATTGACGCTTTGTACGTCCAAGGAACTATGTATCGCATTTTTCCAAGGATATGATAAATACATTAATAAACTAAGACCTAATCGTGCTGCTCAGCGCTGAATTAAAAGAAGAAACAATCGGTGGCTCGATGCTTTGATGAAGCGATAGCTTCACCACTAATTTTACTCTTGTCGCCTGCTATATTGTAGACTCTAGAAATTTCGTAGTAAAATGCCGTTGAAAATAATGAAAGTAACGAAAATGATTTCAGAATGAGATTTTCACTCTGAGGTGGAGTGTGCACTGATACGAAACTTCCAGGCAGATTAAAACTGTGTGCCGGACCGAGACTCGGGACCTTTGCTTTTTGCGGCGAAGTGCTCTACCATCTTTTCTTTTTTCTTTTTTTTAAAATCTCATTTTGTTCGTTTTCGTTCGTTGTATCTGCTCTGGGTGGACGTCGAAAAACGCCCGTTACAGTTCGTGGTTGATCCATTAACTCAGTTTGTTTATTACAGAGGGCAGCTAGCCCCCTGACCAAACACGCTGAGCTACCGTGCCGGCTCATCTGAGCTACCCAGGAACGACTCACACCAATTCCTTACAACCTTACGTCCGCCAGTACCTCGTCTCCTGTCTTCCAAACTTCACAAAAGCTCTCCTGATCTCGCTCAGATGGTAGAGCACTTGCCCGCGACAGACAAAGGTCCCGATTCGAGTCTCGATCCGGCACACAGTTTTAATCTTCCAGGAAGTTTCAACGAAAATGATACTTGACATCCTAAACTAGCCGTTGAACACGTTATACTATTTAAATGACACTTTACGTTGTTAGCACCTGTAACAGGTTCGGCAAGAGAGATTTAACTCCACTTGTTCACTACACATTCTACATGAAACGTCACCTACCTCTCAAATAGCTGTCTCCCAAAAGGGGGAGAATAAGTGGTAAGGTTTTTTTTATATTTTATTTTTGTCGGCAGTGTGACAATCAGTCCGTTGTTCCTTGTTCTGATATCCACGCTATTATCGTAATCCACGTCGGTCTCTTCCCTCTCCAGCAGCGATCACATCGCTCTGAAAAAAATGAAAAATAAAAGCTCCTATTCCTATTGATTATAACGAGCAATGGACATGATGCTCATTCTGTAGAAAAGGACTGCCGAGCAGCAGTTTGGGGGCGCACAAATCACGGCATTATGCGTAAACACACAGGCTCCGTAATCGAACGCACGACGTTGAAAAGCCCTCCAGTGGGATCGACCTGTGCTCGAATCACAGGGCGGTGCCGGTGCTCTAAAAATAAATCATTGCCGATACTCGCGCCAGACGCGTGATCGTTCGCCAGGCTGCTCGCACTGAATAGCGCTCGTTCGCTGGCGGCACCAATTAGTCAAATTAAAAAAAAAAGCCACCCACCCCCACTCCGCTCCCCCGAGACTTTTACGACCGGCGTTCGACGAACAAACACTGCGCTTTTCACAAGTGAGCGTATACTGCGCTATCTTTGACCATGCCTGTTGGCCCTCATATTTTCAAGGACCACATAGGGAAATTTATGGTTATTGTTAACAACAAAAAAATTGAAGTTCAGGTGGAAGAGCATTCTATCCTATGAGAAACTCATTGCTGATGAAATAAACTACCTAGGATGTGTCAGAAGGGAAGTGGTGATATTATTAGTGATCCGAAACAAAAATTCCAGATGGACATATGCTCTATTCCGAATAATTCGAAAGCCGCACCCTCCAACGAAAACAGGTCGCAGCACAAAATTCAGATGTATTAAATTTGCTACGATAAAGGTCCTATTATTTTTTCTGTACGACTAATGGTTGGCGCGAAGGGAACGCGAGATTATTGAAAGTCTCACTCGACGCTCACGCGCTGTTGTTCCTGTAGTTTTTGTAAGCCAATTCCAGGTAATTTCCTGACTCTATAGATCACACGTGTCCTTTATCAAATTATTCGTTTAAACTTTCCCTACATCATTGTGGTACCCTGTAAACAAAGAGAATGTTTGAATATTGTTGTTGTTGATGTTGTGGTCTTCTATCTAAAGACGGTTTGATGCAGCTCTCCATGCTACTCTATCCTGTGCAAGCCTCTTCGTCTCCGAGTAACTACTGCAACCTAGATCGTTCTGAATCTGCTTAGTGCATTCATCTCCTGGTGCCCCTCTACGATTTTGGTTCTCCACGCTTCCCTCCAGTACTAAATTGGGATCCCTTGATGTCTCAGAACGTGTCCTACCAACCAGTCCCTTCTTCTAGTTCTATTCAGTACCTCCTGATTAGTTACGTGGCATACCCATCTAATCTTCAGCATTGTTCTGTACCACCACATTTCAAATACTTTAATTTTCTTTTTGTCTAAATCCTTTATCGTTCATGTTTCACTTCCTCAAATTGCTACACTTCTTACAAATACTTTCATAAAGAGTTCCTGACACTTAAATCTATACTCGATGTTTACAAATTTCTCTTCTTCAGAAACGCTTTCCTTGCCATCGCCAGTCTATATTTTATATCCTCTCTGCTCCGACCATCATCAGTTATTTTGCTGCCCAAATAGCAGAACTCATCTACTACTTTAAGTGTGTCATTTCCTAATCTAATTTCCTCATCATTATTTATTTGATTCCACTACACTCCATTATCCTAGTTTTGCTTTTGCTGATTTCACCTTATATCATCCTTTCAGCCGGCCGCTGTGGCCGAGCAGTTCTAGGCGCTTCAGTCCGGAACCACGCTGCTGCTACGGTCGCAGGGTCGAATCCTGCCTCGGGCATGGATGTGTGTGATGTCCTTAGGTTAGTTAGATTTAAGTAGTTCTAAGTCTAACCGACTGATGACCTCAGATGTTAAGTCCCATAGTGCTTAGAGCCATTTGAACCATTTTTCCTCTTTTCAAGACGCTGTCCATTCCGTTCAACTGTTCTCCCAAGTCCTTCTCTGTCTCTGACAGAATTAGAATTACACAAAATAAATGTTACTGTACTTCGATCTCGGAAACCATTTGGGATAGTGCATACAGTATGTCCATATGATGTTTTTGTTCAGTATCGGCATCACTTCTCAAAGCATGTACCTTTTCTCCTGACGCGCCCTGTATAGAGGTATGTGGTCCGTTCTCCTTGAGAGAATGACATATACAGGGTGAATCACCTAAAACTGCATCGCAGATATTGCATAAATGCAAAGTGCTAATGTTAAGCAGTTTTCCCAGAATGGTTTGGTTGTCAGGGGCTCGTATTGTTAGTTAATAAAGAGATTGTAATCATACTTAGAATGTGTATTTTTTGTACAAACATACACTTTGTAAATAGAACGATGCCTATTGACATTTGCAAACTTAAGTATGGTAAATTAGAATGACAGTCGTGTTTGTTGCGGATTCTAGCGCGAGTCGTTTACAAGATATTGTATTTGGAAAGTTTCCACCCAGACACTTATTTATCCCATTCACACTCCGTAGTTGCTAGGTACAATGTTTTTATGTTTGCTTACAGTGTGCTCGTAAGTTTCTTGATTGCATTGCGACTTGCTAATCAGTTAGTATTTGAAGTCCAAGCAATAGGTCGTGAGTGGACGATGGAATTTACCAACGTAGAACAATGTAGAAAAATCCGACGTACTGATGGTGTATGCAGAGTGTAGGTAGAAAGCAGTTCCTTCTTGTACGGCATATCCGGCAAAATATCCGAATAGATGTCAGCCATCTCGGCAATTATTTATCAACACCTTCAACCACTTACGTGAAAGTGATAGCGTATCACTTATGCAACATAATACATGGAAACGAGTGACAACACTAGAGAAGGAAGTTAATGTTCTCGTTGCTGTGGCAGTTGGTCCGCACGTTAGCTCCCGCGCAATGGTGATATCAGGCAAGTGTCCTACACATTCCCCATCGACATATCTTCCATCCTTACCACATCTCTCTCCACCAAGAGCTGCTTCGAAGCGATTATGAGAATCGTGCTAACTTCTGTACACGAGCCTTAAGATAGGATACTCCAGATGTTTCATGTACCTTGTTTAGTAATGAAGCCACATTTACCGATCATGACGTAGTAAACCGCGGAAATATGCATTGTTGGTCGGTAGACAGTCCCCGTTGGCTTCATCAGGTGGAACGTCAGCTTCCATGGAGTATAAACGTTTGGTGTTAGATAGTGAACTATCAGCACATAGGCCCGTTTTTCATAGACAGTGCACTGAACTCTCGCAAGTATCGCAGCCTACTAACACACTATCTTCCACGGATGCTAGAAAACTTTCCTCTGAAGACTAGGAGGAACTGTGGTACCAACGCGATGGCTGTCCAGCCCATACTGCAAAGTACTACAGCATGTCTTCGCGAATTGTTTCCATATCGCTGGACTGGACGCAGAGGACTTGTACCTTGGACCAGTCCGTTCTCCGGATTTGACCCCAGTAAACCTCTTTTTGTTTAGAAAAAACGAAAGACGCTATCTACAAGGACATAACAACTACAGCCGATGATACGCAAAGACGTTTTACTGCTGCCTTCTTGGACAATGGCTCAAATGGCTCTGAGCACTATGGGACTTAACTTCTGAGGTCATCAATCCCCTAGAACTTAGAACTACTTAAAACTAAATAACCTAAGGACATCACACACATCCATGCCCGAGGCAGGATTCGAACCTGCGACCGTAACGGTCGCTCGTGTCCAGACTGTAGCGCCTAGAACCGCTCGGCCACCCCGGCCGGCCTTCTTGGACATCTCCACTGAAATGCTACAACGTGTGCAGTAGTCGTTCCATGCCCAGAGTATATTGCTGCTGCCGCTGGTCATTTTGAACACAGTCTGCGATGGTCAACTGTCTCGTTATTGGTCAGAATCCACGTGACTACTGTATGCACTTGTGCTGTTCTTTAGTGTGTGGTAGAACAGGTATTGTAGAAGTTTCAGTGTGGCAACTTTACAATAAACGATACATTGTAAGCTTCTCGCATTAGAATCCTGCAATAAACACCATTTAAATTCTACACTGCACTCCTCCCTAATATCGTATAGGCCCTCCGCAAGCAGGCAGAAGTGCCGCCACACGACGTGGCATGGACTCGACTATATGTCTGAAGTATTGCAGGAGGAAAATGACACCGTGAGTCGTGCAGGGCTGTCCATAAATCCGTAAGAGTAGGGGTGGAGATCTCTTCTGAACAGCACGTTGCAAGGCGTCCCAGATATACTGAATAATGTTCATGTCTGGGGAGTTTGGTAGCCAACGGGAGTATTTAAACACAGAACAGTGTTCCTGGAGCCACTCTGTAGCAATTCTGTACATGTGGGGTGTCGCACTGTTCTGCTGGAATTGCCCAAGTCCGTTGGAAGGAACAGTGGACAGGATACTTACAAAAGTGTCACCTTTCAGAATTGTCTCTAGTCGAATCAGGGCTCCCATATCAGTTCAACTGCACGCACCCCACGTCATTACAGAGCCTCCACCAGCTTGAATAGTACCATGCTGACTTGCAGGGTCCATGGATTCATGAGGTTGTCTCCATACGTACATCTGCTCGATACAATTTGAAACGAGACTGATCCCACCAGGCAAAATGTTTCCAGTCATTAACAGTTCACTGTCGGTGTTAACGGGCCAATGCGAAGGGTAAAGCTTTGTGTCGTGCAGTCATCAAGGGTACACGAGTGGGCCTTCGGCTTCGAAAGCCTTTGTCGTTGAATAGTTCGCATGCTGATACTCGTTGATGGCCCAGCATTGAAATCTGCAGCAATTTTCGGAAGGGCTGCGCGTCTGTCACGTGCAACGATTCTCTTCAGTCGTCGTTGGTCCCGCTCTTGCAGGATCTTTCTCCGAACGCAGCGACGTCGGATATATGGTTCGCCGGATTCCTGGTATTCAAAATACACTCGTGAAAGATAGTACGGGAAATTCCCAGTTCACAGATACCTCGGAGATTCTGTGCCCCATCGCTCGTGCGCGGACTATAACACCACGTTCAAACTTACTTAAATCTCTATAACCTGCCATTGTAGCAGCAGTAACCGATCTAACAAATGAGCTAGCCACTTGTCTTATATAGGCGTTGCCGACCGCTGCGCCATACTCTTGTTTACATAGCTCTGTATTTCAATACGCATGCCTTTCCAAAAAGTATGTTTCTAAAAAATAAAAATAAACTTGCTAAGTGTTATTACAGTCTGTTTGTTGGCTAAGAACACGAGCCCCTGACTCCCAATCCATTCTGTGAAAATGGCACATCAGTAGCAGTTTCAATTTCACCAATATTTGCGGTGCAAGTTTTAGGTTTTTCACCCGTGTACTACCTACCAATAAACAGGTCTTGCTGGAATCATATCACATGCTGGTGTCTTCCTTGTCTTTTTGCGTCCATGAAAAAACGACCGAACCACCCTGAAAACACTTGCAACCAGCTTACCTCTAGAGTCAAAGGCATATAATGGGAAATCTACAAACCTAGTACTAATACCAACTCCACCTATAATTTTCTCCATCGATTCTTGTCCTTCAAACTGCGCTTCATTTGCTTCTTTGTCAGTGTTGACTGGCATCCGTAAACTTTGCCACTATTGACGTATTAGGCCGCAGGTCTGTTCCAAATGGCCGACTGCTGTCTGCAAGGCGTTAAGAGAAGCGATATATGATCGTAGAACATGCGATGAAACCGAGCGAGGTGGTAGCAGACTGGGCTCGCATTCTGGAGGACGATGGTTCAAACCCGCGTCCTGCCATCCTGATTTCTCTAAATCGCTTCAGGCAAATGCCGGGTTGGTTCCTTTGAAAGGGTACGGCCGACTTCCTTCCCACCCTTCCCTAACCCAATGGGACCGACGACCTCGGTTGGTCCCAAAAATAGCTCAAATGGCTGTTAACACCATGGTACTTAACATCTGAGGTCATCAGTCCCCTTGACTTAGAACTACTTAAAGCTAACTAACCTAAGGACATCACACACATCCATGCCCGAGGCAGGATTCGAATCTGCAACCGTAGCACCAGCGCGGTTCCGGACTAAGGCGCCTAGAACCGCTCCGCCCCAGCGGGCGGCATGCTGTTGGTCCCTTCCCCCAAACCAATCAACATGCAATGAGCATATCGTCAAACCCTCTAGTCGCTACTACCAATAGATGAAGCTGTTGGTGCCACTGTTTCCTTACTTAGGCTGCTTCCCATTTGACCTCACGATGCAGAGCTCCCCGTTGTAGAGTTCGCTACCTCCGAAAATCTGTGGAGGTACTGGGAATTGAACCCGGCTATTTCCCCATCGAACCGGCGACGCTAACAGCTCCGCTACAAAAGAAGCCTTAATTGGCATCCTTTTAAGAAAAACGTGCGCTTTTATTTAATGTCTGTTCAAATGTGTGTGAATTCCTATGGGACGAAACTGCTGAGGTCATCGTTCCCTAGACTTACACACTACTTAAACTAACTTACGCTAAAGACATCACAAACACCCATGCCCGAGGGAGGACCTGAATCTCTTGCGGGAGTGGCCGCCCGATTCGTGATATGGCACCTCAAACCGCGCGGCCACTCCGCGCGGCTAATGTCTGTTCTAAACCTAAAACGTCTCTTGCGTCTGAAAAGAATCGGAATTAGAGTAGAAATACAGGCTCGCATACTTGATGACCTACGTTTATAGGAACTTTGACTATACAGAACGAGTCCAAGAAAGATAATATATATTATCAGATTATTAGACGTTTTAGTTTTTCAGTGTTTCACTGAATTTTAAACATTTTTGGAACGTGACTATCAACAGCCGTCAAGTGACGCATAAAATGCGTGTTTGACCATCAGCTGCTTTTATTTTTAATCCAAACTATCCACCGGTTTCAGTCATGGCTCTGAGCACTATGGGACTTAACAGCTATCGTCATCAGTCCCCTAGAACTCAGAACTACTTAAACCTAACTAACCAGCACACAACACCCAGTCATCACGAGGCAGAGAAGGTTTCAGTCATGGACCTTATTCAAGGATAAGGGTTAAAAAGGGTTAAGCCAACACATCACGTTTGTCATTACTCATGTATGTAGAGTGTTATGAAGATCAACATGCGACACAGGAGTTTTAGAAACAAGTGACATTTTGTAAAAGGAAAAAAAAGGAAGATTAAGATTTAATGTCATGTCAACAACGAGGTCATTAGAGACGGAACACAAACTTTCAAAGGAAACACCCCGGTATCATTTGTGTTACGGACCCATTCTCATCAGTCAACCTATAAGAGAAGTGGTTTTTACTATTTTTTTGTGGAAGCAATCAACGTAAATCATTTTGCATGTTATTTATTGATTCTTGAACAACACTGACTGGCTTTTTTTCAGAAATTCATTCATCATTACACCCTCCCCCCTCATCCTATGAGTTAAACGTACTGTGTCGAAAATGAGGTGTGTCCATGTCGGAAGTCCTGCAGTCTGCAAATATAATCTGAAACAAAAATTTAAAAAATTAAAAAAAAAAAACAGCCTGAAATACCCTGTATCTCAAGCTGACGGAGTGGGTTGCCAGCACACTAATACAAATATCTTTCTCAAATTTGAATTACTCCTCGGGCATGTCCGCAAGGAGTAATAGGCTATTTTTTTTATTTGCAAAAACGTGACCAAAAACACACGACGAAACTATATCATTGCTTCAAGCGTCTGCCATTTTATTCATCATCATCTACATGGTTACTCTGCAAGTCACATTTAGGTGCCTGGCCCTTATTTTATTATGGTGATCGTTTCTCTGTATGTAGGTCGGCGTCATCAAAGTGTTTTCGCATTCGGAGGAAAAAGTTGGTGAATGTAACGTCGTGAGAAGTACACCGAAAAAGTTCAAAGAAGGGCAGCACGTCTTGTCACAAAGGCTTTTGTTTTAATGGTGACAACCCCAAATCCTGTATCATTTCAGTGACCCTCTCTCCCCTATTTCGTGATAATACAAGACGTGTTGCCCTTCTTTGAACTTTTTCGGCGTACTCAGCAAATCCCACCTGGTAAGGATCCCACACTGTACTGCAGTATTCTAAAAGAGGACGGACAAGCATAGTGTAAGCAGTCCCTTTAGTAGAGCTCTTACATTTTCTAAGTGTCCTGTCAATAAAACGCAGTCTTTGTTTAGCCTTCCCTACAGCATTTTCTGTGTGTTCCGTCCAGTTTAAGTTGTTTGTAACTGTAATTCCTAGGTATTTAGTTGAATTTACGGTCCTTAGATTTCACTGATTTATCGTGTAACCGAAGTTTAACGGATTCCTTTTAGTACTCACGCGGATGACGCCACACTTTTCGTTATTTAGGGTCAATTTCCAGTTTTCGAACAGTACAAGTATCTTTTCTAAATCGTTTTGCGATTTGTTTTGATCTCATGATGACTTTTCTAGTCTAAAAACGACAGCATCATCTGCAGATAACCTAAGACGGATGCTCAGATGGTCTCCCAAATCGTTTATCTAGTTAAGAAGCAGCGAAGCGCCCATGTCATCACCTTGGGGAACGCCAAAAATCACTTCTGTTTACTCGATCACTTTCCGTCTATTACTACGAACAGTGACTTCTCTGACAGGTCGTCACGAATCCAATTATATAAATGAGACGATATTTCATAAGCACGCAATTCCACTACAAGCCGTTTTTGTGTTACAGTGTCAAAAGCCATACGGAAATCCAGAAATGCAGAATCAATTTGAAATACCCTGTCAGTAGCATTTAACACCCGTGCGAGTAAAGAGCTAGTTGTTTCACAAGAACGAATTTTGTCAAATTTCAAAAACTGTGGTTTCACTATATATTAAAATTTTGATTATTATTATTATTATTATTATTATTATTATTTCTGATTAGGTTTGTAGACTTGTGGACTTCCGTCATGCACATACCTCATTCTGAACAGAGCATGTTTAACTCCTCGATTGGTGGGTTAACGCGAAGAGTGAATTTCTTCAAAGAAAATCAGAAAATGTTGTCATTGCTTCATTAGTTTTTTCAAAAACCAAATCATAAAAATTGCTTATAGTATAGGCTGACTGAGGACAATGGACCCTCAAGTGATGTGGGGGTATCATGAAAACCTAAATCTCGATGGCCGGATGGGGTTTGAACCGTCGTCCTCCCGAATGCGAGTCCATTGCGCTGACCACTACGCCACCTCACTCAGATTTGGAAAAAGAAGGCCACTGGTGCATGATTAGACAAAATTTTGTTGTACGATGAGTGACTGCACTTAATTTTCTGCTGTTATATTGGGAAGAAAGATTGGAAGTAGGAATAACCCAAAATATTCCCATAGTTCGTTATTAGTACCATCGGAACCAGTACTTTCCTGATTTCTGTTGCTTTTAGAGCTTCCGTCAACTAATTCATGTCAGTATCATCCAGGCCTTTTGTGTTATTTGTGTTTGAATTACAATATCATCGTACCACAACTTTTATAATGAATCACATTCGTTCTCTCGTATATTTTTGACACGTATACGATCCCTTTCTTGTCTGTTGGGTGACTTCATCACTTTGTAATTGTCAGTTTGTCAATCATACAACTCATGCTCCATGTTGCTAATAAAGCGTTCTAGCTCTGCGTGTGCTTTCCGAGTTATATGTTTCGCAATATTTCTTTCCTCTTTATTCAGTGGAAAATATTTGACAATAATCGCTCATTCACAAACAAATATTTTTACCGAAGGTTTCTTTAGAGCTTAATATGTAAAATTTTTTTTACAAACGGTAAATAAAAAATAAACCCACTGAAAGTAGCACAAAAAGTGCTGAAACGTGCCTTGTTGAAAACAAAACTTCAAAGAGGTCTTGCATACGGCGGAATTTCTCTCCAATTTTCTTAGCAAATACGGAAATAAGAAGAACTGTAGCATTGACAAGATAATTTACTCTTTATTTTCACTGTGGTTTCCATTCGTGGGATTATTTGGTTTTGTTTAATTGCTGTTTCTATCTCTTGTGTCCAGATACTTACTCCTCTACGTTTCCTGTCTTTCCTTTCCATCCTCACAACTTCGTTAGCTGCGTGTGACACGGCTGTTTTCAATATTCTTCGAAGTCTTATATTGTTTCCAGATTTCCTAGCGTTTTTTGTCTTCGGAGTTTGGTAGAGATCTCCCGGTGTTCACTTCTAAAAGATATATATCTAAAAAACTTATTCTTCCTTTTGATCCCTAATTAGTTTTTTTTCAGTTTTCTCCATTTTGCAGATATGTTAATTATTGATACCGATAAGAATTTGCGTTATTCAGTATCCACTTCTCGATAACCTCTGTAATTTGTAACATATCCACAAAATGCTTCATTTCTTATTAAAGAAACTGTAATAGATCAACATCCTCTTGCTGATCAGATAAATTTGTGTCTGTCTTTCTTCATAAATAAATTATTGGTAAGTTTTAAATAGTTAAAGGAATCAAAATCTCGAAGTATTTTGCCGTTTTCATTACATACGTTTTCCCCAAATGTGCCTACTATTCCTGGAATCAATATATTTCCTATTCTAGCATCGAGGTCTCCAATGTGCTTGTTATTGTATCAGTCTAATATCGTTTGTATTTGTTTGTGAAAGGACATGGACTCTTCAGCTTTTCCTTCTTCTGGGGCATGTCTTAGGATTTCTCTTGGACTTCCTTCTAGTACAGTGCGTTCATTTACATATTTATAGTCCAGTAGATTTCTTCCCATCTTCTACCATTGTAGATGGTAACACCTTTACTTGCTCTTTGTTCTTGTCATCTAAGTATTTAGTTTCAGGTGTTTCTTTTTCATTCCTGTAATTGCCGCAAAATCTATTTTCTTTTCGTTCAAATGTTTAGTTAATTCGACTTCTTTAATAGCAGTTCCCCAAGCTTTCCAAGCTTCATTAAACCTTTTCCTTTTTATCTTAATTCTTGTCGAATTGCGGTAATCCGTCCTATTTGCGTGGCTAGGTTGAGTGTTGCAGTTACGTTTATTGAGTCCACGAATAAGATACTGGCCCATCTCAGGTAAGACTTGTGATGTGGCTCTCATATCTGAGCTTTACCAGCCACAGCTAGTGACTCACCTAGGTATGTCTGTCCATTTTTGTTAATCTACTGTGCTATTGAAGAATTTGAGCATGGGCAGCGAGTAACCACACATACGAAAATTAAGCGAAAAACAAATCTACTGTGCTATTGAGGAATTTGAGAATGGGCAGCAAGTAACCATACATACGAAAATAAAGCGAAAACAATGTAGACGTAGCCTGTGTACTGACTCTTTGTACTTTATTCATGTGGAAATTGTACCAGTGACCTGCGTGACATGGAATTTAAAGAAGAAAAAGAAACAAAATTTACAACGATAAATTCTCTTTTCATGGCTTAGGCATAACTTGAAAATACATTTGAAATAAACAGAATGCGATATTTGCGTAACTTGGTGTAAATCGGCGAGGAGAGAAAAATAGTGTGCTTTCCGGATCGTCACGTAGACACGCGTAGCAAACACTGGTGACGAGGGGAGTGAGGGGTGGATACTGGTAAGGGGGAGGGGTGGGGGGTGAGCACGCGGTTTCGGCGGTCTGACTGCAAACACAGCCGTAATCAGCGCTGCTTCCGCACTGTGGATTGCCCGCTTACGGCTTAATTTACCGTACGGGCGGAAGCGAGGATTAGGGATGGGGCAATTGAGTGGTACAGACGAAATCAACTGGCCTGCTCCCTCTCTGTACACGGTGTCCGCTCGCCTCCCCCCCCCGCTCTTCCTCCTCCCCCACTCACCCCTTTACGACATACAATGTGGCGGTCACACGAACGTGAATGCAACACATTAGGGACCGTGTGATCGTTTCGCCAGCTTCGGTCGTACAACGTGACCTGAATGGGCACTAACATTCGATGCCAACGGTTCTCACAACGAGATGTTCGGTCTTGTCGCGGCAATACATCTTACCTGCATCCCCGGAGTTGATCGTCCACACGTCTACACGACAGTAGCAGAATGCTGGTTAGTGCCAACTGCCAAAAGACATCACACTACACTTTTTGGTCTTGTTACTGGCATATCAGCTGAGTTGAAAGAAACTGCTCTTTCTAGTTTCATTGAAAGCTAATTACTGTCGAACCACATATCGAAAAAAAAGAAAGAATGAAGATTAGGATTTAATTGCGGAAGATTGTGGAATGAAATTGGCCTTGTCCTTTCCAGTAGAGCCACACCGCCATGTGCTTTTGGGTAGGCATGGGCAACCTTTGGTAATCCACGGACCCAACTGACATATTTAACTAAGCGCGGGGCCCGCCTCGTCACTTGACACGACAGCAGCTCTCCTACTATCTAAAGTCAAAACTGTAGCGATCCTGACTTACTGTTTAGGGGGTAAGGCACTGACACCCCTTTCCGGACGCGCCACACCAACAAATTATGCCCCAAAACACCTTTTTTCGAGACTACTTTCATTTTTTTATTCACCGCAATCGTCAGATGTTTTCATTTATTTACACGTCGTGCACGCTGCTCTCGGTCGTTAAGTGAAGGTCGTCGGTCACTGCGTTGTCCGTGGTGAGAGATAATGCCTGAAATTAGATTAGGTATTCTCGGCATACTCTTGACACTGTGGATGTCGGAATACTGAATTCCTTAACGATTTCCGAAATGGAGTGTCCCATCCGACTCGCTCGAATTACCACTCCACGTTCAGAGTCTGTCAAGTCCCATAGTGTCGGGAACGTTTTCGCACGCATCACCTGAGTACAAGTGACAGCACCGGCAACGCAATGTCTCTTTATACCTCTTATACACGATATTACCGCCATCTGTATATGTGCATATTGCTAATCCATGACTCTTGTCACCCCAGTGTAGAGGAATCAGGTGTGACGAAACGCAACTTGCGGTTTCCTCACAAGATACCCTGAAAGCCATGGATCAAGGCAACCAGGTGGACACAATATTTTACGGACTTCTGAAAAGCATGTCAGTCACTGCCACATCAACCCTTATTGACAAAAATGTGTTCGTAAGGGGGGGGGGGGATATAAAAAAATATTGTGACTGTATTGAGAGGAGGTAATAAGTGCTCTTGGATGGAAAGTAATTGTTAGAATTAGAACGAAATTCAGATGGGGATGCGTATCGGAACTCTTGCGGAATTGACCCTTGTCGATGAACAGGAGAACTGCCCATCACAGAAAATGCATAAGCTAAATCGCCCTGACGAACTTTCGAGTGTGGAGCTCTGCCGATGGTTTTTGAGTGAAGTGCGTCTTCTTTCGTTTCTTCATATAAGGCCTAGTTCGTCCTGTCAAGTGAGCTAACAAGATATGCGCCATTATGCATCCGAAATGCCCATCGGTAAGTCTACTTTGAAGATCCTGACACAGTCTCAAGGTCGGTGTTTGGTGCGCAATGTGTAGTGCCCCCATTTAATACATTTCCTTCATCAAACTGTTGGTGCCAACCGGTATCTCGGGAGATTGTTTAATCCATATCTGTATCAACTCACAGAAAATGGACGAGCGTATAGAGCAACAGCAAAGGCACACACAACCTCGACAACTTCGTCACCCGTGAATGAGGTGTTCAGTAAGGAGAGGACAATCACCACAGGCAGTGCCATCTCTTGGACACCTGGATCACCTGCCGTTTTCATCTGTCAGGGAAATTGAAGGGTCAGGTGTGCTCAAATGATCCTCACTCACTGGAAGAGATACAGCAGGACAGTGGAAACTGTGTTCCTGTTACCCCTCAGAAACAACTGCTACCCACGTGTAATAGCTTGATAAAATTGAGCACAGCGCTGAATCGGCGTCAGTGGTGGCGATTTCAATCATCATGTATGATTTAACAAGGGTCAGTCACGCATCAGTGTTACAGTAAATAATATCCAGGCCCCATTAATTGCGCCCGCCTTGTATATTTACGACCGCGCTAATCATATTACTAATAATCTCACGCTTTCTGCAGATGACGTTTTCATTTGTAATGAACTGGTACCAGAGAAAAAGCTGCGTGAACATTGGAGTAAGAAATTGATCAGATTTCAAAGCTGTGCAAATAGTGACGAAACTGTTTACACAGTACTTGTGCCTGCCATCTTAGGATATTTCTCAAGTGTGTGGAACCAATACCATATAATATTAACAGGGGATATTGAACGTATGCAAAGAAAGGCAGGACACTCACGAGAGAGTGTCACAGGAATGTTGAAGTGGCAGACGCTTCGAGAGAGACGGAAATTATGCTGCGAACGCCTACTTACCAAGTTTCAAGAATCAGCTGCGTGTTGCTGCCGTACAGGCCACGAAGGCAGGATGACTAGTTACACTGAAGAATTCAAGCGGTTGTTCTCACCGCGCTCCATACATGAATGAATGGGAAGAAACTCTAACGTGTCGTTAAGCACTACGTACCCCGTGCAACGCATTTCTCAGTGGTTTGCAGAGTATGGGAAAAGATGTTTTGTTCATCTGAAAGCGATATTTAAATATGATTTTTCTAAATAGTCTCCACACAAATAAAGGCCCTTCTGATGTCGGCGAACAAGCTTTGAAATTCCATTGTCGTAAAATTCTGGCAGCTGAGACCATCAAGATAGCCAAACCCTCACTCCCGCAATTCTGCGACGTCGTCAGAGCGCTGCGTTGAGAACCAGATCTTAATCTTTGGAAATGGATGACAGTCACTTGGTGCAAGATCCGGTCTGTATGGCGGATGAGGAAACACTTGAAAACATCGAGTACTTCTCGAGGGCGGTTTTCCAAGTGTTGTCGGGCGTTGCCGTGCAAGAACAGAATTCCTCTACGATTATTTTGAATCGCTCTTCTTATGTTTTCCAAAATTTGCCAATATCTCGCACAATTTATTACTGTACCACGCTGAATAAAATGTTATAAAAAAGACTGGTATCATAATCTTTCTTGCAAACGATGTTTCAGGAAAGGGGAAGGGTGGGGGGGGGGCATTTATGAGCTCCACTCCATAGACTGCAATTTGGATTCGCTGTTCACATGTCCGACCCAAGTCTCGTCTCCATTTACTGTTAGGTCAAGCATGAATCACATCTTTTTCCTAAGAATCCAGAAATGTCAGTGACGCAACCATGGGCTGGTCCTTGTGGTTTTCTGTTAAAATTCTTGGTTCTCATCTCATAGAAAACTTGTGATAGCCTAGCTTCTGTGCAATGATTTGATGCAACAAACTTCGTCAAATTTGTGGAAAAGTAATCGAGAGTGCCGTCATTGTGAACTGGCTGTTTCCTTGAATCTTATCGGCTTTTGCGACCGTTTCGTAAGTCTGTTTGATCGTCCATCTCGCTCTTTATCGTAAATATTAGTTTGTCCACTTTAAAACGTAATACGCCACTAGCGCACTCCAGCTTGAGTGATTACGTTGTTTTCGAACACTTCCAACCGTTGCTGATAAATTTCAGTCGGTTTTGCAGTATTTTGCCAACAAAAACCTCACTTCCAGATTTTCAGTTGCGGCACACATTTTAAACTTTTATTGTGAAATAACAGGATGCGACGCGAACCACATGCTTGTACAGCTGGATGTCTGCTCAACGGAAAAACGCTCAACAACAATAAGGCCGGGCTAGCCTGGCCAGTGTTGCTCCAATCTACATTCTGGACAGCCATTGTATTTGGAGGCTGAAGCGGCTGTAGAATCAGTCATTGGCGGAACACTAATGATCAACACCTGCAGCTAAGGACAAGTCAGTCTGAAATCTTGTTAAGTCCTTCAGTGCATGTCCTCAGGTATGGATCCTGGAAGCGATGAAGTATGGCAGCGGAGACGGCTCCTGATGGTCAAGCGAAGAATAAGTCGCAGTATCGAAAGCTGAATGTCGAAGTATTTGTGCCGAATGATCCTTAAAAGGAAAACTCGTATTTCTGCGTTTTGCTTCCTTTACTTTGCTCGGATTGGCTGGGTTACAGATATTCTGAGTGCCAATCAGTAAAAAGATTACCTAAAAGTGGTGGTCTCCTTTCGTGAGTTTTTCTTCAGGCGGTTAACCAGTACCGCAGTTCCTCAGCAGCACAGTCGACTTTCCTTCTTTAACTTCCAGTTTATTTACATTAGCCAGCCGGGCGCAGTGGCCGAGCGGTTCTAGGCGTTTCAGTCTTGAACCACGTGGCTGCTGCGGTAGCAGGTTCGAATCCTGCCTCGGGCATGGATGCGTGTGATGTCCTTAGGTTAGTTAGGTTTAAGTAGTTCTAAGTCTAGGGGACTGATGACCTCAGATGTTAAGTCCCATAGTGCTTAGAGCAATTTGAACCATTCATTAGCCAATCTTGGCAGCTCTTGTAGTGCACACACATTTCACTATTGTGGACCTGCCTTTCAGTGGCATCCCACGCCTACAAAGAGGTCCCAAGCACTAAGCTCTTAATACAGAAATATTTTACCTGTGGAGCCTGGAGGGTATCTCAAAGAAACACCGCCCTGTACTTTCTGTTCACAATCGTTCATTTCCTGGATCTTGCTAAAAACACCGTTTCTCCTCTTTCCACCTTGAAGCCGTAAAGACATTTGATTCTGGAAGCCTTACACTACGTGAGACCATATCTGTGTTGCGTGTTGGTGCCCAGTGTCCAGTTGTGGCAACTGAAAAGGAAAGTATTTTCAAGTAAGTGGTACTGACTTGTGGTCTGTCCGATGTGTCCTTCTGAGAAATCCCTCAGGGGTGGTCCCCCAATACTATTACATTGCCCTGCAGCTCACCATATTTTAAGTGCTGTCAGCTTATCACAAATGGCTTCAAACTTATATACACCGTGTAAATCCGAAAAAATGTAAATTAAGATAATTAAATACTGAAAGTCACTGGCACTAGTATGCGTTTCAGTTCTCAGTATGATTAATTATCCTATCTAATGGGTCTTTATATTGTGATTTTATATTAGTTATGCTACAGTTTTGGAAAAGAATGTTTGCATAATAGCTGAACCCTATCAGTCTGGCTTAAAGGCTGTTTCCTGAGGTGGCAGGTGTTTCTCAGCATGTGTTTAAACTTGTGAGAATACGTAGTCGGAAGTAGCACTTTTCGTGGTGGTGCCGTTAGTGAGAGCAGAATAGAAATATTTGTATTTTGTAGCTGTGGCTGATTGGTTATTACCTTAATGTTAAAACAGGTTTCTGTAGCTTCTTAGAGCTCACGAAGTCTAGGAGCCGATTGGAAACTCTCCTGGATGTTGTGTGTTTTCTGGGTAGAGGTGGTGAATTAATAGTGTTTATTTCTGAGATTGGCATTTAGTGATTCCTAGTGACTGAGGAAGTTATTTTCCAGTATAGGAAGTCTACAAGAATTTGATGTTATCCTATATGGAGGCATGGATCTGGGTAGCCGTTATTCAGTTTCGTAGGTGAGAGTAATGATAAGTTGGAGGCCTCAGACCAGATCGTGTAGCCATCAGCTGGAGGCGGTCTTTAATCACTGATTTTGGAGCACTGATGAGCTGAATCCTGTCCTGCAGATCAGTGCGAGGTTGGTGCTCTTGTTAAGATCATTCAGTAAATGTACCTGTGCAGAAACTGATCATTACCTTACAAGCATCTTGGGAATAATACATTGTCAAATTCGTCATGTGCACCAAGAGCACACGAATTACGACTGCTGCCATTAGTAATATTTGACGTCAACTAACAACTTCTTTGAGGAGCGGGAACATTTGAAAAGCAACCAAGAGAGAAAACCAGAGAAGAAGTGGAGAATGTAGGACAGCATTTTTTTTTTTTACTAAGAACAATGTAGAACCTGGACATGATAACGTCAACTGAACCTTTAAGATTGCAATACAAATTTTCTCCTTAATAGCGGAAGGTTCGATGGTAATACTCATTTCCTTGGGCAAAAGACAGCATCTGCAGGTGCTTCTGAATCTTTGTCTGTCCAATTAGTATAGCTAAAGAATGATCTGTACATGTGAGGTGGGATTGGAGGCTCAGGTAAGATGTGGTAGTAGTTCTTCTTTGGCAGCTCTTCTACAGTACCACCTGAAAATTGTTAGAAGAGGGTAATATAGTGCTTCCCAATCGAACTTTCCCACATACCGTACATTAATTAGTAGTCCTTATTCTACAATAAAGAAAAAATTGGCTTCTGCTTCCTAGTTTTGAGAAGCATTTGAAAAGCGACGAAGAGAGAAAACCAGAGAAGAAGTGGAGAATGTAGGACATACATAAATGACCTTGTGGATAACATCGGAAGTTCACTGAGGCTTTTTGTGGATGATGCTGTAGTATATCGAGAGGTTGTAACAATGGAAAATTGTACTGAAATGCAGGAGGATCTGCAACGAATTGACGCAAGGTGCAGGGAATGGCAATTTAATCTCAATGCAGACAAGTGTAATGTGCTGCGAATACACAGAAAGAAAGATTCTTTATCATTTAGCTACAATATAGCAGGTCAGCAACTGGAAGCAGTTAATTCCATAAATTATCTGGGAGTAGGTATTAAGAGTGATTTAAAGTCGAATGATCATATAAAGTTGATCGACGGTAAAGCAGATGCCAGACTGAGATTCATTGGAAGAATCGTAAGGAAATGCAATCCGAAAACAAAGGAAGTGGGTTAGAGTACACTTGTTCACCCACTGCTTGAATATTGCTCACCAGTGTGGGATCCGTAGCAGATAGGGTTGATAGAAGAGATAGAGAAGATCCTCGTATATCTCGTGAAGAGACCATGAGGATAAAATCAGAGAAATTAGAGCCCACACAGAGGCATACCGACAATCTTTCTTTCCAAGAACAATAAGAACAATACAAGACTGGAATAGAAGGGAGAAGTACCCTCCGCCACACACCGTCAGGTGGCCTGCGGAGTATGAATGTAGATGTAGTTTTTCTTGTAGGTCGATAATTATAAGGAATCATTTTGGGACTGCAGATTAGACGCTGATACAAATATTACAGGTGCCTTAGTGTCTACCGGATCTTACTGCTGTAGTGTTTGTTATCAGCTGCCAGAAAGGCTGACCCACTGGCTGGGACCATGCCTTGGCTACAACTACTATATCTACATCTACACTCTGCAAATAACCTTACGGTCTATTGTAGATGGTACTTAGTGCAACTATATAATACAGTCGCGAATGGTTTCGCCGGAGGAACTATTGTTGGTAAGCCTCTGTGTCAGCTCAAATGTAATTTTACGTTTAATGTCTTTTACCTCCTCTGTGGTCGTCAGTCTGGGCACGGAATGCTTCTCTAGTGGGGAACAGCGCCGAGGTAAGCGTGAATACTGTTATTGGTGTGACAGTACTTACAAGGGAACCTCCCCGTCGCACCCCCCTCAGAATTAGTTATAAGTTGGTACAGTGGATAGGCCTTGAAAAAACTGAACACAGATCAATCGAGAAAACAGGAAGAAGTTGTGTGAAACTATGAAAAAATAAGCAAAATATGCAAACTGAGTAGTCCATGTGTAAGATAGGCAACATCTAGGAGTACATAAACACATGAGCGACGTGGTCCCGTGGTTAGCGTGTGGAGCTGCGGAACGATAGGTAGTTGGTTCAAGTCTTCCCACCGGTAAAAATTTTAATTCTTTATTTTCAGACAATTATCAAAGTTCAGGCACACACATAAAATCAACTTCGCTCTCCAAAATTCCAGGACATGTTCAGATTTGCTTGGACATATGCAGGATTTGACGGTCTACACACGGAAAAATTTGAAAACGTTAAAAACATGTTTTGACAGAGCACAGACAAAACTGTGCGACTGTGGTGAAACTGTTGCATTCATTTGTTGCAGTTTATGTGACAAACTCTTATGTTTTCACACTTTTTTGGGAGTGATTATCACATCCACAAGAAAACCTAAATTGGGCAAGGTAGAAGAATCTTTTTACCCATTCACCAAGTGTACAAGTTATGTGGGTCGACAACATATTCCTGTCATGTGACGCACATGCCGTCACCAGTGTCGTATAGAATATATCAGACGTGTTTTCCTGTGGAGGAATCGGTTGACCTATGACCTTGCAATCAAATGTTTTCGGTGTCCATTGGACAGGCACGTCCTTTCGGCTACTAATCGCACGGTTTTCCGGTCCGGTCGCAAAAACCAGACACTAAACTTATTACACTGAACAGAGACGTCAATGAACGAACGGACAGATCATAACTTTGCAAAAATAAAGAAAGAAAACTTTTCACTCTAGAGAAGATTTGAACCAAGAACCTCTCGTTCCGCAGTTGCTCACGCTAACCACGGGACCACGGCGCTCCTGAACTCGAACGCTCCTAGATGTTGCCTATCTTGCACATGGACTACTGAGTTTGTACATTTTGCTTAGTTTTTTCATAGTTCCACACAACTTCTTCCTGTTTTCTCAATTGATCTGTGTTCAGTTTTTCAAGGTCTATCCACTGTGCCAACTTATAACTAAATCTGAGGGGGGTGCGATGGGGAGGTTCCCTTGTTAGTAATGGCTCAGCATCAGTCGTACTGATGTGGAAGACACGTTTGTAGGCTGGAAGGTTACGCTACGAATACATCTGACTTCGTCTTCGGAACATTGTTATGCGGCGACAGGCCGACTTGTTTTCTTCAGAGCAGTGTGTTGTCGATTCACCCGATGTGCGAACTGCTGGTTCCGGGCTGTACTTTAACCCCTCTCCCCAAACTCTCTCACCCTCTCCCAGTGTGCCTTTCGTGCTTTTGTGTGTGTGTGTGTGTGTGTGTGTGTGTGTGTGTGTTTTGCCTCTGGCTCTGCGGTACGTTACGCGAGGAAAAGAAAGAGGGGCGAAGTTGGAGGGTGTCGACAGTAAGGGAGAGGAAAAGTATGATGGCAGCGGGGGCGCCGCGCCTCTTGTTTACACGCCGGCTACGGCGCAAACAAGCCACTGCTCTGACTATCAACTCGACTGCCGCATCCCCATCGATTAGCTCACGCACCACCTGATCTACAGCAGGCCCTCGCCTCTTCTGCTGCCGTAGTACGGTGAAGGTTATTTAATTAATCTCGTAACAGCAAGAACCACGCCACTGCATCCAACAAAGACCTAGAGGAAGTACTTTGCGCTTGCCTTTCTCCAGCCAGTAGATGAATAGCGACAGGCGCAAATGCAGCATGCATTTTTCTCTGTTTTTTCGGGGTCGTCAATTTTCAGGCTGATGTGATGCAGTCCAGCATGGCTTCTTCTCCTGTGTCAACATCTCAGAGTAGCACATACGTCCAATGTCCTGAATTATTTCTTGGATGCATTTTGTTATTTGCCTTCCCCTACAGACTTTACCTTTTACGTCTCCTACCAGCAAGTGTCACACTAAATATTTTATACAAGTATTTGTCTGGAGTGTGGCCTTTTATGGGAATGAAACGTGGTCTATAATCATTAGAGAGAAGAAATGGACAGAAGCTTTTGAAACGTGGTCTGGAGATGAATACTGAACATTAAATGGGTTGATAGAACAGCTAATAAAGGAGTAATGAATCGAACTGGGCAGAAGAGAAAGTTGGAACAACTTGTCTCACAAGGGGCTCTATTTATAGCTATGTCTTAACACACGTCCTATCAATTCTTCTGTTCATTATTTTCCACTTATTCTCAATTACGGATTCTTCCGTCACTTCTTAAGGTAAGGTAAGGTAAGGTTGAATATGAAGTAAACTGTTTTTTGTCCTAATGATTTTTGTTTATTTTTAGTTAGTTTTCGGCTTATTGGACCGTCTTCAGGAAACAACTCACTTCCGTTCGCAAGGAACACTAATTCTTAGATAACCAAACATTATAAACAAAGATACAGTCGACTTACACAGAATATTGTGCACCAAACTTGCTTTTAACGTTGGGAATTAAACTTTACGCAATAGACAATATGAAACACAACAAACAATTAAAAGACACAATATTACAGGTTATGTACTTATAACGATCAATTGCAACTGAGCACATACCCACTTCTAAGCTTTACATGATGCAACAACCAGCCGCATATCCACACAATGATACATCCTGCTACACATAGTTAAATCGCAGTATAATTTCATATTATTTAAGTTATTTACCTCACAAGCTTCAGCGTTTCAGTAATGTACATAGTAATACTCTGATATCACGTTTTTTAATCGGCTGCTGTGTGTATATTGTCTATTGCATAAACCGTAATTTATAATGTAAAACACGTTTGTTGCACAACGTTAAGTGGCTAGTGCTCAGTTAGACAGTTCTCAACCAATGTCACGACCTCAAAATCTTTAGCATTAAAACCATATACCTGTGATACTGTCATATTCTGTAGTTTAATTATTTAATGCGTATAATATTGTCCATTGCGCACAAGTGCAATTGACAACGTTGAAAAACAAGTTAGTTTGCACAACATTCCGTGCAAGGGTTGGTTCAAATGGCTCTGAGCACTATGGGACTTAACTTCCAAGGTCATCAGTCCTCTAGAACTTAGAACTACTTAAACCTAACTAACCTAAGGACATCACACACATCCATGCCCGAGGCAGGATTCGAACCTGCTACCGTAGCGGTCACGCGGTTCCAGATTGTAGCGCCTAGAACCGCACGGCCAACCAGACCGGTCCGTGCAAGGGGATTATACCTTTGTTTATAATGTTTGGTTACCCAAGGACTAGTGTTCCTTGCAGATGGTGGTCAGCTGTTTACTGCAGACGGCCCAATAAGCCGAAAACAGGTTAGAAATAAACCAAAATCAGTAGAGCGAGAGCAGTTTACTTCGTATACAACCTTAAATTCCACATATTCACGACGTCACCTTTTTTGTCGAGTACCTCCTCATTTCTTATCGTATCAGTACATCTAATTCTCAGCATCGCTCTATAATGCCACGTATCAAACCCGTCCATTCTCATCTTTTCAGATTTTCCCAGTCCATAATTTGCTTCCATCCAATGCTGTGCCCCAAACGTACATTCTCGCCAGTGTCTTCCTAAAATTCGTGAATATGGTTGATACTAGAACACTTTTTTTAGTGAGAAATGCATTGTTTGCCTGTGCTAGTCCGCTTCTCGTAATGACATCATTTTGTGAAATCATTTTTATCTTGTTTCAAATTTTGCAGAATTCCTTCACGTTGTGGTCTCCAGTTTTTAAATTTATCGGTAATGTCATTTCTGCTACTCCCCATTATTTTCGTCTTGTTTGGTTTACCCTCATTTCATTTACTGTGCATATTGGACTGTTCATTCCATTCACAGACTATGTAATTCTCCCTCTCATTCCGTGAGGATGGCAGTGTCGTCAGTGAATGATTATTTCTGTCAGATAGTATTCTTGTATTCTTTGTATATTGTTCGTGGAATCTGTATTGAGTTTCTTCTTCTTTCGTTTCACCCTCTTTGGGGTACGCTGGATCAATCATTTCTTTGTGCGTTGTTCTTTTCTTAGGGCCCAGTATTTCTTCATTCTTTCTGATCTTCTTCTCCTCTCTTCTTCCGAGATGAAGGATTTGGACTTTTGTGTGGATTTGTCTTGGAACCTTATGTTTTCATCTTTAGTAATTAATTTAGCAGTTCGATCAATAAGTGAATTTTCTGAAATATTTAATTCCACTAGGTCTTTCTCAGTTTCTTTAAACCAGTTGGGCTTCGTTTTTCGGTTACGGAAGAAGTCAAAGATTTGTTTAGTTAATCTGTTGGAATTCATTCTGAGAAGATGACCATAAAAATTTATTCTCCTTTTTCGCATTGAATCTGAAAGTTTTTCAATTTTCTTGTAGAGAGTTTCATTTTTGATGTATATAATCTTAGTGTCTTGAAATTTTGGCCCAATGATTTTTCTTAAAATTTTTCTGTCCTTTACCTCAAGTTTCTCCATTTGGCCTTTGAAATTCATGTTAAGTGTTTCTGCTGCATAAGTGCTTCTGGCTTAATCACTGTCTTGTAATGTGTAATTTTGGACCCCCATGAAAGGGATTTTTCGTTGTATGTATTTTTTGTTAGTTGGAAGACCAATTCAAGTTTATTTTTTCTGGATTCCATTGCTTTGCTTTCCCCAGCATTCCAAGTAATCCATTCTCCGAGGTATTTGAATTCTTTTACTATTTCAATCTTCTGTTCTTGAACTTTGAGGTATTTAAATGAGTGCTTGATGTTTGTCAATATCTTATTTTTTCCAGAGGAGTTGTGAAGACCAATTTTAGCCTTGTTTCTTTACTTCAAGGATTTGCTCCCGTGCTTCTTCCATTGTTTCAGAAAACAGGGCCATATCATCTGCAAAAGCAATGCAATTTACTTTAAGGTTCTTCTTTTTGCAACCCAGTCTTATACCACTCTTAATATTTGTGTTCCATTCTGTGACTACTTTCTCAAGCGCACAATTGAACAGCAATGGTGAGAGCCCATCGCCCTGTCGCACTCCCGTTTTTATTTCAAAGGGTTCCGATAGTTCGCCCATAAATTTAACTTTCGAAAATGTATTTGTAAGGGTCGCTTTTATAATATTAGTTGTTTTCTTATCCAAACCCATTTCTTCCAGGACTGATAACAGAGATTCTCTATCAATCGAATCATATGCTTTTTTGAAATCAATGAAGGAGATTACGTATGTCTTTGCCCTTGATTTTTGGTATGCCATAATGTTTTTGAGGTTTAGTATTTGTTCCGAACATGATCTACCCTTTCTAAAACCTCCCTGATATTCCCCGATTTGCGGATCCAATTGCGGCTCTGCCCTGTTCAAAAGGACTTTAGAAAGAATCTTGTACGTTATATCCAGCAGTGATATTCCTCTGTAATTGTTGGGGTCTGTCTTCAAACCTTTTCCGTGTTGTTGTGAGCGATGGTCCCATTTACATCTCGAAATTGGAGGGTGGGTGCTTTGTATCTTGATAACCTGTGTTTGAAAGTTCTGTAAAAGCTCCTTGTGTTGTTTTTAGCAAATTCTTCATCAATTTGGAGGAGAGTTTTGTTTTCATGTGTCTTCTTAATCCTTTTTATACTTTTATCTACCAGTTTTCTAACTGTAATGAAATTCAGTCTACTTTCTTCGGTTTTCTGTGATTGCCAATTTTGCCATGCCTGTTTTCTTGTTTCAATGAGGGCATCACATTCCAGCGACCATCAGGCATGTTTTTTACTTTTTTTGTTAGTTGCTATCCGTTCAGCTGTAGTAATGAAGTTTTCCTTGATATCCCCCCAGCTTTGTGTCTGAATGGTTTCTGTTGCTTTTGTGAATTCATCTGATTTTAATATCTTTTCTGTGCTATACTTCCGACCCTTAATTTGTTTCATGCTGCGTTTCCTGTTTGGGATGACTTTGAACTTAATTTTAGAAAGGTAATGGTCTGAATCCAAGTTTGCACCCCTGAGTACCCTAACGTTCATGATTTCTTTGCTAGAAATCTTCTTGATTGCCACATGATCAAGTTGAAATTCCCCAAGGCTAGGATTTGGGGATACCCATGTCTTTTGTCTTCGTGGTAGTTTCTTGAAAGCTGTGGATTTAAGAATTAAGTTGTGTGCTTGGCAAAGTTCTATTAGTCTCACACCATTTCTGTTTGTTCTCTTGTGTGCAGGATAGTTTCCAACTATTTTCTTATATCTTTTTTCTTTACCAATCTGTGCATTAAAATCTCCAAGAAGAATGATGTTTTTATCTGGAATTTTCTGAATAATGTCATCAAGATGATTCCAAAAGGCCTCCACTTTTTCTTTGTTTTTCCTGTTATCCTCGTTTATAGGGGCATGTGCATTGATAATTGTGTAGATTTTGTTTGTGCTTGTGAATGTAAGACTTGAGATTCTTTCTGATTGGGAATCAAAGCCAACTATTGAGTTCAAGATTTGTTTGTTGATTATAAAGGCTGTCCCAAGATGTGGTACATTTTTCATTACTCTCGGTCCCACTTTCCCTTTGTATATCCTAAAACCTTGGGAATCGAAGGTATCTGTATCCATGTATCGTGTTTCTTGAATGGCTGTTATGAGTATGTTGTGGTTCTTTAGCGTATCTGTTAGATGTTTTAGTTTTCCGGTTTTCAACAATGAGTTTGCATTGAAAGTTGCTAGGTACATTGATTGCCTATATTGAAATTTGGATGAGATTCCAAGACACTCCGACTTGTCTTTGTGCAATGTTGCAGACTCCCCAGAATCCGAACGTCTGCTGCCGTACTGGCGTACGGTGGATCGTCCACCTGGGGTAAAATGGTTTACATCACACACTTCCATGATTGATGAAAGTTATTTTGGGTGTGGCCCAAAGGCCACAAAATGTACAACCAAGATTGTGAGTCCGTGAGGTAGTTCTTCCGCTCTCTCCGCCGTTGGGAATCTGAACTTCCTCTTCCGCCTTTGAGACCATTGACCAGGTTTCACCTAGTAACCCTAGGCAGGGGCCCTTACAGGGTGCTACCATCCGGAGCCAGATGGACCCAGGTTTTTTATAACGAGGTGTTACTCCTCCCCCGCCTCCTTCCTCATCACTTGCGAAATGAGGCCCCGGACTTGGGACCGGCAGTGGTGGAGTTCTGTATTGAGTTTATTATAGGTAATAACTTAACGCTGTCTGCTGGACTGGTCGTGATGATGTTTGGTTTTTGGGCGCTCAACTGCGCGGTTATCAGCACCCGTACAAAGTCCCAATTTTTTACACTCCAATTTTTTACGCAATCCAGTCTGGTGACCATCACGAATGATGATGAAATGATGAGGAGATGAGGGCAACACAAACCCCAAACCGCAGGCAGAGAAAATCCCCACCCCGGCCGGGAATCGAACCCGGGACCCGTGATCCAGGGGCAGCAACGCTAGCCGCGAGCTGCGGACTGCTGGACTGTTCGTGGTATAGTAGCAAATCTCAGAAGTCCCTCTCTAAGCTTCAAGTAGTCACTTGCTTACACCTAGCGCTTTTGGCGTACATGTCAAACATTAAATTTTATATTATGCAATTTGGAAATTAGCTTGAGAATCTGTACCTGCCGTAACAGGAATTTTATCCGAAACGTACATCGTGATACTTTTTCCAGTATCCTGGTAGCGAAGCTTTACAGCGATCGAACACACCGTGCAGCTAACTTAGAAACTTCTGAAATGAAACAAAATAATGTAAGCTATTTGAAATGCACGGTACCTTATTTACAAAACTGGGTTCTTCTCGATGATGGAACTGCTAAGTGCCCGTCAGATTCTTATCATAAAAATCAGGAAATTCATAAATGTTTGTTTCTTGTTATGTAACCTGGTTGCTGTAACGACTTTCAAAGGGAAACATGTGCTGCGGTGTCAGCTATTGTTCAGAAGTGCCCACGTATTGAGAAATTCAAAGGACGTTCTCGTATTTAACGAATGAATGGCGTTATTTTAGAGAACACAAAGTATTGCTTAACGTTAAACAGCACCCCTAAAGCCATTTCCTCTTATAAGGTTGGTTCAGATGGCTCTGAGCACTATGGGACTTAACTACTTTGATCATCAGTCCCCTAGAACTTAGAACTACTTAAACCTAACTAACCTAAGGACATCACACACATCCATGCCCGAGGCAGGATTCGAACCTGCGACCGTAGCACTCTTATAAGGGGCATGTAAATGAAAACGAGACGGATGGAAGAAAATGTAGGTAAACTGTTTTTTAGTTCAAAAATAATCATCGTCGCACGGGGTAGCTGCGCGGTCTATGGCGCCTTGCCACGGTTCGTGCGGTTCCCCTCGTCGGAGGGTCCAGTCCTCCCTCGGGCATGGCTGTGAGGGACCGATGACCTCAGCAGTTTTGTCCCATAAGAATTTTCCAGCACCACCAAAAGTAACCATCATTACTGTTATCGTACTATGAAACAAGACGCTCAATGCTTTCGTAGAAAAATGTTTACTATATATATTTAATATGTGCGGGAAAAGTAGAGCTATTCCAGAAGCATGGTCATAATCAAAGGTAATATCAGTGTTCAAGAAAGAAGACCGAAGCAACTACCAGAATCAGCTTACTGGACACCGCATACAAAGTTTGTGCAAGAATAGTGAAAAAGAAATTAAAATTTACAGCTGAGAGTTTATTACGCGAAGAACAAATGGGATTTCGAAGGGCCAGCTCGACAGCAGATACGTCACTTATAACTAAACAAATAATCGTAAAACACGTTCACCGTTCATTTACTTTTATGACATTGTATAACGTTAACTGAAAGAAAGTGTGGAGATTTATAAGGAAAAGAGGATATTTACAATACCTTAACAAACGTTTTAAAAAAGTCTGTACAAAACACGACCGTAATTTTAATGTCTATGGCCACAGACAAAGGAGTTCGACAAGATTGCAGCGTTTCACCCACACTTTCTAACGTTTATTTAGATGAGTGAATTCGGTAATTGAAGCAGATTTTTAACGGGGGAATTAAGACTAACGAAAATTTCCGCTTGAATTACCTTCTACGTGCATACGACGAGAGACTGCTGGTGGAGAATGACGGCGTACAAAAGTGACTACATTTAATAGGTAAGATTTGAGAAGAGTACCATCTGACGATTTCAGAAAAGAAGACAAAATCTGTGATTTCTAAAGGAAAACATACTGTAGGGACAAAAATTGTGATTAACAACAAAACATGTCAAACGTTTTAACTATTTAGGTTGTGGCGCCACATATGCATATGACGAGGACGTAGAACAGAAATTAGCAAAGTTTGAGAATAAATGTGGAACAATAAAAATATGTAAAAAAAAGAGGAAAGTAATAAGACTGAAATTTGGTAAGACAATAGCAGTTCCAACGCTTGTTAACTGAGTTGATTCGTGGGTTATAAGTGAACATCAAGAAAGTCGCCTACATGCAACAGCAGAAAATGCTGCACAATAGCCTACAAACTTCGAAATTGGGAAAATTAAGGAAGAACTGAATATATTTAACATCCTCAATAAAATACAAGAAATCAGGAGAAACTGAAATGAACATCCCGGAAGACTGACTGGAGGAATATTACCTCTGCACGTAAGAAGATTTGGGAGAAGTAGTCCAGGGAGACCGAGGAAGCGATGGGTACAGTAACAAGCCAAACAAAGAAAGGTGAAGATATTTTTGAGACTGACATGAAGTAAGTAATCGCAAATATAATCAACTTTTGGATATTTTCCATCTGAAGGGAGAGAATAAGGAACAGAATAAAAATGGAAAAGGTTTTGTTGTTTGCAGATGATAAGCTACGTAAATTAGGTACATCTAACAATTACATGGGATAAACATAAGAATCTGTCTTCTTTCCCAAAAAATACTGTGGACTTCTTTTTCAATTCAGTATGAATGATAGATGGATCAGCTGTTTAATGTGTGTATGAGCCTTTGCTGTATATCTGTAGTATCCAGTTTAGCGTTAAATTATGAATGTTTTGTAAAAGTAGCTTTAAGCCGAAATTACATAAACCTGTAAAAGATTTTATCAAATCACCAACAACTCTTCAGCAATATAACAGCAAAATACTGAAGACAGCACAGAAAGTACTTAAACATTTATGGATAAAATAAAGTAAATGTGTTCTGCAAAAATTGGAAATTATCTCCAACTTTATCTAGAGACAACTGGTTGAAATGTGTGATAATCACTAATATATGATCATTATTACTCGGAAATGTTTCAATGCAGATGCGCTGCTGACAGTATAAAAAATAATGATTGATGTTATTACCGTATTATTTAATAAAACCTATTGCTGTAAACTCTCTTAACACGTAGCTTCTGTATTGCCAAATGTTAATGAGTGTTTTTCATTTGTTGCAGGTAGGAGAGAACGACGATTCCACTTTTCTACTTCAGTAAGTAAAAATAGAAACTACTTTCCACTGTGAAAGACGTGTTTTACTTTTTAGTAGCGTAGGTGCGATTACGAACGTTTCTAACAAGTTGAGACTCAGGTCAGGATTCAAGTCTGAGGGTAAGGAAAGTAACTAATGCTACAAACTCCGAGTCTGTTAGTGAAGTGGACTCCCACAGAGCGAAAAGTAGCGCACTTGCACATTAACAGAAATCTGACTTCAGATGTTTTCTTAGCTTTTCACAAAGGTACTCCACAAAAAATTAAAACTCGTACAATATAGCCTCTATGACATTAACGCGTCATGCTTCGTAGTCTTCTAGTCATCTACATCGAGTGCATTTGTTAATGTGTATGGGTTTACAGTCTTTCTCGCCGGAAAAGAAAGATCTGTCTCCCGGGTGAACGACCCTAAGCGCTACAATGTTTCGGCATCAGAACAAGTATCCATCACGAGATGTTCTGATGAAGTGAGATGTTGCCGCATTGTCCGCTCCAATTACAACGTCTGGCATTGGTTCAATTCTTGGTTGTGAGCTCGGTGACGTGAAGGTCGTAACAACATCGGTATAAGTTGCCATATCTTGCTCAAATTATTCCCGAATCCTCATGCGTTAGATTCACGGATTTACGCAGCGTCTCGCAGAAGGAGGAAATTTGCGCTGAGATTCTTGTTTCACGCATCGAACAGGATATCCGAGATCTTTTTTTTCCTTCTGTACTGTGCTCGAGTACTATCTGAAACGCTAGGTAAAACTGTTTAGCCACTGGAACGCACAGGTTCAGTCAATGGTAAAGAAAGGGACACGCTTCGGTTCGTAGTTATGAAATTGGATAACAACCGCTGGCGTTGCACGTGAGTGTACGCATATTAGGATTAACAAACAGGACCTATCAAATAATGTGTGAACAGGAACTGGAGAGGATTTTCGAATCATGAACGTCACAATTAGTTTATATGTGTGATTTCTATTCTTTCGGACGTGTCCTAAAGAACAGACACCATCCGCGACTGTACAGCCGTAAATAGACGACGAAATATAAATTTCGACGTCAGCTGCAATCGGGCATTGAAATAAATCCAATGGCGACATGTGAAAATTTGTGCCGAACAAAGACTCAAACCCGGATTTCACGTTCGGCTAACTTCCAGCCCAAGTTCCTAACCTGTCGCACACTACATAAATAGGGTCCCCTGTCCATTAATCTCATTACTTGTGGCCTCACGCTGATTACCGGAAACGGTCGGATGAATAGTGCTTTTGCGTGAATGATCACTATTTACTGCCAAGGCGCATTTGCCTTCACGGCAAACAATGATACTTTCATTGCGGACGCCTTCTTCGTTGAACCTCTTGATGGAATCAGGTGAGTCCCCGAGCAGTGAGGATAATGTACAGGAGGACATTACATATGTCGTGTGCGCAGGTTAGGAATTTGGGTTGGACAAAAAGCGTGCTCGGCGGGTACATGAAGTGATTAAGGCGACCGCTCACGATAACCTGGAAATCCGGTTTTGAGTTCCGGTCCGGCACAAATTTTCTCTTGTCACCACTAGATTTGTTTCAATTCCAGATTGCAGCTTATGTTGGAATTTCTCTTTGGTCACCATTAATTTATATTTCTTTCTATACGCTTCAGAACTTTTATGTTATCTTCGGCGTTTTTTTAATTCTCACTAGTAATGGTGTCATGGGTAAAATAATTGAATTTAATTACGTTTCGCATAACCCAAAAATTCTCCCCTGTTTTTATATGCAAGTATGGAAATGGTTTGACACAGCTCTCCACGCTAGTCAGTCCTGTGCTGACCTCTTCATCTCTGCGTGATTCCTGTAACCTGTATCCATTTCAACCTGCTTATTATCAGGGTTGAGAAGAAACTAGGTCTTTTTTAAACAACTCACTCGGTTAAACTGGGTTTCATGGGTTTCATTTCGTTATTTGGAACTTTTTTCGTATTGACAGTTAAACAGTTCTGAAGCATGTACATTCCATCTGAAAAACAAACAAGCTAACACGGAGCTCACAGTGAACCTTAATGGAAACACTCTTTGCCATAACAAGTTCCCTAAGTACCTTGGTATTACCCTTGACCGCACCCTTTGATATAAAAAACATCTTGAAAATACCCCTGCCAAGGTAAAAATCCGTAACAATATTATTCAGAAATTGTTGGAATGACATGGGGAGCTTCAACGGATGCCTTGCGCACGTCATCCACTGCGCTGGTCTTCTCAGTAGCCGAGTACTGTGTCACGGTGTGGCTGAACAGCTGCCACATCAACTTGATCGACGTCCAGTTGAACCACACTAGTCGGTTAATAACTGGGACAATCCGACCAAGACCCATTTATTGGCTTTCTCTGATGAGGAAGCTATCTATACTCTCGCATTCTGTAGAAGCGAGGCCTTGCCTACGGAAGCAAGCTACAGGAAAACTTGGAATTACCCATACCGGGAGACTCGACATAGATTCCGTTCAAGAAACCCACCGTTACGGTAAACACAACAGCTAATGCCAGTAATATCGAGGTGAGACCCATGTGGTATCAGAAGTATCAACTTACTGAAAATCCTGAAGAGCGTGAGTGGTTCCGGAAGTATAACTGTGATACTGCTGGCACAGAACTCGAGAGGAAGCTATGGGTGAAACTGAACAAAGCTCGCACTGGGTATGCTCGATGTGCATACTCACTTTACAAATAGGGTGTTAAAGTCTCCGGCTTGGTACTGGGGCTTCGAACCAGATACAGTGGAGACGAGTGCCCCTTGCGTTTGTATCAGGGAGATTGAACAACCTCTTGAAAGCTGACGATAAAACTCTTATATGGATCAGGGACTTAGATATTAACATTTAATTAGTTTTATATGTGTTTTTGTCTTTCTTTACTCTTGTTATATACATATACTAATGTTATATTCCTGCTTGTTTTACACTGCCCGTGATCCATACGAATAAATAAATTAAATAGTTAAATTTAAATTCTTATAATTAATTTATTCAAAACACCAACCTATTCTTAAAACTGTCTTTATTAGTGAAAAAACTGATAAATTAAACAGGCAAGAATTGGTAAATTAATTTTTCCTGTGTAGGCAGCCAGAGCCTTGCATTATCGACCACGTAGTTGGTTAAAGGAAAAGAATAGTCTCATGCCGCAGCTTCCAGTTCTACTAGATGCAATTCCAAGCATGACTGTCTGCGCATATTTATTGATTATTATTGTAAATATGCAGAAGTTGTAAAAAGAACACTCTGAAGAAGTACCTGCTTATAATTTAGACAGGTGCCACTCATCTTCTCCGACAGTTGTCTCAAGTTTGTAAAGCTCTTGTTCAAACAGAAAGCACAAATATTGCACAAGCTGTCAAACTATGGATCAATCCTTCAGAAGTTGTGAAGTGGAAAAGTATAACAACATAATAAAAAAAGGAGAACAGGTTCAAAGATGCGTCCACAGTGGATTGCAAGTGTTATGTCTTTTAGGACATTTGATTCTGATTTCATTCCTGCCACTACGTTGTCTGATTGAACTGTAACAGTTCCATCCAAATAAATTATGGAAAATAATGGAGCTGAAAGCAGTAAAAAAGGAAACTTACCAACAGGATTTACTTCTTTTGAGAAAAATCTCATTCCTTTCCCTGCCAGCAATGCATCCATTGATAGGATCTCCTCCACGTACGGGCTTGTTTGATTAAACTAAGAAATAATTTAGGAGAGAATAGAAAAGAGAAATTAACAGAGATCTATACATCCCTACATGTTTCCAAAATGGACTAAATTGTTCTTGAAAGGCATTATGATTCCACTTGAAGTTTTTGTTCTGAAAGCGTAACTGTAATTAATTTAACTGTCTTTCTTATATTGCAAGAAAAGCTAAAATACAATATTAATAAAATAAAAATAAATAGTTACAGTCATTAAATATGATGGCTCTTTCCGATCTGTATAAGGCTAACTATATAACATTATGTGTTTTAGTTGGTGAGATTTTTGGTGAGTTTCTTAATTTTTTATACACATGATTTTTTTCGGGTTGGGTTAAATTACAACATTCTTGCTTACTACATACAAGCCTTCAACTCCTCCTGCAGTGTTTATCCGACCTCCCCCACTTGCCTCCATAGCAAAATTACTATTGTTTGATTCCTCAGAATCGGCTGTGCCGTAACGATTCTTCCGTCCGAGGTGAACTACGCATGGCATCCTGTCGCTGCACGGGTGTTCCTTTAAATTAGGTTTAAACGTTCGATGAACGATGTATAGTAAATCATTGCCCTTCGCTTTTAAGTAATACGAATAGTACAATGTAAGTAGAATTGCACAAAATTTCCGTAGTGGTGAGCCCAGTTCTTGGCGAGCAGCGCTGACCTATGGCGCGCAGCCGTGAACTTGGCTACATACTTAAGCTCATGCTTGACAAACACGCATGCGAAAGCGTACTAGCCTAAGCGTACGTAGGGTAAATTTGTGCAAGCGTCATGACTTTAAAAGCAACTTGATGCGTGTAACCTTTCCGGAGAATTTTTAAATGACAATATGTAATAGAAATGGGAGCCAAACGTAACCTCCCTGCAATGAAATGTACTGACAAAGGCAAAAAAATGTGAAATTCGCAAACTGACTCTGGTGTAAGCTCCCACAAAAAATATAATAAAAGATAATTCAGTGCTAATGAAACTTCAGTGACAATGAAAATTAAATTAAACCGAAATATCGGTCTTTGGCCCTGTGCAAAAATCAGAATTAATTTCTTACCTCATTGAAACTGCATGTCAAATTTCTGCTCTTATTGTTGGCCACGGGTTGGAGGAAATGCATTGCAAATAATAATTTTTTTTTTTGTAATTTAACTGAAACTTTACTTTAAGGGAAATGGAAGGAGATCGTTGGTTCAATTAAAACGTTCTTTTGTAAAAATTGCTTTGAAATCAAAAATTATTATTGGGGCGATTATTGCACAAATTAGTTACAGTTGATTTACATTATTAGCTGAGCGCATTTAAAAATAATATACCTCGTCCTGTATCTTGACCAGAATGCCATGTCGACGTCCGCCGACTCCTCACACACAATTGCACTCGACTGCTACTACCGACATACTGCACTGCCCACTGACTGCCCACTGACAGACTGCTCGCACGACGACTACAGACCGACTACTGGACGCAACTGAACTGAGCTACTGCAACCGACAGAGTGCTGCTCGCAACTCTCGCGCGGTCAAGCGCAGACTAACCACGATAAAAGGCTCTCTGGTCAAAGATTTTATCATGCCTCACCATCGCTGCTACGTTACATACGTGTTTCATGCGTTATCGAATTCTGAGTAAGCGTGATACTTCAAAAATGGCTCTGAACACTATGGGAGGTCATCAGTCCCCTAGAACTTAGAACTACTTAAACCTAACTAACCTAAGGACATCACACACATCCATGTCCGAAGCAGGATTCGAACTTGCGACCGTAGCGGTCGCGCGGCTCCAGACTGAAGCGCCTAGAACCGCTAGGCCACACCGGCCAGCTAAGCGTGCTTGTGCAAGGTTTCAATTGTGTGCATGTTTGAGCGTGTGTACCGAGAACAGTCAAGCTTGTGAAAGCATCAGTCAGTGATTTTATTTTATTTTATGTTTATTTGGTACTGTTAACACTGACCAGTCGCATTAATGTCCAGCTGACAAAAAGCTGAATAGCGGACCGCTGCGAGACGTGCCGGAGGAGAGTCAGATAGGTTCTGGAAGGTACCGACAGTGATCGGACCATGCTGACTCCACTGTCGTGCTGGGGTTTCCCATTTGAGAATCCATGGCGCGAACAGTCCCATGGAGTTAGTCCCACATATTCTCAATTGGGTTTAAATCTGAGGAGTTTGGTGGCCAGTTGATTACTATGATCTCATGTTGCTTCTCTTCGAACGACGCACAAACACGGCGAACCGTGTGACACGTTTCATTGTCGTGCTGGTGGATGCCATAGTGCCGAGGAAATACAAACTGCATGTAGGAGTGAAAATGGTCTTCAAGGATAGATGCATAGATGTGTTGATCCATTTTGCCAACCAGAATGACGATATCGGCCAGGGAATGCTACAAATACATTATCCAGATCATAAAGCTCGCTCCTCCGGCCTGGTCCCTGGCGACGATAGTTGCAGCGTGTTTTCTATCAGTCCGATGGAGCGTAGAACATGATTATTCTGGAAAGCCCACCTGACGCCACTCAGTGGACTTGTAGTAGCTGTACTGGCGTGCCAGTTGCGGTATTGGCGTGCTAATTCCTACCTTCCTCACCGATGAACGGCAGTCAACATGTCTGCATGAACCAGGTGCAAGCTGCGGAGGCCCATACGCAGCAACGGTCGTCGAGGAGACACTGCTGGTAGCCCTTGCGTCATCTAGTCGGTCAGTTGCCCAACAGTTGCACGTCTATTCGCCCGTACACACCTCTGCAGCCGTCATTGGTTCCTGTCATGTATGACCCGTGGTGAACCAGAGTTACTACGGCGTCGGTTGTGGAGACCGTGATTTTGCCTTGCACGATATGCTTTAACCACGGAAGCGCGCGAACATTTTACAAACATGGCTGTTTTGGAAATGCCACCACCCTTGGCCCGAAAGCGAAAGAGAATACCCTTTTGTACGTTAGATAAACCGCTCCGTTTCCGCAATACGACAACCGCTGCACCGTTTTTCGCATCTCCAGACACACTTCGTAATTACCGCTACCGCTATAGCTTCCGTAATGTTCGCACATGCATTGACAGTGCGCTGACGCATATTGTCAGGCGTTGTCGGTCGATCACGATAGCAAATATCCTTCAACTTTCCCCACAGAAACAAATCCGGGGACGTCAGATCCGGTGAACGTGCTGGCCATGGTATGGTGCTTTGACGACCAATCCACCTGTCATGAAATATGCTATTCAATACCGCTTAAACCGCACGCGAGCTATGTGCCGGACATCCATCATGTTGGAAGTACATCGCCATTCTGTCATGCAGTGAAACATCTTGTAGTAACATCGATAGAACAACATTACGTAGGAAATCAGCATACATTGCACCATTTAGATTGCCATAGATAAAATGGGGGCCAATTATTCTTTCTCCCATAATGCCGCACCATACATTTACACGCCAAGGTCGCTGATGTTCCACTTGTCGCAGCCATCGTGGATTTTCCGTTGCCCAATAGTGCACATTATGCCTGTTTACGTTACCGCTGTTGGTGAATGACGCTTCGTCGCTAAATAGAAAGCGTGCAAAAAATCTGTCACCGTCCCGTAATTTCTCTTGCGCACAGTGGCAGATCTGTACACGACGTTCAAAGTCGTCGCCATGCAATTCATGGTGCATAGAAATATGGTACGGGTGCAATCGATGTTGATGTAGCATTCTCAACATCGACGTTTTTGAGATTCCCGATTCTCGTGCAATTAATCTGCTACTGATGTGCGGATTAGCCGCGACAGCAGCTAAAACACCTACCTGGGCATCATCATTTGTTGCAGGTCGCGGTTGACGTTTCACATGTGGCTGAACACTTCCTGTTTCCTTAAACAACGTGACTATCCGGCGAACGGTCCGGACACTTGGATGATGTCCAGGATACCGAGCAGCATACATAGCACACGCCCGTTGGGTATTTTGATCACAATAGCCATACATCAACACGATTCGACCTTTCCCGCAATTGGTAAACGGTCCATTTTAACATGCGTAATGTATCACGAAGCAAATACAGTCCGTACTGGTGGAACGTTACGTTATACCAGGTACTTATACGTTTGTGACTAATACAGCGCTATCTATCACAAAGCGAAAAAAGTGGTCCTCTAAAACATTCATATTTCTTTATGTACTACACGAAAATGTAATAAAAAATGGAGGTCCATATTTAAAAAAACAAAAAAAAACGGAGTTGATATCCGTTTGACCTATGGCAGCGCTATGTATCGGGCCAACCATAGCGCCGTCTGGCTTCCCGTTCAAGCTAGACGAGTTTCGTTCGTTGTAGTTTTTTCGTTTGATGCTTATTTCGTGAGATATTTGGCCCGGTCGCTATCAATGGACCACCCTGTATATGTGGAAGGCGTGATGCTAGGTAATAATTGCCAAAGTGTGTCCTTTGAAGAATATCGAGCGTCCGCAGACGAAGGTTGGCGATCCCAACTCAAGTTTGTTGTGACAAAGGGCGACAGTCAAGGGCCGCAGTGCGCCGTGTGTCGTCATGGAGCTCTGATCCGAGGCATATGATAGCATCACTAAGCTCAAGGGGTCGACACACGCTGGGACAAATCCGTCTCCTATGTTCATGGCGACCTATTTGGTGACGTTGAGACAGTTGTCGGATGCCACATCGTATTTGGCTATCCGTTCTAATGCATGGGTTACATCGTCACGGTTGCGGAGCACGAAAACCAGGTCGTCTTTATGTGCTGTACAGCGAACCGTAATGGTACGGAGGCCGCAGAGGAGCTGTTCCAGCTCCAGAGCTAGAATTAAGGCTGACAGGGGACTGCCTTGACGCACCGATCTGGAATTCGGGATGGACTGCGTGAGACGCCCTTTGACGAGCACCTTGGAGGCCACACCTCGGTGGAGGTGTATCACGATGTCTGTGAAGTGCTGTCGGTACTGCATGTGTTGCAAAACGGAAGTCAGGTACACATGATCCACCCGATCAGTAGCTTGGCTAAAATCTAGGGCTATTACGCCACGGTATCGACGCAGTGTTGTTTGGACGTTATTCATGCCCCCTAGGGATGCCTGGTCTGGTGAGATATGAGGCAGGGTCGCTCTATACAGTTCGCTAATAGTCTGGTAAATACCTTCATGTCGCAGTTGAGGAGTGTGAGCATGCGGTAATCAGGTAAGCAGGCGCTACCTGTCGATATGTGAACCTTCGACGAAGGCTGCTGGGAAGGGTACTGCGGAGAACATAAACTCCCAACAAATGTCCGTCATCTTGGGGGCCAGTAAATGCTGAAAGGTTCTACGAAACTCGTCAGGCAGTCGGCTGAGGCGAGAAGACTTGCTCGACGCTCATTTGCCGTTTCCTTCGATAACTTCTTCCGTAATTCCGTCCAATAATGCAGTTTGTAAGTCCTGTGGAATAGTGTCATAAACCAGTTATTAGAGTCCTGTCACCGTCGATGGGTCTGAATATTGAGCAGAATAAAGTCGCGCGTATTGGTCGAAGAAGGCTACACCATTACCGCGTTGAGTGCTGAGACGACGGCCTTCCGCAATGGTGATGGCCTATATCAGCGTCCTTCGTCGTAGTTTACGTTCTCGAATGACGGAATTCATAGGAAGTCGTTTCGTTGCTATTCTCTCCTGTGTTCACGCTCAGACGATAGTCCCTTCGAGATATTGGCGCATATAGGCTACGATCTGTGCCTTCGCACGCTGTTCCGTCATCTGCCTTTCCGATGTGGGAGGAGGCACACTCGCAAAGGATGGTGAAGTAAAAATCCAGGGTGTGCCGCCTCCTAGCAATGGTCTCGCGACCGTACGCAATGAAGGTTCTTCATAGGGCCAATTTGGTGCAGTTTAAGCACCAACCGATCGATGTAGGATACTTTGGGAGGCGTCGGACGCAAGAAATCCATGTGCCGTCGTTGGAGCGACGACAATCCGGAGAAGCGAGATGAGCGAGGTTTGACTTCCAGGAATGTTGGCTGCGCCACACCCGTTGGCGACGAAGTGTGACGGCACATATATAGGCCTCGTGATCAGGAACGGCTACAGGCTACACTTCTGCGTCGCTGACTATCGCAGCGAGAAATCAGGAGACGTAAAAGCTGTCAATGCGACTAGACGAGTGACTCGTAAAATGAGTCAATCCCGGCCGATTCCCACAGCCATCTCATGTATCTGCCAGCTGGAGATCGTAGACGAGTGTCTCTAGCTCGGGGCACGGTGAATGGCGCTTCAGCTGATTCTTAGGTGGCTGGGCGCTATTGAAATCAACCTCTAGCACCAAGTCATCGTGCCTGTCGTGTAAAAGCGATGCTACTCCTTCCGCTAAGAAGAGCGATAGGTCGCGACGGCGATTCGTTCCGAAAGGGGCGTACACGTTGGACGCCCACCACCATTACAGCCGTTCCTCTAACGTTGGGGAGATATCGTACTTCGTCCGCCTCGAAGCTCTACCTGAGGAGAACTGCGGTACCACTGTTAGTTGGCGAGGCGTGGCACAAATGAGCCGTGTAACCATATATACCTGGGAAATCATCGACGTAGACCTTTTGCAGAACGGCTATGTCTGCCGCAATGAGCATGTCTTGGAGCAGCGATAACTTCGTACGTGTCCGAATCGTATTAACGTTGACGGCCACTAAGCGATAGTTCTGTAGAACGACTCCTGGAATGTGGGCCGCCGTCAGCGTCGCCGTAAATGTTATGGCCTGTCACCTGCAGGCCGTGTGCAACCCGTCGTCCGCTGCTACGGAGGGGCTGAGGGGTCCCCGCAATATCTTCCGCCCAAGGTCCGTAAGTTAACTATGGCCGCGGCAGGGCCTTTGCGAGCTGGGTGACAGGTTGAATCCGAAGCCGTTCGCTGCTGTGTACTGGTGAAGGGTGTTGTTCTCGTGACCTATTTGCCCGCTATGTCGAAATCAGGGAAAGCAGCAGGTGAGGGCAACCCTGTGTGAAAAATGTTTCCCGTCTCGTCGGTCGTCCGTCGTCAACGGAAGAAGATGTACGCAGGAGGCGATCGTTGGAGGGTGTGCGGCGTCGTTTTTAATGTTTCCTCAGTGGCCTCTGTTTCCAGACGCGGGTTTCCGTGTCCGAATGAGTGTGTGGTTCCCGCGCGCGCGACGTGACCTTCAGGGAGGAAAGCGGAGGTTGGTACAAACCCAGCGTCGAGTTCCATTATCTAGTCCGAATCTCGCTGTGTAGTTGACGGGCGACGTCTTTCGTCTAAGTCGACTGTGTCATAATGTCGATAGATCCTGGAGTCCTGCAGTTGTGACGTTCCCTGTCTTCCAAGTGCTCCCCTGTTCGTCATGACGGTCGACCGGGTCACCCCTGCGTGATTGGTGGGGAAGATCGTTAACATAGTCGTAGGCACTGTTTCACCTAAAGGGAGCTGCATAAGCCGACGTTGAACACACACCAAACGCATATGACCCTCTGGCCGCAACGAGAACATCGTACATCGCGATTGCTCGACATCCACCAGTGACTAGGTAGGAGGTACCATGTTTTGTTAGTTAATTTTTAACTCGTCGAACACCACTGAGGACCGGATACATTTCGAAAGTGTTCCATTTCTTTGCCACGTAGCTAATTACCGTCCCACACGATCGAAAAGCTGCCGTGATTACGTCCGGCAGCACTTTGAACAGCTGTTCGAAGAGTCGTAGAGTACGTAATCTTAATTCTGCGTGGTCAGTGGTAACTGCTCCGATGTGGGCGTTGGGGCGTTCGCACATCTGCTCACAACAGCGTTGCATATCGTCTCCTCGTTCATCTTGCCGCAGATGACGCTAGTAGTGATGGGGAGGTGAATACCGACGATGTGGTGTGGTTCTATTTGCGTTCGATTTCATTGTCTTGCGTGGTCAGTTTGGAAGCTGATCTTGGTGATGGATTTTCTGTGGAAAATGGCCATAGTGACTAAATGTCAACGAAATCGAGGAAGTAAACAAATTATGCGCACTCGCGACTCGGCGTACGGGATGCAAACAAGACGTCCTCGCCGGGCACCTGCCGAAGGCATACTGTTACTTTGGCTATTGATGCACGCCTCCCGGACCGATCCAAGCATCCGTTCCAAACGGCTCTGAGCACTATATGACTTAACTTCTGAGATCATCAGTCCCCTAGAACTTAGAACTACTTAAACCTAACTAACCTACGGACATCGCACACATCCGTGCTCGAGGCAGGATTCGAACCTGCGACCGTAGCGGCCGCGCGGTTCCAGACAGTAGCTCCTAAAACCGCTCGGCCCCTCCGGCCGGCTGCAAGCATCCGTGTCACACGGTCTACATCCCTGTAGTATAGTCCCCTAGGACCATCATTTAATGCTAGCACACTAGTGAGAATGCGACCCATGACATTATTGTCTTTTGCCCAGCTCGGAATGTGATTTAATGTACATCTACACCTAACACAGCTGATGCCAAAATATTCGCATTTACTCCGAATTAACTTTCGACAGGTGTCAGTTGTCATTAAGATCTGATCAATCAGACATACAAGAAAAAAACCTAAGGTTCGCTGATGACATTGCAGTTCTGTCAGAGACAGCAGAAGACTTTGAAGAGCTGCTGAACGGAAGGTTCAAAATGGTTCAAATGGCTCTGAGCACTTTGGGACTCAACATCTTAGGTCATAAGTCCCCTAGAACTTAGAACTACTTAAATCTAACTAACCTAAGGACATCACACACACCCATGCCCGAGGCAGGATTCGAACCTGCGACCGTAGCAGTCCCGCGGTTCCGGACTGCAGCGCCAGAACCGCACGGCCACCGCGGCCGGCTGCTGAACGGAAAGATAGTGCCTTGAAAAGAGGTTATTAGAAGAAATTCAACAAAACTTGTGGTGTGCGTACGGTAAGACCTTCGGTACACACACCATCAGATTATTTGACTTGTCGCTCTAACGGAAAAAAATGGTTCAAATGGCTCTGAGCACTATGGGACTTAACATCTATGGTCATCAGTCCCCTAGAACTTAGAACTACTTAAACCTAACCAACCTAAGGACATCACACAATACCCAGTCATCACGAGGCAGAGAAAATCCCTGACCCCGCCGGGAATCGAACCCGGGCGCGGGAAGCGAGAACGCTACCGCACGACCACGAGCTGCGGACGCTCTAACGAACTCGGCGAGTGTCAGCAATATGTCTCGTGGTCTTATCGTGGCGTGTTTATCTTCTGCCTTTAGGTCAGACGATAGAAATGCCATTTGCACGCTTAGAGTAGCAGATTGACAGTAACCAACTTTAAACAGAACTTTATTAATTTTCACACACATTTATTAAAAAAATAAAAAGCATAGACATTGCTAACTTGTTCTGGATGCTGTTTACAATTGACACTCTGAAGTTCCTTTGGTCTTGGTACGTTAATCTTATTCTCACATATCTCTGATATTTGACAAAGTGTCTATACATTTATCTTCATGGCTATGTACACGAATATGATAATCTTATTAGGTGCAGATTGAAACTTGACTATAGACTGGTACAGACTAATGCAGACTGGTACAGACAAATGCAGACTGACTAATCGGAGGTCTGTACACTCGTCATTAATACCTCCGCGTTCAGGCATCACTGCGCGAGTGTGATCCGCGAGGAGAAAATGTTCTACGTTAGCAGCAATCTCATTGGCTGCGTTACATATTAATACGCGGATCGGCGGAAGCAGACTTTGGTCCGTCTCTATGGCAGCGCCATCTCGTAGTGCGGAGACGGACGAGCGCTGCGCCTGCGCTGTTGTGCTTAGCGGGGCGCGCTCTAGTGGGAAAGTTGTGTACGTGCTGACTACGCGGAACTATGTACACAACAAAACTAAAACAGGGTTAACGGAAAGTGGTGGAATTAATTCAGGGGATATCGAGGCCAGCAGATTAAGAAATAAAGCAGTGGAAGCAGCTAGATGGGTTACGCAATTTGGGCAGCAAAATAACTAACAATGGTCGAAGTAGGGATGATATAAGATCAGACCAGTAACGGAATTCCTGAAAAAAAAAGATATTTTTTAACACCTAATGTGAATTTAAGAGAACTTATTTGTCTGGAGTCTATCTTCTCTGTATTACACCCACACCTTTACATGTAATGCAGTGACGCCTTTCCCTTCCAAAATAAATCCAACTGGGGAGAATGATCTTAGCAGAAACACGGGATTGAGGGGCCCGTTTGCCGCCTCCGTGGAATCGTCTTGTCGCGACCCCTGTGTCTGCCGACGCCAGCAGTCTGCCCGGCAGACATGGCGCGTCCTGTCGAGGTCGGCACGATTTTCGCTCAGCAGCGGCCGCCCCCCGGCGTGCGGCGGAGCCGTAGTCGGCGCGTCGCCCTGCTCCAGCAGGCGCAACGACACTAATTTACGATCGGCGGGACCGGCAGCGCAGGCTGGGCCAGGTTGCACGCAACGGCAGAGGCTGCGGCCAGACCAGGGCGGGCGAGAGCAGCAGCAGGAGCAGGGCAGGGCAGGGGGGCGCTGGAAGGCCGGCCAGGCCGCACACGTGTGCGCGTTCCGCTCCAGCGGGTGCTCCGGCCCGCAGCCGCGCCGCCGCAGCCGCCGGCGCTTCGCCCAGTTGCTGGAGCGCTCGGCGCCGCCTTCTCTTCTCCACACAACCTTGTACAGGCACGAAACACTCGCATATCTTCAGCTGTTTGTGCCCCACAGCTTGCATATACACAACCAGATCAGAAGTTTCTGGACACCTATCGGTCGTCATGCGCCCCAGAATGATATTCCGACGAATTTGAAAGCCTTTTTACTATACTACTAGGCATTAAAATTGCTACACCAAGAAGAAACGCAGATGATAAACGGGTATTCATTGGACAAATATGTTATACTAGAACTGGCACGTGATTACATTTTCACGCAATTTGGGTGCATAGATCCTGAGAAATCAGTACCCAGAACAACCACCTCTGGCCGTAATTGAATCAAACAGAGCTTGGATGGCGTGTACAGGTACAGCTGCCCATGCAGCTTCAACACGATACCACAGTTCATCAAGAGTAGTGACTGGCGTATTGCGACGAGCCAGTTGCTCGGCCACCATTGACCAGACGTTTTCAGTTGGTGAGAGATCTGGAGAATGAACTGGCTAGGGCAGCAGTCGAACATTTTCTTTGTCCAGAAGGGCCCGTACAGGACCTGCAACATGCGGTCGTGCATTATCCTGCTGAAATGTAGGGTTTGGCAGGGATCGAATGAAGGGTAGAGTCACGGGTCGTAACACATCTGAAATGTAACGTCCGCTATTCAAAGTGCCGTCAGTGCGAACAAGAGGTGATCGAAACGTGTAACCAATGGCACCCCATACCATCACGCCAGGTGATACGCCAGTATGGCGATGACGAATACACGCTTCCAATGTGCGTTCACCGCGATGTCGCCAAACACGGATGCGACCATCATGATTCTGTAAACAGAACCTGGATTCATCCGAAAAAATGAGTTTTTGCCATTTGTGCGCCCAGGTTTGTTGTTGAGTATGCCATCTCAGGCGCTCCTGTCTGTGATGTAGCACCAAGGGTAACCACAGCCATGGTCTCCGAGCTGATAGTCCATGCTGCTACAAACGTCGTCGAACTGTTCGTGCAGATGGTTGTTGTCTTGCTACCGTCTCCATCTGTTGACTCAGGGATCGAGACGTGGCTGCACGATCCGTTACAGCCATGCGGGTAAGATGCCTGTCATCTCGACTGCTAGTGATGGCTCTGAGCACTATGGGACTTAACATCTGAGGTCATCAGTCCCCAAGAACTTAGAACTACTTAAACCCGACTAACCTACGAACATCACACACATCCATGCCCGTGGCAGGATTCGAACCTGCAACCGTAGCAGTCGCGCGGTTCCGGACTGAAGCGCCTAGAACCGCTCGGCCACCACGGCCGGCACTGCTAGTGATACGAGGCCGTTGGGATCCAGCACGGCGTTCTGTATTACCCTCCTGAACCCACCGATTCCATATTCTGCTAACAGTCATTGGATCACGACCATCGTGAGCAGCAATGTCCCGATACGATAAACCGCAGTGGCGATAGGCTTCAATCCGACCTTTATCAAGCCGGAAACGTGATGGTACGCATTTCTCCTCCTTACACGAGGCATCGCCGGTCAGCTGCTGTTTGTGTATGAGAAATCGGTTGGAAACGTTCCTCATGTCAGCATGGCGCCAGCTTTGTCTGAATTCTCTGAAAAGCTAATCATTTGCATATCACTGCATCTTCTTCCTGTCGGTTAAATTTCGCGTCTGTAGCACGTCATTTTCGTGGTGTAGCAATTTTAATGACCAGTAGTGTATTTTCTCCGGCCGGCGTCAAAACCAGAGCTGAAGCCTTGGCGGACTAGCACATAATATCTAACTAGCAAGGAACGACGGCCGCAGATGACCTCATGGAAAGGGGAGCGTAACATCATTTTGTCGACCACGCAACGTTTATGTCATATACAAGAGTGTCTTTTCAGCACGTGGGCACTGCAGGAGTCGGCAAATTGAAAGCCTGAAGAGAAGAGTCCAGAAACTTTGACACGACATAGAGTGCTGGTAGGGACAGAAAACAAGCTCACATTCGGTCATTGTTAACACACGATCTTATCGAAGTTTTAGTTGGTCAAATCAAGTTGTCAGAATTGTTAAAACTGATGAACAATAGCTGAATGAAGGCTCGTTGTCATTATAGCCATTTTTATTGAAATCCGACAGGTAACGTGTATCCACAGGACATGTGGCCCGTATTTGAAGAAGTGTCATGATGATATCTCCATTGGCAAAAGATTCCGGAATAGTCCCCCATTCGGATCTCCGGGAGGGGACTGCCAAGGGGGAGGTTACCATGAGAAAAAGATTGAATAATCAACGAAAGGATAACGTTCTACGAGTCGGGGCGTGGAATGTCAGAAGCTCGAACGTGGTAGGGAAACTAGAAAATCTGAAAAGGGAAATGCAAAGGCTCAATCTAGATATAGTAGGGGTCAGTGAAGTGAAGTGGAAGAAAGACAAGGATTTCTGGTCAGATGAGTATCGGGTAATATAAACAGCAGCAGAAAATGGTATAACAGGTGTAGGATTCGTTATGAATAGGAAGGTAGGGCAGAGGGTGTGTTACTGTGAACAGTTCAGTGACCGGGTTGTTCTAATCAGAATCGACAGCAGACCAACACCGACAACGATAGTTCAGGTATACATGCCGACGTCGCAAGCTGAAGATGAACAGATAGAGAAAGTGTATGAGGATATTGAAAGGGTAATGCAGTATGTAAAGGGGGACGAAAATCTAATAGTCATGGGCGACTGGAATGCAGTTGTAGCGGAAGGAGTAGAAGAAAAGGTTACAGGAGAGTATGGGCTTGGGACAAGGAATGAAAGAGGAGAAAGACTAATTGAGTACTGTAACAAGTTTCAGCTAGTAATAGCGAATACCCTGTTCAAGAATCACAAGAGGAGGAGGTATACTTGGAAAAGGCCGGGAGATACGGGAAGATTTCAGTTAGATTACATCATGGTCAGACAGAGATTCCGAAAACAGACACTGGATTGTAAGGCGTACCCAGGAGCAGATATAGACTCAGATCACAATATAGTAGTGATGAAGAGTAGGCTGAAGTTCAAGACATTAGTCAGGAACAATCAATACGCAAAGATGTGGGATACGGAAGTACTAAGGAATGACGAGATACGTTTGAAGTTCTCTAACGCTATAGATACAGCAATAAGGAATAGCGCAGTAGGCATTACAGTTGAAGAGGAATGGACATCTCTAAAAAGGGCTATCACAGAAGTTGGGAAGGAAAACATAGGTACAAAGAAGGTAGTTGCGAAGAAACCATGGGTAACAGAAGAAATCAGTTGATTGATGAAAGGAGCAAGTACAAACATGTTCCGGGAAAATCAGGAATACAGAAGTACAAGTCGCTGAGGAATGAAATAAATAGGAAGTGCAGGGAAGCTAAGAAGAAATGGCTGCAGGAAAAATGTGAAGACACCGAAAAAGATATGATTGTCGGAAGGACAGACTCAGCATACAGAAAAGTCAAAACAACCTTTGGTGACATTAAAAGCAACGGTGGTAACATTAAGAGGGCAAGGGAATTCCACTGTTAAATGCAGAGGAGAGAGCGGATAGGTGGAAAGAATACATTGAAAGCCTCTATGAGGGTGAAGATTTGTATGATGTGATAGAAGAAGAAACAGGAGTCGATTTAGAAGAGATAGGGGACCCAGTATTAGAATCGGAATTTGAAAGAGCTTTGGAGGACTTACGGTCAAATAAGGCAGAAGGGATAGATAACATTCCATCAGAAATTCTAAAATCATTGGGGGAAGTGGCAACAAAACGACTATTCACGTTGGTGTGTAGAATATATGAGTCTGGCGACATACCATCTGACTTCCGGAAAAGCATCATCCACACAATTCCGAAGACGGCAAGAGCTGACAAGTGCGAGAATTATCGCTCAATCAGCTTAACAGCTCATGCATCGAAGCTGCTTACAAGAATAATATACTGAAGAATGGAAAAGAAAATTGAGAATGCGCTAGGTGACGATCAGTTTGGCTTTAGGAAAAGTAAAGGGACGAGAGAGGCAATTCTGACGTTACGGCTAATAATGGAAGCAAGGCTAAAGAAAAATCAAGACACTTTCATAGGATTTGTCGACCTGGAAAAAGCGTTCGACAATATAAAATGGTGCAAGCTGTTCGAGATTCTGAAAAAAGTAGGGGTAAGCTATAGGGAGAGACGGGTCATATACAATATGTACAACAACCAAGAGGGAATAATAAGAGTGGACGATCAGGAACGAAGTGCTCGTATTAAGAAGGGTGTAAGACAAGGCTGTAGCCTTTCGCCCCTACTCTTCAATCTGTACATCGAGGAAGCAATGATGGAAATAAAAGAAAGGTTCAGGAGTGGAATTAAAATACAAGGTGAAATGATATCAATGATACGATTCGCTGATGACATTGCTATCCTGAGTGAAAGTGAAGAAGAATTAAATGATCTGCTGAACGGAATGAACAGTCCAATGAGTACACAGTATGGTTTGAGAGTAAATCGGAGAAAGACGAAGGTAATGAGAAGTAGTAGAAATGAGAACAGTGAGAAACTTAACATCAGGATTGATGGTCACGAGGTCAATGAAGTTAAGGAATTCTGCTACCTAGGCAGTAAAATAACCAATGACGGACGGAGCAAGGAGGACATCAAAAGCAGACTCATTATGGCAAAAAAGGCATTTCTGGCCAAGAGAAGTCTACTAATATCAAATACCAGCCTTAATTTGAGGAAGAGATTTCTGAGGATGTACGTCTGGAGTACAGCATTGTATGGTAGTGAAACATGGACTGTGGTAAAACCGGAACAGAAGAGAATCGAAGCATTTGAGATGTGGTGCTATAGACGAATGTTGAAAATTAGGTAGACTGATAAGTAAGGAATGAGGAGGTTCTACGCAGAATCGGAGAAGAAAGGTATATGTGGAAAACACTGATAAGGAGAAGGGACAGGATGATAGGACATCTGCTAAGACATGAGGGAATGACTTCCATGGTACTAGAGGGAGCTGTAGAGGGCAAAAACTGTAGGGAAAGACAGATAATGGAATACATCAAGCAAATAATTGAGGACGTAGGTTGCAAGTGCATCAAGTGCATCAAACCAGTTAGTAGACTGATGACCAAACAACACATTGAAATCCGTGTAGACTCACACTGCCAGCTCTGCTACATTTTTACTTGCATTTTCTGCTGCATCTATTGCTGTTGCCTGATGCTACTGCTGTTTACAATTGACAATATGGATGCCGACTCTCAATGTCCCCAGAAATTGCGGGAATTGAAACTTGCCTGACGTCCTTTGGTGTGTGACGTACCAGTAGGAATCCCTTAAAAACAATACTGTTGTATACCAAATGTGCAGATGCCATATGAAAACAACAGCATCACTGTTGTAATTTGTAAATATAGCGCACTTTTTTTCAAAGGGAATCTGCACATTTGACATTCAACGCTTTTCGTTTTAAGGGTTTCCTGCCGGTGCGGCGCACACCAAAGGTTCTCATGCAAAGTTTTAATTTTGACAACTGATGAGGATATTGTGGGTCGGCGTAAACCATTACATCTTGTCAATAGTAAACTACAATAACTACATGTTACAGCAATAGACGCACCAAAAGATCCAATGTTGCAAACCTGGTAGTGCCCGCATCTCGTGGTCGTGCGGTAGCGTTCTCGCTTCCCAGGCCCGGGTTCCCGGGTTCGATTCCCGGCGGGGTCAGGGATTTTCTCTGCCTCGTGATGGCTGGGTGTTGTGTGCTGTCCTTAGGTTAGTTAGGTTTAAGTAGTTCTAAGTTCTAGGGGACTGATGACCATAGATGTTAAGTCCCATAGTGCTCAGAGCCATTTGAACCATTTGAACCAAACCTGGTAGTGCGAGTCTACAAGGACTTCAATAAATATTTTACCCGTCGTTGCCCTTGGTTCAACATTTTGTGGCACATTAACATCATTTGCATATACTGACCGGTACAGACACTTTTACATCCAAACGCCAGAGCTCAGTTTGCAGCTAACAAGACTCAGTGTGGGACCAGTTACTCTCTATCCAAGAACCTCGTAAAATACTTCAGTCTACGATGCAACACCCTGCCTAGCATGAAGGACATTTCTGCTGTGGGTTGCTGCCCCCTCGTCTTCACCATCGGTGATGAGAATACTTTGGTGCCTCCTACCAACAGGCCCTGGAGCCCTGGCTGATGGTACCTTCTGAGTTGCTAAGCTACCATCATCCCAGAGGAGCACAATATCTGCCTCCCACTGACCTGTTTCTATGAGCAGACACCAGTGTTGCTGGTCGTTCCCTCACTGGCATGAAGTAACTTTGCATGTCTACAGCTGCGTCATGTATAGCTGCTGTAAGCACCTTTTGGGTGCCGCCTACGACATCAACGACAGTGTCCTGGCCATACTGCTGGCCATCAGGACGTGCGAGCAACATCCACACTGCATCCAGTCAGCAACCTGCTGTTTCATAGCAGCCCGCTACGTGTGCACTATGTCATCACAGTGGGTGAGACTGCGAGACGCGCAAGCGTCAGCTCGTACCAGCGTGGCTAGTGCACTTCTCTTCGCCCATCCACTAGCAGATGCAAAAGAAGATAACTGTCTATCCATGAACAATAAATTTGTATTCTGTATACACTGTCTTACTAGCACCTTTGGGCTTTGTACAGATCTTCATCACGGCACTCCACGCCATCTTGGCAATCGTGGAGGCCAGAGCTGTGTCCCTCAATAGTGAACATTAATATTGGTTGTGACCACCCTTACCCTTTACAGTGGCTTGACTCTGCTGGAGACACTTTCCGTGAGGTATGTGAATGTCTGTGGAGCAATGGCAGCCCAGTCTTCCTAAAGAGCCGAACCAGGAAAAGTTGTTTGGAGCTGCGGTCTGGAGCGAAGTCGGCGTTAAAGTTATTCCAGAGATATTGCATTTGGTTCAGGTTGGAACCCTGAGCAGAACAGTCCATTTCAGGAATGATGTTTTCCACAAACCGCTGCCTCACAGTATTTGCTGTGGGACAGTGTGCACTTCCATGCTGATACAAACTATTGTCTGCTAGCTGTCCCTCTCCTGTGCAGAGCATAAAATGCTGTAAAATGTATTCATATCGTTTGCAATTTATCAGATTCTGAAGTTAGAAAAACAGATCAATATTATAACATCACCTTCTCCGTATTTCGCAGATGGCAGTAAAGTGATGGCCGGTGATGTTCTCCAGGGTTTGGCCTAACTCAGACCCTTCCATCGGATTTCCACAGTGAATAGCGTGATTCGTCACTGTGAGCCGCTCGTTTCCACTCGTCCCCTATTGAAAGACGGCGCGTTTTACACCACATCAAGCGTCGATTTGTCGATTTGCATTTTGCATTGACTACTGGAATGTGTCGTTTAAAAAAAGCTGGTTGAACGTTGTATATCGTGGTTTTTAAGTCCATACTCACAGCCATTGTGCTACCCGTGCAGCTTGCAGCATTTTCGAAATCACGGGGTATTCGTTCCGCTCACTTCATGCGACTTTTTACAGCCATGCCATGCTCTGTGGTCGCGCGGAGTCGTCGCGCTGTTCGAGGCGCCACGTCACGCATTGCGCCGTCTCTCTCGCCGGAGGTTCGAGTCAATCGGGCATGGGTGTGTGTGTTGTTCTTAGCATAAGTTACTTTAGATAGTATGCAAGCCTAGGGACCAATAACCTCACCAGTTTGGTCCTTAGGAATTCACACACATTTGAACATTTTGAATGCTCTGTAGTAGCTGTACTTAACTTCATTAGGTGTGTCTGGTCTTGGTTATTCCTTCTTGCTTCCGTTTCACACTCAGACTTGGGCACCTTTGGAAGGACTGAAATGTTCCTGAACAATGAGCTACATCTGCTATTCAGTGACATCTACTGACTAATCTACGGTCGGAGACACTTAGCTTTCCGGAACAGTCCCTCTTTCTCTAGCCATCTTTTTTTATACCGCCGAGCCCGCATCCCGTGACTGTACCGCCGGGCCCGCATCCCGTGACATCTAGTGGTCACTTCCACATTACATAGGGTTCAAATGGTTCAAATGGCTCTGAGCACCATGGGACTTGACTACTGCGGTGGTCATCAGTCCCCTAGAACTTAGAACTACTTAAACCTAACTAACCTAAGGACATCACACACATCCATGCCCGAGGCAGGATTCGAGCTTGCGAGCGTAGCGGTCGCGCGGTTCCAGACTGTAGCGCCTAGAACCGCTCGGCCACCCTGGCCGGCATTACATAGGGTTTGGACACTTTACGAACTTTCTGCAGCCGTAGTTCCAGACACGACCAGAGGAAAGAGTTACTGGGGAATATGGGCTTCGAAGAAGGATTGAGAACGAAGGAATAGTGATGATTAATAGTTAGTTAATATTATGTTTGTCACTATTTTTCAACTTGTAATAGGTTTACTCAGTTTAAAAATCACAAGAGGAGATATTAGGGAAAAGCCCATAAGCCCATTGCGACTTTCAACAAGTACGCTGGTCTAAAGGAGATTTTTTTTTTAAAACAAGCTACTTGAACGTGATATCAATAACCGTATATTCAAGCAAATGGTCGCAATGTCCTCGTAGGTCTATCAAACCGTTTCGTTTCTCTGCATTCGTTCTGCGCGCCGATGCGTCCGCTTCATCGCGTTCTCGATTTGGTAGTCAGCTGCAGGACGCCCATTGCTGGTGACGAATCTGCCTCTTCCGCTACGCTCGATTTGGTGGCTAGTGGAGGCAACGCCCACTGCAGACAATTGACTTGCGTCTTCCGCCACGGACGTTACTCCAGGCGTGACAACAGAGCGGAGGCACGCACCATCTTCAATCCAACCTGGTACGGACCAAAAAAACACTTGAGCAGTACGCAAGAATAGGTCGTGCCAGCTTCCTACATGCGGTCTCCTTTACAGGTTAACCACTCTTTGCTAAGATTTTCCCAATAAACCGAAGATGACCATTTTCCTTCCCTACCACAGTTCCCGCATGCTTGTTCCATTTCGTATGATTTAGTAACGTTACGCCCAGAAATTTAAACGACTCTGTCAAGCAGGACACTAGTGACATAGTATCCGAACTTACAGGTCTGTTCTTCCCATTCATCCGCATTAACTTAAATTTCTCCACATTTAGAGCTAGCTGCCATTCATCACACCAATAGAAATTTTTTTCTAGGTCTTCTTGTATCTTTCTACAGTCACTCAACTTCGACATCATCAGCAGACAACCGCATATTGTTGCCCTCCCTGCCTGCCAAATCATTTTTGTATATAGAAAACACAGCGGTCCAGTCACACTTCCCTGGGGGCACGCCTGACGATACCCTTGTCTCTGATGAGTGGCTTGCTACTTTAGCTCTGTATACGTATTTTCGGAAGTCCGGCGATAAAGCGATTTTGAAATGATTTTGTGCAGTAACCCATCAATGACTTACTTATGTTAGCGTCCAAGGAAAATACACTACAGCCAGCATCTCGTGGTCGTGCGGTAGCGTTCTCGCTTCCCACGCCCGGGTTCCCGTGTTCGATTCCCGGCGGGATCAGGGATTTTCTCTGTCTCGTGATGGCTGGGTGTTGTGTGCTGTCCTTAGGTTAGTTAGGTTTAAGTAGTTTTAAGTTCTAGGGGACTGATGTCCATAGATGTTAAGTCCCATAGTGCTCAGAGCCATTTGAACCATTTGAAAATACACTACCGTTTGTGGAAATGGCAACACCAAGAAGGAAACGCATGAATTCAGTTTATTTAATACCACAGGTTAGGTACATGCCAAGTAACAAATGATTACCTTTTCAAATCCGTACATGTCCTCTGAGCCCTACTATTCAGTATGTCGTGTGGTCACCATGCGCTGCAATTAGAGCTGCTATACGCTGTGGCATTGAGTCAGTAAGGTTCTGAATACGTTCCTGAGTGATGTCCATCCACGCAGGTTGTATCCGAGCCCACAAATCCGTGACACCAGTAACTGGAGGACCTTGACGCACCAGGTGCCGACCAACCATATCCCAGACATGTTCGATGGGCGACATATCTGGCGAACGTGCAGGCCATGGAAGCAGTGGTACCCGTCGCTCTTCGAAGAAGGCCTGTACATTCCTCGCAATATGTAGCCGGACATCTTCCTGTTGAAATGTGGCCTGTGGAGATGCCTCAAGCAGGAGGAGTACCTCAGGCTCCACAACATCCGTTACGCACCGGTTGCTGTTCACAGTGCCCGCAATACGTACGAGGCGAGATCGGTTGTTCTAACCAATGGCGCCCCAAACCATCACACCTGGTGTTTGTCGGCTATGCCGCTCCACAATGCAGCCCTCCAGGTTGCGATCACCACGGTACCGCCGGACACGTATGAGGCCATCACTGTAGGACACGTTGAAGCGGGACTCATCCGAAAAGATAACATGTTGCCACTCAGCACCCCAGTGACAGTGTTCACGTGCCCATTGCAGTCGGTGGAGCTTGTGGTTTCTGGACAGTGGAAGCCGACGTAATGGCATGCGTGCAACCAGTCCATCCTGCAGTAGATGGTCACGAACTGTCGATGCGGACAAGTTCACACCTGTTGCAGTGCTGCGGCGACGAGCCAACACTGTGGATGACGCGATGACGCTGTACGGTCCGTAATGGCCATGCGGACAAGATGACGGTCATCCCGTGCTGTGGTCATGTTCCGTGGTCCAGTTCCCGCTCGTTGCTGCGTACGACCTTCCTCTATCCACTGCTTCCACACACGCATCACTGTCGTAGCAGCATGCCCTGTGCGAGCCGAAATGTCACGGTACGACAACACCGTTTCCCGGAGACCGATCATTCTGCTCCGTTCTAACTCGTTCACATGGCGACATGTCTCCCTTTGACGTCGACGAGGCCTACTGGCCCTCACTTTATTGTTTCCACCTTGTGTGACACCCCTGCACCGACTACATAGGCGCAACACCCACCCTGTCGGACCGAGACGAGAGGGCTCTCTGCTCGGCCTCCGTGTGCCCCATCGTATCACGAATTGCCTGCACACCCGTCGTCACTTCCACCAAGTGTGGCGCTATTCGGGTACTTCCTTCTTGGTGTTGCACCCTTCTCAGAAGACAGTGTATGTAGGGATTGGCCTTATTATTTGGCTTCACAGTTAAAAGATTTGACGCCAAGTATAACTTGAACAGCAGTGATGTAGCATACCACTTAGGACTGAAAGAACGTAGTGGTCACACAGTCATACAACAACAACTTCACAGCAAAATTAAGGGATTTTTTAAAATCAGCCCAAAGGCAGCCAGTTTGGCAGAGAGCTATAATTCAGCTAATGTCTTTTATTTATAGGCCTATATATGGATTTATCTATTTATTCATTGGTTTAACCTGCTCAAATTAGGACCTTCGGGTCCTATCTATGTTGGGCTGTTGCTCGATTCGATTGTACACCAACCACTATCATTCTGGTTTAGTAGCATCGTTGCAAACAGTTGCCTAGATACGTGTGACAGCTATTAACAACTTAGTTGCTGAATAAATGATAATTTTAATGTCATAAATACTAATAAAATGTTAGTAGTGTAATTAAACATGTTTGAAACAAGACCTGACTGTATCTAATGACAATGTGAGTAACAGTACACATTAACAACTAATAGCATCAACGCTAGCGCTACTACCAGTAATGTGCGTCTCTGTAGCTGAGTGTTCGGCTCGGCTGACTGCCACATGGAGGACCACGGTTCGATTCCCGGTTCTGCCAGGGATTTTTCCATGGTGATAAGACTGATGTGGGGTCCATTCAGCCTTGTGAAGGCAGTTGAAGAACTACTTGACCGAATATTAGCGACACCGGGTCGCTAAAACTAAGAATGGCCCGGAGAGCGCTGTTTGACTCCACTCCCTCCATCTGGGCATCCAATGACGCCATTTGCGGAGGATAACACGGTGATCGGTCGGCACCAATGGGCCCGCCAGGGCCTGTAGACGGATTAATGCTGCTGCTGATAATAATAATAATAATAATAATAATAATAATAATAATAAGACCTAAGGTCTGAGAAAGGAAAGATAATAACAATAATTGTGGTACTAGCAGATAAAAATTGTAATTGTGGGTAAACAAAATTGATTTTCTAACACAGCAAGTACTGAGCAAAAGAAGTCTGGATGGACTGCTCTAGATTTGGCCATTGAAAAACGAAGGTCTGGCTGCTAAGAAGGGTACTTATTTGTTATCGGATAAGGGATGTGCCTGAGATTTAACTGTGTGGCCTGTGTCCACTTTGCTAATTCCCATAACTTAGCATTGACTTTGTCAACTTCTGCCTTCGTCTTGATATTTTATCTTCTCTGGCGTAGCGAAAGTTCAAGTAACTTGAGAAGGAGCAACCATCTAACATCGTCGACAGCTCCCGAACGTTCGTTAGGTGAACAACTCTTCATTCCAAAGGTACAAATGAAACGAGAGATCACCAAGGATGGCAATTCAACCAACTGTACATTTCCAGCTACTGGAACAATGTTAAAGAGAAAGCGGTGTCTCCTTTCATTTGTGCCTTGGAAATAGCGTATTCAACCCTCCACATTCGAGGGCGTTACCCAACTGCACTACCCTAGGGCGTTCTTCTTCAACTTGATTGGTAATGTACTAGGATATAACTGGAGGTCATCAGAATACATGTGGCATTTAAAGTGGGACAAAGTTGATGACAGTCATTGACGTGCAATAATGAGAGTGGAGGAGCGAACACTGAACCCTGGAGAACGCCTGATGCTACTTGCCTTAATTGCAGATTTGGGGTTTCTGAGTTAAGGTTGTGGGATTTGAAGTTGGAGATGTGGAAATTGGGCCTTGTATCTGACTTAAGTTAATCACTTCCCACAATAATAAATTAGGAATTAAATGATTGCTAAATGAAAGAAGTATCGTTTTTTATTCTGTGTATTCTGTTACAAAAAACGTTTGACAAGCAATGACAATATTGTTCTAGTAAAAATCTGATAAAAGGGTGCGGGATAAGATTCTAATAGTAATGTAAATGAAACAGTTGGACATACGAAGTCTTACCGTGGTCATGATGTTAGTAAAAAAGACAGATACTACTAAAGAAGGGAATGCGTTGAAACTGTGGTTGGAGTTGAAAGCAAAGTGGTCATTAAATCTTAATGGAAGTCATTAAAGTGAATGTTGAAGTTAAAATTCCATAAAATGGCTTTAATGTCTCTATACATCGTCTTGCCGTTGCGGCTGACTCTCGCCATAGCAAACTGTGGGTGGAAGTTGAAGTGGCAGCACTTTGGCAGTACGCCAACGACCCTTTCCAAGTGTGAATCAGACGGAAATCTCTCTAAAGTCCCTCAGTACATATGCTCTGGCGCTCTGGCGGTGGACCCTGGCAATCAAGACTCTCTGAAGTGAAGCGATTACGGCACTCAGTGAACGAGAAGAAAGAGGGAGTACCAAGTGCCAAGTGCTCGACAAGAAAACTCGCAATTCCTCATTATCGCTCTTTACTCCGTTCGGATTGGCTTGGCCAACCAGTAAAAATGTTCGTTCGAAACGCTACTCTTCTTCCTTGAGGTGTTCTCTAAGCGGTTAACCAGTAACATGTGTCCAACCACTTAACACTGAAAAAAGGCATCTCACTCCCTTCCCATCTCTCTGTTTGGCCAGTGAGGTGGGTCCTCATCGGAATAGTCGAGTTCCTCTCTCTAACATTTTGGTTGTTGTGAAGTCAACGTCCAGATGCGACTCAAAACTCTGAAGCATTTCAAAACTGCTGGTTTCCACACCATTTTCGAGATAGCATGTATGTAGCATCCGGCACTTCCTGGGGACAATACAGCTTTCTGCTTCTATGCACAACAGTGCTTCTTAGCTAGAAACGGCATTCCTTTTCATTCCACTTCTGGGTTGTGAAAGAGGTCATGGCTGGGAGCTTTACATCACAGAGAGACTCATCCGCGTTTGCGTGCGGTGCTTCAGGTGCCCTATGGTGGCACTAGCAAAGACTGTCCAGTAGTCTGCCAGCCTGGGTTGTGAAAGAGGTCATGGCTGGGAGCTTTACATCACAGAGAGACTCATCCGCGTTTGCGTGCGGTGCTTCAGGTGCCCTATGGTGGCACTAGCAAAGACTGTCCAGTAGTCTGCCAGCCACTGACCTATGCGCCTCCTGGGGCTGCGTTCCGAGAACCACCCCCAAGAGTGATGGCCTATGTGACTCTATGGCTCCATCGCCTCGTCCCAATTTGCTTTCAACGTCCTCCAATTTTTGTAAGCCATGCAAATTCGAATAAAAGAGCAAATTATATTAATCAGATACCGACCATCAGTAGTAGTGTTTTGTACTACACTTCTTGGTGTCGATTAATCATTCCAGTCTAATGGGGCTTTGCATCATGATTTTTATGTATAAGGGGAATTCAAATGAAACCCGATCACATGTGTAAATTAACGGTAACGATTTTATTAACTCAAAAATGCAGCTATACGCAGCACACACATCAAAAATAGTCGCCAAAACTGTTCGCACATTTATTCCATTGCGTCACTATCCGGTCGATTCCATCCTTGAAGGAGCTAGTAGGCTGCTGTCGGATCCAGGCCTGGACCAAGTCACACACTTCGTCGTACGTTGCGAATCGATGTCCGCGAATAGCTTGTTTTAGAAGTCCAAACACATCAAAGTCACACGGTGAAAGGTCGGGACTCTACTGTGGATGTTCCATCGAAACTGCTGCAATGTCGTCTTCACCACATTGGCCGTGTGTGGGCGGGCATTATCGTGCAGGAGGATAACGCAATTGGACAACATGCCTCGGCGTTTCGACTTGATGGCTCGTGTAAGGTTCTGTAAAGTGACTGGGCATTGATGGTGGTTCCCCATTCCAGGAACTCGACAAGCAGTGGGCCCTTGTGATAAAAAAAGGAGGACATCATGTACCATAACTGGTGTGCACGGCCTTTGAATTCTTTGGAGGTGTTTCCACTGCTTGCTCTGACTCTTGCTTTCTGGTTCAAAATGGTGACACCATGTTTCGTCACCTGTGACAATACGCGACAGAAAGCCGTATTCCTCCTCATGATAACATTGCAGATGACTCAAAGACAGCGCCATTCGACTATTGCGCTGTTCTGCGGTCAGTTGGCGGAGAACCCACTGCGCACAGATTTTTCGATAGTTCAAGTGTTCACGCATTATGGTGTGGGCGGTTCCCAGTAACCGATAGACCTCGTCCACGGTGATTCTACTGGTGTCCAAGATTAAAGCATTCACTTCCGCAAGCATTTGCGGTGTGATGACACGATGAGCCTGTCCAGGACGAGCATTGTCTTCCAGTGACTCGCGGCCCTCAAGGAATCGTTTGCGCCATTCCACAACACATGAACGACTCAGACTGTATTCACCGTAAAAAGCCTTCATCCGTCGATACATTTCACGGTCTCCAACTCCCTCCGCCGCCAAAAATCTAAGCACTTCTCGTTGTTCCTGCTTACTCGTCTGCATATTCGGTAGTGGGCGATGACTTGAGTGACCACTTTCTCTTCGGCGTGAAACCACACTGGCGCTGTGCAACATCAAACGGTGCGCACGCGTCACTCTCTCTACCACCAAACCCGCAGTTACTGCTACCTTATGTGTGTAAGGTAAAGGTAGACGCACTGACCAGGTTTCATTTGAATGAACCTCATGCATTACGGGATTGTTTCCGAAAACCCGGTAGGCAAAATTGTCCAGGACATGACGTACAGTTGATAGGGTAGCAGGCACGGGCATTGCACTTGGACAGCCTTTTAGGCTGCTGAGTTTGGCTTTTGCCTGAATCTAGTGTTTACGATCCAGTACTATACTGGACAGATAATATCGCAGCAAACGAAAAAAGAAATGGTGGCTATTAATTGCGAGGGCGGAAACAGAAGGAGCCCGTCCGCAGCGCCGCTTCCGCGCCGTGGCGTTAAATACGAGCGTCGTGACGTCCGCCTGCTGGGGCAACTCCATTACCGGACAGGACGGCAGCAGTGGCAGCGGTCATCGGACCGTATTTCACGGCTACGCCCGGCCGGCGCCGCTGTTTATTATTTGGAGCACGTGCGCGCCAGCGTCCTCCACAGTATTTATGACGTCACGCCGCGCCGCTGGCACTGTCCGAAACCGCCCACCGGCGCGCAGATGGCCGACCGTCGCACTTGGCGAAGTTAATCTACTGTTCCACACTGCAACAATGCTAGCGAGGGAGGTGACATAGGAGTCCTGAGTTCCAATCCTCGTCAGGCCATCTACATCCATACGTACGTGCTGGAGGATACCTTATACCATCGCTACTCGTTCCCTTTGCTGTTGTTCTCACGAATGGAGCGAGGGAGAAAAGACTGTCTATGTGCCTCTGTACGAGCCGAAGTTTCTCCTACCTTGCCTTCGTGGTCTTTACGACGAACGTACACTGGCAGCAGAGGAATATTCTATGGTCGGCCTCAAATGCCGGTTATCTAAATTTCCTCAATAGTGCTTCATGAACAGAACTTTGTATTCGATCCAGCGATTACCATTTGTTTTCACGAAATATCTCCTTGATTCTCACGTGTTAATCGAACCTACCAGTAACAAATCTAGTAGCATACTTTTATGACTTTTGCCGAACCCTCGAGCAGTACTTAAGAATGAGTTGCACTGGTGTTCTATGTGCTGTTTCCTTTATAATGAGCCACAATTTCCTTAATTTCTCCGAATAAACTGATGTTCACCATTCTTCTTCGTTACCACTGTCCTTAAGTGCTCGTTCCACTTCATACTGCTTTGCAGCGTTACGTGTACATAGACAGTCGACGTGACTATGTTAGGTAGCATGCCATTAATATTGTATTCGTACATTACAGGATTGTTTTTCCTACTAATTTAAATTAACTTATATTTTTCCGCTTTTAGGGCAAGATGCCGTTTACCACACCAATCAGAAATTCTCCTGTATCCTCCCACAGTCACTCAACGGCGACATTCCCCGAACATTAGAACATCATCAGCAAACAGTTGCATATTGTTGCCCATCCTATCCATACGACCCTTTATGTATTTATAATCAAACATACTCTCGGCACCCCGAGCTGAAGCCAAGAAATGGTGCTTGAATATTTTGACAGACAATTGGATTAACCCCTAATCCACGATTTGTGGCATATCAGACGCCGCGGAAATTTTGGAACTACCTCTGTATTATCAATTCTGGGGTTATATTACTATACCCCCCCCCCCCCCCCGACCCCCATCGTTCCACTACATTAACCGTCCTAAATTACTAACCCTACAATATTTTATTGTCGAATGCATTTTGTTGACACATGTTGGGGTTTCCTAGACCGCTCCTCATGAACTACACTCATGCTCATAAATTAAGGATAATAGCAGAATGGGGTGCCACACAACGTGGCACTACAAAAAAACTGGTGCTAATAGCATAGGCACATAGGGAACACACACGACACAGATCTGCAATTCCACGATATTGGTGATAAGTTGAGAAAACCGTCTCGAAACACATGTGCTACAAAACGCCACTGTTTCCTGCGCATGTACCCCGACATCAATATGGGGTATGATCACTATGCACACGTACGCAGGCCGCACAACGGGTTGGCATACTCTGGATCAGGTGGTCGAGCAGCCTCCCATTCCTGCACCAGTGCCTGTCGGAGCTCCTGAAGTGGCGTAGGGGTTTGAAGACGTGCAGCGATACGTCACCCGAGAGCATCCCAGACGTGCTCGATGAGGTTCAGGTCTGGAGAACAGGCAGGCCACTCCATTCGCCCGATATCTTCTGTTTCAAGGTACTCCTCCAAGATCGCAGCTCGGTAGTGCCGTGCGTTGTCATCCATCAGGAGGAAAGTGTGACCCGTTGTACCCCTGAAAAGGCGGACTTACTGGTGCAAAGTGACGTCCCGATACACCTGACCTGTTACAGTTCCTCTGTCAAAGAGATGCAGGGGTGTACGTGCACCAATCATAATCCCACCCCACACCATCAAACCACGAACTCCATTCAGGTCCCTTTCGAGGACATTAAGGGGTTGGTATCTGGTTCCTGGTTCACGCCAGATGAAAACCCGCGGCGAGAATCACGCTTCAGACTATACCTGGACTCGTCCGTAAACATAACCTGGGACCACTGCTCCAATGACCATGTACTGTGTTCTTGACACTAGGCTTTACGGGCTCTCCTGTGACCAGGTTTCAGTGAAATGCACCTTACAGGTCTCCGGGCGAATAAACCATGTCTGTTCAGTCGTCTGTAGACTGTGTGTCTGGAGACAGTTGTTCCAGTGGCTGTGGTAAGGTCCCGAGTAAGGCTACCTGCAGTTCTCTGTGGCCGTCTGCGGGCACTGATGGTTTGATATCGGTCTTCTTGTGGTGTTGTACACTGTGGACGTCCTGTACCGTAGGGCCTGGACACGTTTCCTGTCTGCTGGAATGGTTGCCATAATCTTGAGATCACACTTTGTGGCACAAAGAGGGTCTGTGCTACGACCTGCTGTGTTTGACCAGCCTCCAGGCATCCTAGTATTCTTACCCCTCATAACGTCATCAGTATGTGTTCTTTGAGCCATTTTCAACACACAGACATCATTAGCACGTCTGAAAACGTCTGCACACTTAACTCGCTGCACCGTGCTCTATCATGCACCAGCACACCTCTGCGTATGTGGACTGCTGCCAGCGCCATCGTGCGACGACCGCAGGTCAAATTCACCGCCTGGTCATACCCCGAGGTGCTTTAAAACCTCAAACCTCCCACTAGAGCGTTGTTTCACCATGCATCAGCATTATCCTTAATTTATGAGCATCATTGTATGTACCGGTTTTCTTTAGTAAAGTACAAAATGTGTTCGTTGGAATGTGTCAGTTATAACGATCCAAGTTTGATAAAAATGTTAATCGCTGAGTAGAGGAAGATGTCAATTATATAGATCAAGAAATAGACGAAAAAATGATGATCTTGCAATAGCCAGCTATAACTATTCTGCAAGGAAACAACAGGATGATTCAGGGTCCGAACTTGGGCGCAGTGGTGGGTAATTTCAAATGTGTTCTGAGTGGGGGTAAGGAAAAATGTATATCCCAGCACTGAATATCAATTTTGCAGACTTTTTTATTTTTCGAGTGTAGTTTTTACGTGTAAGTTCCAAAACTGGAATTTAGTTTCATGTAAAAAATTTACTTGCTACACAGGTACTATAATTTTTCAGAATGTAAAATTCAGTTCCTTAACACTTTATTTATGCGTACTATTTAATAAATCGAACAAAAGTATATGATTTTTTCTGGTAAAAAGTAAAATTCTACAGTCTTTATTTAGTGGAATAAAATCAACAAGGAGTGTTTGAACAGCACATAAATAATTGTAAAAATAAATGTTATATGACTGAAATCAAATTTTTCAAATGAATTACGCCTTAAGTCTCAGTTTAAACATGGGGGTCTCTGATAGTATAAGTGAGTGAAGGGTTAAAACAAAAGCTAAGGTAAAGGAAGATACATTCTTGATAGATTTATATTTAGAACATATTTTCACTCTAACATGAAAGAATTTCATTTAGTTGGAACTTAAATAGTGGCAACTATTTACTCACAACCGATACGAAAGAGTTACATTGTTGCACCTGTTACTGTCCTTCAAAGTAGTCACCAGCGTTGTGTAGAACCCGTTGCCAGCAAGGTGGAAGGCGTAGTATGCCGTTAGCAGAGCCTGCTCTATTGATGGTGCTAATGGAGCGGTCTGCTGCCTATCTGCTTCGAATATCTCAGACACAAAGAGAGGAACCCGGTGACTTTTATTTTGCATATTCTGCCGCTTACAGCGCCGTCTAGTGATAAAATTTGTAATTTCTTTTCTCCATAACGTTTCCCGTTCTTCGATAATATTCCTTTCAGATTTGACATCAATATGAGCAGTGTTTGTTTTTTACAGCGTTTTGAAGTGGGGACTGTAATTATTATCGCGCTGTACATGTTAGGGCCGTGTGTTGCAAAGGTATGCTTTTCCCTTTTTAGAAAAACCACGAAAATGCCCTAAGAAAGTACAATAAGCAAAATCAAAGTAGAATCATGTTGGCATAAATTGTGAATTCTTTACTCTGTGGGACGATAAGACTGGAGCAGGCTGCCCAGCGCCTGGAGGCAGGGCCTTCGGTAGTTGATTTGTGCAGCCTAAGCCAACGACACGCGGTCCACGATAACTTTACTACGTCGAGTCCGTCTTCCCGTCAGATATGATTCCAGAAACGTTGTTGCCGGTTTGATGATCAGCAATCCTCTTATTGCAGCAAGCGCAATATGCCGACGTCTGGTAAAGTTACGCCCAGCTGCGCGAGCGCACGCGCCCCCCTTTTGTGTGTGTGTGTGTGTGTGTGTGTGTGTGTGTGTTAACATTTGTCTCTAGTGTACGCTAATGATAACCTTCTGTGAAAGCAGGGAATTTTGCAAATAGTAAAAACACATTTTCTGACCGAGCAGTTCACTGTGGTACTTCATTTCACGAATCTCCTTCGATATGTCTGTCAGACTTTTGTCAATGTTTTAATGAATGTTATTCACCGAGAAACGAAGTCAGGAAAGCTGTCTCGAGTTTAATTTCCAGTTGAAAACGGTATCATTACAGACACAGTACGGAATAGCAAATTTTAATGTCAGCGACATAATCTGAAACAGAGTGAGCTCTTTCAGGATAGGTACAGAGAAGGAAACCGGTTTTCGTGTCCTGCGACTCAGGGACTTATATTTTTGTTTGTAAAGTTATAAGCAATTTAACAGAGTTGTACCTTGAAAATTTTACCAACATAAGATCCAAAAACAGTTATCACCCTCTATATGGTGACATTTTTCTTTGATTCAAGTGGTTCAAATGGCTCTGAGCACTATGGGACTTAACAGCTGAGGTCTTGAGTCCCCTAGAACTTAGAACTAATTAAACGTAACTAACCTAAGAACATCACACACATCCATGCCCGAGGCAGGATTCGAACCTGCGACCGCAGCGGTCGCACGGCTCCAGGTTGAAGCGCCCGGAACCGCTCTTCCACAGCGGCCGGCCATTTTCCTTTGACACGTTTATTGTTATTCCTATCTTTAAAAAAGCAGGCCTGAAAATTGTTATAACTACCGAGGAATAAGCTTGTGGAATTCGGCGTGTGAAACTTTTGAGAAAACCATCAAAAGTATGTCTACGATGTTTTTCGCGATGGAGTCCTTGCATAAGAAGTTCCCAGTTCACTTGGCGCCTTGAATTCGGATTAAATTCCAAGCGTTTGATGATATCCTTCATCATCTTCGTCAGGCATTAAAACTGTCTGTCGCGAACTGCAAGGTTCCCTCTTATATATTCTCAGAACGTAATCCAGGTAATCGGATGTTGTTCGGGTTGGACGATATCATCGAATGCTTGGAATTTTGTTTGAATCTGAGGCGGCAAATGAGAACTTGTTGTGCATCATCTAAAAATTAATTGTACAGCCATTGTGAATCCATCAAGGGAGAGGAGCAAAATGGCTTTAGAAAAGAAGATCATGCTATGATGCCTTTTTTCATTGAAATTGCTAATAGAAAAATAGAGAATTCAATATAGAAACACATACTGCCTCCGTCAGCTTCAAGAAAAGCTTTTTATAAAGTCAACAGACATAAATTATTACAGATTCTGGCAGATAATCATGTTCCCATCAACTTATCGATACTGAATCATGTCCCATAAATTTTGTAACGAACTTTGTGGGACTGTAGAGGTTTGTTGAGGAAGAAATCGACAATAGGAATCTGTGTCCGGCAACGTCATCCAACGACGCTACGGAGCATCAAAGCTATAGACGCCAGCGCGTACCACACCTTCGACAGCAAACGTAGCTTTGTACGCCGACGGACCGTAGACGGGATGTCACGTGATGATGTTTGTTATTGCGTGATCGCGGCTGATTGTCACAGTCGACAGTGGAGAAGATGTACCTAGCTGCTGCACTAACAGGCCTTGTCCCCTTTGGTTTTGATGCGTTGTGTCTTTGGATTACAGCTTCGGACAAGGGTTTCCAACTGCAGTTTATTTTTCTCCTGTTCATCGAAAAACATCGAAGAATTTAAAGGATGACGCCCTGTATATACAAAATGTACAGAATAAATTTAATCTGCGTCGAGAAAGAGAACAAATCATTACTGTGGGGCAGAATACATGTAAGAGTATGACAGGCATGCGGCTTTTCAGCACTCTTCTTCGTTATTTATGTGAATAAAATCATCCAAAAGTGGAGGCAAATACCACACGGCGTCATTCAAATCAAAGGTAACAAAAAGCCAGATGCTTTACTTTTATGAGTAATTTAGTTATTTTAACATCTTCAGAGGATGGCCTGCAGCGTTCTGTACACAGTTCATAAATTATATCCGAGAAATAGATCACAGACATATACAACGAAAAAACGAAACTATAGAAAATATCCAGTACAAGTTAAGACCTGTCTGAAAACTAAATTTCTAGAAATAGTGAACGCATTCACATATTTAGCCTATAAGCTATATTTTCTGGGAGAATCAAACCTAGATGGAGAAGCCAGAACGTATATAGAAACAACGGGAATTATTAAGTATGTAATGAAACCTTTCCTAGTAACGAGGCACAGCAAAATAAGCCTTTATAAGTCCTTAGCAAAGATTTTAGAGGATGACGCCCTGTATATACAAAAGATACGGAAAGACTAACAGCCTCTGAAGTGAAATTATTAAGACGAACAGCTGGTTACACTAAATGGGATCACAAAAGAAATGCGGATGTACTGAAGGAACTTAGAATGGAACCCATCACACAGTGTATTCAGAGCCATCAGAACAACTGGAGAGAACATCTAAAACGGATGAGCTCAAAGGAAATCTCAAAATCCATGCTACAGTACCACCTCAATAGGTGTAAGGTCGCTAGGGTGACCAGTGATACGATGGTAGGGCATTTTCTCGGCGAGACAGTAACAGGTCAAGAGGCCTAACTCGTGGAAGGAAAATATTGATGACACTGCCAGTGTCGAATAAACTGTTTATCATCAGATGGCAGGACGAACTGTTAACCACCTGACGAATGCTTTGAAAGCCATGCTCCACTTCAGTGAAAACATGTATATATTGGAAAAGAGAGTGAAAGTCGAGATTAATGCAGTTGGCAGTTACATGAAAATGACTAACATGTACTTCCTGTGTGTTTTCTAGTTGCTTTGAAAACTTGCATTTCCTTCTGTGTAGCACGAAATATTGTTTTTATAAATGTACCTCTATGTTGCGTATTTTACAAACGCGTCTTTATTCCTTGGTATTCAGATAAGGTCATTATAAGGATATCATGAAGGAAATAGAATTAAAAAAAAAAAACAGATCACCTCACACCGTCATCAACAAACCAACAGAACTAACTAGCAATGTTTTTCTACATAAGAACTTCTAAAACGTACCTTCTCATAGTACGTAGAAATAAATAAATACCACCAGCCCACAAAAAAAATACATGTGTGAATTGTTTCTATCAACATCAATACGTAACATACATTACGTATAAACCTATTATTTTAAACAAAAATTTATTTCATACATATTTTAACTACCCACTGTTTTCAATAATATGTGTTCCTAAGACGTCAAAAGCACATACTTCTCAATTCCACACGTACAATACAAATATGAATCTGACTCTGGTTTGGACGCAAGAATAATGTATAATCTGCTAACACCTCTGAAATATAGTTAATTATTTTCTGCTGCTCGTTGTAGTACTGTCACTGCTTGCAGCAAATAGATATTATCATTTTAACTCATTTCTGACGCCTAATGTAAACATTGTATATACCTGGTTTTTTTGTGTCTTTGCTTACCGTCAGTGCTTGTAGAACTCGCCATGTCAATATAAAATCAAGTTGTTCGATGTATAAGCGCAAATCGTGAGACTCAACTTTGTGCATTCATTATTCTAACCAGAACAACGCGCAACATAGTGATATGTTTATCAACACAGCATTTTGTGCGGCACAGAAGGAAATTCAAGCCTTCAAAGCATCTAGGAAACATTCACCGTAAGTACAGGTGCTACACGTTTGTCATGCAATTTCTAACGTGAACCTATCCTAAGTTTTCGTTTTCCTTTCGAATATTTATCAGCTTCAAATAAAAGGTTCGGGGGAAGGAGGTGATAACACACGAGAGCGTGTTCTGATTTGCTGCATGTTGTATGTTTGGTGAAATTCAAAGACAAGAATATAAATATAATCAGAGAAAGAATTTATATGGTATACAACATTTTCTAGGTGTACATGTGGAACTACATGTTAACATTATGTGATGCCTTACTAAATACAACAGATGGAGTGATTAAATTAATCTTTACTAAACTAAGGGTTAACGCTTTCTTTCGCGACTCCTTTAATGTATTGGCTGTAGGCAATTATGGAATTTAAAGAATTCAACAGCTCATTAGCATCCTTTAAATGTAATTCAGTCACTTGATGGTACACTAATTATTGAAAACCAGCAATGGCAAAAAACAATAAAATTTGTTTAAAATGTTATCAAGTTGGAGACTGACAGTTATGTTTTAGCGTACCTTATAACACACTCAGGGAACCCCTTAAAAATCACCAATTGGCAAAATAGCTATATTACAATAAGCTTTATGTCTGTCTACAAATTACACTGTCCAGTCACAGTAATGTGTCCACCTATCAAAAGCCCGAATAATCAACTTTTGCAGCGCATGGCGTCCAGGAAGAGAGTCAGTGACCTTGTGGAAGGTACCAAAAGGGATGTGGAGCCACTCCAGTACCACAGCCAGCTGCGCCAGGTTTCTCCATTGAGGATCCATGGCGCAAACAGCTCGATCGAGGTGGCCCCAAAGATCCTCGATAAGATTTAAACCCCAGGACTTTGCTGCTCAGGTTACGATAAACTCATGCTGGTGCTCTTCGAACCATGCACGTACACTGTGCACTGTGAGCTGTGTGCCACGTTGCACTTTCCTGCTGGTAGATACCATAGTGCCGGGGAAGTGCCTTCCAGAATGACAAGATCACCCAGGAAATGAAACGAAAACATTTCACAGGCCATGAGCTGCCTCCTGCACCCTGTACCCTATTGACGATAGTTGCAGGGTGCTTGCTTTCAAACGTGTCACTCCATACACGCCAACGGCCATCGATCCTGTGGAGCGTAAGACGTTATTTACCCGAAAAGACCACCTGCCGCCATTAAGTGCACGTCCAGAATGAAATTTTCACTCTGAAGCGGAATGTGCTCTGACACGAAACTTCTAGCAGAGTACTTACCCTCGAAAGGTCCCGAGTTCGAGTCTCGGTCCGGCACACAGTTTTAATCTGCCAGGAAATCAAGTGGACGTCCAGTTGCGACACTATCGTGCATATTCCAGCCTTCGTCGGCAACGAAAAACGGTCAGCGTGGGTGCACGAAACAGGCGCCTTCTGCGGGGCGTACAGCGTTCGCTGAATTGTCGTTGAGGAGACACTGTTAACAGCTCCTTAGTTCCTCTGGGCGGTCTGTTACTCAACGTATATTCGCCTGTACACATCTCCGCAACTGCCGTTCACCGCTATCATCTGTGGTCCGTGTTGCACCACAGTTCCATAGAAATCGATTTTGGATAACGCCATTTCGCCATTCACGTTATACTTTACCTACGGCGGCACGCGACCAGCTTACAATCCTAGCCGTTTCGGAAATGATTCCATCCTTGGCCCGAAAGCCAATGATCATTCTCTTTTCGATGTCAAACTAATAGCTCCGTTTCCGAATTAAGACATCAACTGCACCGTTTCCCGCATCCCCCCAACACGCTTTATATGTCCTCCACAGCTGGTATTGCCACCTGTCGTCTGTGAATGGTTATTGCACACTGACGTCGAACATAGGCAGTAGTCACATTAATTTGACTGTTAAGTGTAATATCAGGTGTGATGAAAAGGGTATTTCCTTGTTGTGAAGTAAGAATTCAATGAAGACATGTCTATTCTCGTGATTACCGCACTGTCCAATCCCATGATCGTGTTTTGACTCATGATTGTCATCAATATGGCGGACACTCGTTTCTTGACCATATCAAGGCGTCGACCACAAGGTAGGTCATAACGCCGGCAAACAAACGTAAGCAACGCGTGAAATGTTTCATTACATCAACAAAATGAAACTAACGACACTGTTGTGGGAATTTGGAAGTTTTAGGGGGCAACAAACTAGAAATACAGTAAGAATAACATCATCGTTCCAAAACAAAACCTAAACTGGAACATACACACACGAAATCCTGGAGAATAAACCAAACATATAAATACAAAAATATAATTCATGGTCGTGTATAGCTCAAACGTAGACAGCGATAACAGACTCTCCAATAAATTTCGAAAACTTGGTACCGAAAATTTCTGTTCACCGATAGCTCAAAGGAAATCTGCGATACCAACAACCCACAACTAGCAAAACTAACTACTGTCCATACCTAACGAGACCTAAATAAGTACGACGAACTCCACGAGACCCACCACTGTAAATCACTAAATATCAATTCCCACTAACGAACTAAACCACAGAAACATAAAAAATACCAATTTCGATATCCAAATCTCAAAAAAGAAGTTTTTAACGTAGACAAACGCACTACACTTTGTACAATAAAGACCAAAATACATAAAAACGTACTTACCACTCAAAGTCAGCTAACAAATAAGTATAGACGGGGACAACACACACTAACACGCATGCCTAGTACCAAACGAAACAAAAACATAGCTTTAAAACCGTGAACAATACAACGAAATAACAATTTCAAAACCAGAACAAATCAGTAGCGAATAACTAACTGACAAGACAACAAAAACGAACCTCCAAAACACCGGGCTTAACTGACTTGCTAAGACGCTTAACTGACTTGCTAAGACATGCCTTGCAGTTCCCTTCCAGAGATAAGCTACTTTTGCCGACGGATAAGTGACTGAGGCTCGTTGAAATGGACAGGTGCTTATCGATGCGCATATGTTATATCCATGGAAGATGTCCATTAGCAGGCGACTTTCAAGTAGCTCTTTTTTTGTTTTTTTGTTGATGAAGCATGGCTGCATTTATCAGGCCTCGTAAACTTGGAGAACAATCGATTTTGCATTTCGAAAAATCCTCACCAATTACACTAAGAGCTTCAGCATGAAGTGGAGACAAGGGTGTGGTGTGCAATTGCTGAATCAGGATTTATTGACTCCATCTTTTTTCACCAATGCATAATTTCTGCTGGGTCTGGCTAACGGAACGACTTTGGTTTATTATATGCAGAACAGAGCAACAGCACGCTTTGCCAATGCCTTCATGTCAGTATTAAAAGGTGCATCCGTGACAGCATTGTAAGGTGTTTTTATACCAGTAATCCTCTTACTTGTTATGTGGCAATGCTCCATGGAGGAAAAAGCATTTCAGGATCAATCTGTTCATAAGGCACAGATTGCAAAACCCGTTTCGAGTACTGACGTCTGTCCTAAACAGTACCTGAACTGGCTAGTCGATGCACCACCGTAGATATATTACTAGCTTAGTGCCCGACGCTTCACTTGCGTAAACTGTATGGTCTGCATAGGTTTGTTTTGGTTTTCCTTTATCGAATTTTTATGTTGTTTACAAACTGCGACACCTTCTAAACTTTTCACACTAATTGAGGCCATAGAAGCATGCACTTCTGACCAAGAAAGAATTCTGGTAGCTGAAGTCGAAGGTTTTTGTTAACCATGTCTGTGCATTCTTGTGGCGACCTTTCTGTAGAAACTTCCATCACCTAACAGACATTTCATTATATCTAACTGAGAAGTGAGATACCATCTTTTCATAGACTGAGTTTTAAAATGTTTTTGATATAATGGAACACTTTCTTAAAAATTTTCATCACCCATTCCGACCCCTTAAGGGTAGAATTTCCAAAAATAGTTAAATACGTATTTTTTATTTCTAACAGGGAAGCTAAATAGAAATTGACAATTATTTAACTTTTAAAGTACTTTCATAATGAAATAATATCAGAAAAGTTTTCATCCCCTGTCCTACTCATTTAGGAAGTTGAATTTCCAGAAACCCTGGAACATGTATTTTCTTTTATTTCTAACCGGGAAGTCGAGTATCAGTTTTCATAGATGTAGCTTTAACAATACCTTGTAGTTGTTTAAAAATAATTTTTTTCGAAGAAACGTTCACCCATTATTTTACCCCTTTAATGGTTTGATTTTCAAATGCCTAAACACGAATTCTTTTATTTGTGACCGATAAACCATGTATTATATTTCGTGGGTCTAGCTTCAAAATTTCCGTATTAGCGACATACACTCCTGGAAATTGAAATAAGAACACCGTGAATTCATTGTCCTAGGAAGGGGAAACTTTATTGACACATTCCTGCGGTCAGATACATCACATGATCACACTGACAGAACCACAGGCACATAGACACAGGCAACAGAGCATGCACAATGTCGGCACTAGTACAGTGTATATCCACCTTTCGCAGCAATGCAGGCTGCTATTCTCCCATGGAGACGATCGTAGAGATGCTGGATGTAGTCCTGTGGAACGGCTTGCCATGCCATTTCCACCTGGCGCCTCAGTTGGACCAGCGTTCGTGCTGGACGTGCAGACCGCGTGAGACGACGCTTCATCCAGTCCCAAACATGCTCAATGGGGGACAGATCCGGAGATCTTGCTGGCCAGGGTAGTTGACTTACACCTTCTAGAGCACGTTGGGTGGCACGGGATACATGCGGACGTGCATTGTCCTGTTGGAACAGCAAGTTCCCTTGCCGGTCTAGGAATGGTAGAACGATGGGTTCGATGACGGTTTGGATGTACCGTGCACTATTCAGTGTCCCCTCGACGATCACCAGTGGTGTACGGCCAGTGTAGGAGATCGCTCCCCACACCATGATGCTGGGTGTTGGCCCTGTGTGCCTCGGTCGTATGCAGTCCTGATTGTGGCGCTCACCTGCACGGCGCCAAACACGCATACGACCATCATTGGCACCAAGGCAGAAGCGACTCTCATCGCTGAAGACGACACGTCTCCATTCGTCCCTCCATTCACGCCTGTCGCGACACCACTGGAGGCGGGCTGCACGATGTTGGGGCGTGAGCGGAAGACGGCCTAACGGTGTGCGGGACCGTAGCCCAGCTTCATGGAGACGGTTGCGAATGGTCCTCGCCGATACCCCAGGAGCAACAGTGTCCCTAATTTGCTGGGAAGTGGCGGTGCGGTCCCCTACGGCACTGCGTAGGATCCTACGGTCTTGGCGTGCATCCGTGCGTCGCTGCGGTCCGGTCCCAGGTCGACGGGCACGTGCACCTTCCGCCGACCACTGGCGACAACATCGATGTACTGTGAAGACCTCACGCCCCACGTGTTGACCAATTCGGCGGTACGTCCACCCGGCCTCCCGCATGCCCACTATACGCCCTCGCTCAAAGTCCGTCAACTGCACATACGGTTCACGTCCACGCTGTCGCGGCATGCTACCAGTGTTAAAGACTGCGATGGAGCTCCGTATGCCACGGCAAACTGGCTGACACTGACGGCGGCGGTTCACAAATGCTGCGCAGCTAGCGCCATTCGACGGCCAACACCGCGGTTCCTGGTGTGTCCGCTGTGCCGTGCGTGTGATCATTGCTTGTACAGCCCTCTCGCAGTGTCAGGAGCAAGTATGGTGGGTCTGACACACCGGTGTCAATGTGTTCTTTTTTCCATTTCCAGGAGTGTATTTTCAGTAAACCTTTCATCCCCAGTTTCACTCTCTTAGGAGTGGAATTTCGAAAAATCCCTGCAGAAACGACACCTAAAGTACACAGTCGAAACCCTTTCCAAATTTCAAGTTTCTGTCCTTTGTGTACTCTACTGGGCAACGGTAAGTGAGTGAAAGAGGTGAGTCAGTCAGTCGGAATATTGCCTTTTATACAGTCACCTAACGTTACCGCTGGATATATTTCGTAAACCACGTCAAATACTGACGAACCGATTCCACAGACCGAACGTGAGGAGAGGGGCTAGTGTAATTGTTTAATACAAACCATACAAAAATGCACGGAAGTATGTTTTTTAACACAAACCTACGTTTTTTTAAATGGGACCACGTTAGTTTTGCTAGCACATCTGAACATATAAACAAATACGTAATCAGTGCCGTTTGTTGCATTGTAAAATGTTAATTACAACCGGAGATATTGTAACCTAAAGTTGACGCTTGAAACCTCCGGCGTTCAGTTGCATGTTGTAACAAACAGCTGCAACATACATCGCGTTTCTACAGAATGATCTGCCAACGTTGCTCGAAAATGTCCCACTGGAAACGCGTCGACGTATGTGGTATCAGCGTGATGGTGCACCTGCACATTCCGCAATTAACACTAGCCTGACCCTGGACAGGATGTTCGACAGGCGTTTCATAGGACGTGGAGGACGCATAAATTGGCCAGCCCGTTCTCCTGATCTTACACCTCTTGACTTCTTTCTGTGGGGTACGTTAAAGGAGAAGATGTACCGTGATGTGCCTACAACCCCAGAGGATATGATACAACGTATTGTGGCAGCCTGCGGCGACATTACACCAGATGTACTGCGGCGTGTACGACATTAATTCCGCCAGAGATCGTAATTGTGTGCAGCAAATGATGGCCACCACATTGAACATCTATTGGCCTAACATGTCGGGACACACTCTATTCCACTCCGTAATTGAAAACGGAAACCGCGTGTGTACGTGTACCTCACCCCTCATGGTAACGTACATGTGCGTCAGTGAAAAAGACCAATAAAAAGGTGTTAGCATGTGGACGTAATGTGCTGTTCCAGTCTCTTCTGTACCTAAGGCCCATCACTGTTCCCTTTGGATCCCTATGTAATTCGGTGCTCTCCGATACACACGATCGAACAGCGGAGGAGTGGTACTCAAGCGTCAACTTTAGGTTACAATATCTCCGGATGTAATTAACATTTTACAATGCAACAAACGGCACTGATTACGTATTTGTTTATATATTCAGATGTGCTAACAAAACTAACGGGGTTCCATTTACAAAAACGTAGGTTTGTGTTAAATACTTCCGTGCATTTTTGTATGGTTTGTATTAACCAATTACACTAGCCCCTCTCCTCACGTTCGGTCTGTGGAATCGATTCGTCAGTATTTGATGTGGCTTACGAAATATATCCAGCGGTAATGTTAGGTGACTCACCCTGTATACAGAGATTAATAGAGGGTAGTCATGGGCCGCCCGTGGCTGTGACTTCTAGATTAACGATATACTTCAACATTATAAAGTTTACAGTCACAATATTTTTTATTTTCTAATTAGCATCCATCGCGCTTCGGTGCTACAGCTCCGTATTTAAAGACTGTGTGGATACAATAGGCTTTACATAAACTGGAGTTTTTCAGTCAACCCTAACGCAACGACACGGTTGTTACTTTTACGAGTAAACTGTCGCAGGTGCAATTAATGAGACCTAGTATCTGCTTTTCACCATTAATATTCGTCTACAGCATTGGTAAATAAATTGCAAATTTATACTTATATTTTGAATTATTTCGCATGTTTATGACAATACCACATGGTTCAAAAGACGCATATTAAACCTATGTTATAGTTTGTGATGGAGTATTGAATTTCGTATTATTTAGATTTAAATAGATTGACAAAATAAAGTGAAAAAAAAACTGAAGAGGAGTGACAGTTAATGCTTTTTCTTTTGCATTATTTTATTTTCATCGCGAAATTTGGCATGCTTATTATCGTACATATAGACTGAAAATATTCGTTATATTACTAAGTATGCAATTTATACAATCTCTACAGGTATAAATTAAACATTTCGCAATATACGCTATACGTTGTAACGAGTATTTGGAGCCACACGGTATGATAACAAGCACGCCAAATCTCGTCATGAACATGTAAGAATGCAAAGCAAAAATTATCTCTCACTGTTCGAATTATTTTCTTTTTATTTTATTTTTGTCGATCTACTTAAATCGAAATAATGCGATGCAATACTCCATCACAAACTGTAACACAAGTAGTGACAAACTGAAGGAGATTTAACGCACAGTATATATATATATATATATATATATATATATATATATATATATATATATATATATATATATATTATTATGTGCGATTGGACCCATAAGGATCACGCAAAGCTTTTCCGATTCAATTTTTTAATTCTCCAAACTTCTCTCATTCTTTCCCCATGAATTCTCTTTCTTTCCTCTGTCCATTTTGTCCCCTGTCTCTTGCAAACTTCATTCTCGGGTTGTACTTTCCAACTATTGATTTTTTGCCTGTATACATTTCTGTTTATAACTTCTGAAGAATTTATTTGTGCATTTGCTAGATCTGTTTTGGTTTCTTGTATCCAGGGTATGGTTTTCAATTTTTCAATGTATATTAAAATTTTGTGGGAGAGTCTGGGTGTTGGGAGTCTGAGGATATGACCGTAAAATTTTAGTCTTCTTTTCCGGATGTCTGCGGCGAGGTTAGATAATTTTTCTGTAGTTTTCCGAGACTGTAACCTGTATCCATCTTCCGTTCTTTTTGGGCCAAGAATCTTTCTGATAATTTTGCGTTCCTCTTTCAGGATGCCTTCCAGGTCGCCTTTTCTATGGAGTGTGAGTGTTTCGCTAGCATATAGTGCTTCGGGCTTGATTACTGTATTGTAGTGTCGTATTTTTGAGTGAATGGAGAGACACTTTTTATTGTAGATGTTGTGGGTTTTCCAGTATGCTCTTTTCAGTTTTTGCAGTCGAACTTTTTGTGCAGTTTTCTCTCCCCGTGTGGGTTCTAGGACCTCGCCTAAGTATTTAAAGAATGGAACTCTCTCAATTTGTCCATATTTTGTAGTCAGTTTTTGAGTTTCAAATTTTGAGCAGATGAATTTGGTTTTTTGGAAGGAAATTTGTAGCCCAACTTTTTCGGCGCATTCTTTGAGAATGTCTATCTGTTTAATTGCTGTGGTCTCGTTTTCTGCTAGAATGGCCACGTCATCTGCAAATGCCAAGCATGAAATTTTAATACCATCTTTAGATCTTCCTAGTTGTATAGGTTTCCAGTAATTTTGATTCTTCAGTTCTTTTTCCCATTCTCGGATGACTTTGTCTAAGACATGGTTGAAGAGGAGTGGAGACAAACCGTCACCTTGTCTGACGCCGGTTTTGATCAGGAAGGGCTCTGATATTTCACCCAGGAATTTTATCTTAGAAGTTGTGTTTGTGAGCGTTTCTTTGATAAGGTTTAGGGTTTTCGGATCGAGTCCTAGCTCCTCAAGGATAATAAAGAGAGATTGCCTATCGATTGAATCATAAGCCTTTGCGAAATCAACAAAGGAACAAATGATCGGACTGTTTCTGACTGCTTTGTATTTTAGTGTTGTCTTCAAATTGAAAATTTGTTCTGCACAGGATCGGTGAGGGCGAAAGCCAGCTTGGTATTCACCAATACTGTGTTCGAGTTGTTCTTGTGTTGAAGAAGACAAGCTGAGAGGATTTTATAAGTGACTTTGAGAAGGGAGATTCCTCGATAGTTGTTTATATCTGCCATGTCTCCCTTTTTATGCAGTGGATGAATTAGGGCGCATTTCCAATCTGCTGGTAGTTTTTCTGTCTGCCAAATGTCTGTGATGATTTGAGTGAGTTCTTTGAGGGAATTAGGTCCAAGATTTTTAAGTATTTCTGCAGTGATATTATCTTCTCCGGATGCCTTGTTGTTTTTCAGTCTATGAATATGTCTTTGGATCTCCTCTAGTGTAGGTGGTGGGGATTCTGGATTTGTGTAGATAGCAGTTTCTTGAGGGAATCTTGAAGAAGGTTCAGGGCAATTGAGGAGTCCGGAAAAGTATCTTGCCAGCTCCTCACAATTTTCCCGATTTGTGAGCGCTAGTTTTCCATCTGGTTTTCTGAAACATAGATTTCGTGAGCCGTATCCATTGATTCTCCCAGCAAAGGTCTTATAGAAGTCTCGTACATTATAGTTACGGAAATTTTCTTCAATAGACTCACACTGTTCCTTGAGGTACTTCCTCTTGACTTGTCTGATTGTTTTTGCCACTTGTCCTCTGGTGTTGTGGAAGTGATCTAGATTTTCTGGGGATTTTTTACTGTTATACTTTAGAACGGCTTTCTTTCTTTCTTCCAGCACTTTTTCACATCCAGAGTCCCACCAGGGGTGCTTTGTGTTCTTTTTCAATGGGATCAGTTCTTTTGCCTTCTTTGTAATTTTTGTTCGAAATTTTTCCCAAGAGTCAGCTGGTTCCTTTTCCCACTCCTCCTTCAGATTGGTTTCTTTGATTGTTCGTGTGTCAAATTTCATCATGTGTGTTTTCTTCGGATATAATTTTTTTGGGGTGAATTTCACTTTAATGCGTGTTAAGTAGTGGTCTGAGTCAATGTTCGCCCCTCTGCGGACTTGGACATCATGGATCTCTTTCTGTACGAAATAGGAGATGGCAATGTGGTCAATCTGATATTCGCCGATCTCTTGTATGGGGGACCTCCAGGTCTTTTGTTTTCTAGGTTTTTTTCTCAAAGATGTAGACATTATTTTTAGATTATTTTGTTGGCATAGTTCAATAAATCTCAGTCCGTTTCTGTTGGTGAATCTGTGTGCTGGATATTTTCCTACAGTTTTTTGGTGTTCTTTCTCTCTGCCAATTTGTGCATTGAAATCTCCCATTAAGATTTTGATATCATCCCAGGGAATTTTGGCCATGACATCTTCAAGTTTAGTCCAGAATTTTTCAGTTTGTAGTTGGCGTTTTTTGTTGTCTATGTTTGTGGGTGCATGAACATTTATCAATGTGTATTTCTTGTTGGCGCACTGGATACGCATGGTCATGAGGCGATTATTTATGGAAGAGACCTCTCTAATTGAGCCTAATATATTTCTGTGCACCGCAAATGCCATGCCCAGGAGTGGCGTACCATTGGCAATTCGTTTGTCAGTCTTGCTCTTGAAGATGCGATAGTTTCCATAGTCTATTGTATTTTCATCCGTGAATCTAGTTTCTTGTAACGCTAAGATCTTGTGTAATTTTCCAGGTTGAATTAGGGTCTGAATGTTAAAGGTACCAATGTACATGGGAACCTTGGGACGAAGTTTGCTTGAGAACTCTGATCGTGATGGCCCAGGTTCCCCAGAATCCGAAAAACCAGTTGTCGTCTGTCGACGAGTGGATTGGTTACCACCTGGGGTAATTCTGTCATTACTCTCACGAATCATGATAGCTTGTAAGTTTTGGTCCAGTGTTTCCACTGGGTGTTTAGAACCAGGGATATATACACTCCTGGAAATGGAAAAAAGAACACATTGACACCGGTGTGTCAGACCCATCATACTTGCTCCGGACACTGCGAGAGGGCTGTACAAGCAATGATCACACGCACGGCACAGCGGACACACCAGGAACCGCGGTGTTGGCCGTCGAATGGCGCTAGCTGCGCAGCGTTTGTGCACCGCCGCCGTCAGTGTCAGCCAGTTTGCCGTGGCATACGGAGCTCCATCGCAGTCTTTAACACTGGTAGCATGCCGCGACAGCGTGGACGTGAACCGTATGTGCAGTTGACGGACTTTGAGCGAGGGCGTATAGTGGGCATGTGGGAGGCCGGGTGGACGTACCGCCGAATTGCTCAACATGTGGGTCGTGAGGTCTCCACAGTACATCGATGTTGTCGCCAGTGGTCGGCGGAAGGTGCACGTGCCCGTCGACCTGGGACCGGACCGCAGCGACGCACGGATGCACGCCAAGACCGTAGGATCCTACGCAGTGCCGTAGGGGACCGCACCGCCACTTCCCAGCAAATTAGGGACACTGTTGCTCCTGGGATATCGGCGAGGACCATTCGCAACCGTCTCCATGAAGCTGGGCTACGGTCCCGCACACCGTTAGGCCGTCTTCCGCTCACGCCCCAACATCGTGCAGCCCGCCTCCAGTGGTGTCGCGACAGGCGTGAATGGAGGGACGAATGGAGACGTGTCGTCTTCAGCGATGAGAGTCGCTTCTGCCTTGGTGCCAATGATGGTCGTGTGCGTGTTTGGCGCCGTGCAGGTGAGCGCCACAATCAGGACTGCATACGACCGAGGCACACAGGGCCAACACCCGGCATCATGGTGTGGGGAGCGATCTCCTACACTGGCCGTACACCACTGGTGATCGTCGAGGGGACACTGAATAGTGCACGGTACATCCAAACCGTCATCGAACCCATCGTTCTACCATTCCTAGACCGGCAAGGGAACTTGCTGTTCCAACAGGACAATGCACGTCCGCATGTATCCCGTGCCACCCAACGTGCTCTAGAAGGTGTAAGTCAACTACCCTGGCCAGCAAGATCTCCGGATCTGTCCCCCATTGAGCATGTTTGGGACTGGATGAAGCGTCGTCTCACGCTGTCTGCACGTCCAGTACGAACGCTGGTCCAACTGAGGCGCCAGGTGGAAATGGCATGGCAAGCCGTTCCACAGGACTACATCCAGCATCTCTACGGTCGTCTCCATGGGAGAATAGCAGCCTGCATTGCTGCGAAAGGTGGATATACACTGTACTAGTGCTGACATTGTGCATGCTCTGTTGCCTGTGTCTATGTGCCTGTGGTTCTGTCAGTGTGATCATGTGATGTATCTGACCCCTGAAATGTGTCAATAAAGTTTCCCCTTCCTGGGACAATGAATTCACGGTGTTCTTATTTCAATTTCCAGGAGTATATATATATATATATATATATATATATATATATATATATATATATATATATATATAGTCCTTGAAAGTGGAGCTCCGAAACGAGTTGGGTATTACTCAGAAAATTCAAAAAAAGAAAGAAAAAATTAACTCGAGACGGAAAATTATTAACGAAATATATCCCTAACCAACCTATATGTGACAGATACAGCCACGTTTATTTGCATCTTGTATACATATTTCCTGCTGTGAACGTTCTTCAACCGTCATTGGTAATTGTAAATGTTTTAGTGCAGTCGGTAGCGGTTGTAGTAGGATCAAGGAGCTAATATAACGGAAGCCATGGTGGTGGCCTGCATGGAACAGGAGGCGCGACATAGTCCGTATCAGGCAACCCCTTGGACGGCGGCCAACGCCGATACAAGCTAGCCATTGTCTTGGCCGACACCCTCCCTAACACATAATTGGCGAATCGCCCGTGTAATCCTGCGCCCCCGGTACACGGCCACTTTGCACTGCTGGACGATATATATTGCGGGACGATAGATATTGCGCTGCCACGTTAGGTTGCATACCATGTGCTCTTAGCTTAATTTTGTAGATGTGCACCTTATTCACTTTTATGTCTACTTGCAATCTGCTGCTAGTTCGTGAACATACGTAGTGGTCTTTTTTTTACGTCTTCGATTATCCTGTAAGAAACTGGAGACGTCAGTTGAGAGATACGTGTTGCGGAGAATAATGAACCTATTTTCGTTGCTGTGATATCCACTTCACACAACATTATTTAATGTTTAATAATGAACTCTCCAATAACGGTAGGAAGGGTCCAGGCCGAAGGGCATTCCCTGGATGATGTCATTATGGAAGGCTCAACGGATCAACGGAAAAAAAATGGTTCAAGTGGCTCTGAGCACTATGGGACTTAAAATCTGAGGTCAATCAGTCCCCTAGACTTAGAACTACTTAAACCTAACTAACCTAAAGACATCACACACATCCATGCCCGAGGCAGGATTCGAACATGCGACCGTAGCAGGTTCTGGACTGAAGCGCTTAGAACCGCTCGGCCACAACGGCCGGCGATCAACGGAAATATGAATCTATGTTTGAGGGGACCATATCCACCACTGTAAGCAGTTTGTTTCTCCTCTACACGATGCCATATACCAGCAGGACAATGCAACGTGTCACACAGCTCGCAGCGTAAGTGCGTGGTTCGAAGACACCAGGGTGAGTTTACCGTACTCTGATGGCCACCAGACTCCCCAGATTTAAACCAAATTGAGAATCTGTGGAACCATATCTATCGGGCTGTTGGCAAAATTTGTCCTCAACCGGGAAACATAGCGCAGGTGGCCATGACACTGAAGTCCCTGTCGGCACCTTCCAGAACAGCAATGAGTCTGTTCCTTCACGCCTCATAGAGGTCCGCGCTGCGAAAGGTGGTTATTCATGCTATTGACAGGTGCTCAGATTATTGAGACATTGTAAGTACAGTCATCCATATAGCCATTAGATAGCAAATACTTATTAATAATTATGTCTGCTGTTTCATTCACTACTTCAATTCAGCGCCCAACATAACGGTAGCAGGAAGGGAACAATCTTGACGGGTAGGGAGCGGCAGTGCCAGGCGACCAAATAAACATCATTCACATCAAGATTGAAAGCCTTATTTACTTAGCCCATGAGTGCATTCATTTATTAATCGCCCAAAAAACTTACGAGAAAACAAAGGTGCTGAAAGAATCAGCGAGGCCTTTTGGAGCGGGCTGGCAGTGCACCCAGCAAGAAATCGGATCCGGCTACCAGTACTGTAGACCCAGCCCCACACAACCTCCCAGTTCGCGCACTACAACATCTAGAAAAGCGCTCATCAGATTACTTGAGAACTTGGGTGATCCTTAAGCTCCACCGATTGTCAACATACAAGGTAATTATAAATGATCGAGGGGATTTCGTGAAGTCACTGCTGCTACATTAATTGACACTTTCTCAAAAACTCAAAAAGTTTTGTACTACTGCTGCTGCCGCACTTCAGAATTCTGATGTGAGAGAAACAACAGTGATGTGTTAGGCAAGATGACGAAAGGCAATGAGAATGCCCAGGTTGCGCATGAATTGCATTCACATCAGTCTGCCGTACCAAGCTATCACAGTCAGGCGCTTTGAATTTTTGGCACAGTTCCAACAGCTTGTGGAAGAGGATGGATTTTGTGACAAATTCCTCCTCAGTGATGAAACAACATTTTTTCGTGAATGACGGGGTAAACAGGCCCATTGAGCGAATCTGAAGGTCACAGAACCACCACACTTACGTGCAGCACATTCGAGATTCACCAAAAGTTAATGTGTTCTGTGCAGTTTCACGGTTTAAAGTTTACGATTCCTTTTTTTATGCGAAACGATCGTTATAGGATACGTGTATCTAGACATGCAAGCAACTGGCTCGTGCCCCAACTGGACACCGACAGGTGGAATTTATCTATCAAGCGACGAAGCCTCCACCATGCCGGCCATAGGGACCGAGCTGTTCTAGGCGCTAAGTCTGGAACCACGGGACCACTACGATCGCAGGTTCGAATCTTGCTTCGGGCATGGATGTGTGTGATGTCCTTAGGTTAGTTAGGTTTAAGTATTTCTAAGTTCTAGGGGACTGATGACCTCAGAAGTTAAGTCCCACAGTGCTCAGAGCCATTTTCCACCACGATGTGTGTGAATTCTTAAACAGGAAGTTGAGAAACCTATGAATCGGTCGTGTTGGAGTTGATCAGTAATTGATGTCATGGTCTTAACGCTCATCCGTCCTTATTCCATATTTTTGCGTATGGGGTTATGTGAAAGAATCAGCGTTTTAAGCCTCCTGTATCAAAAGCCCTACCAGAACTGCGAGCTCACACCGACAGTGGTTTTGAATAGACTGATAGGGACGTGCTGCATCGAGCGTGGAAAGAAATGGCTTATCAATTTGATAACGCATAATCGCATGTATAGAGCGCTTGTAGTGTGTCAAAAAAAAATTAAAAAAAGATTTTTGAGTTTTTCTGTGTTTGTGCAAAGCCCTGTGACGGTATACGAAATAAAACCGGTACAGCAAATCTGTGGTGTCGCTTCAGTTATTCATAACAACATTGTATAAAGAGCAGGAATCTTTGGAATACAATAATTCTACAATATGATTATTAGACCAGTGAAAAGAAACGACTGAGCTTAAAAGAGGTTAATAGAAAGAGGAAAATAGTAGATTAAAACTGTGTGTCGGACCGAGACCCGCACTTGCCTTTAGCGGGCAAGTGCTCTACTAACTGAGCTGCCCAAGCACGACTCACTTTCAGTCCTCACAGCCTGTATTCCACCGGAACCTCGTCTCCTACCTTCCAAACTTCACAGAAACTTTCCTGCAGACCCTGCAGAACTACCAATCCTAGAAGCAAGGATATTGCGGAGACTTGGCTTAGCCACAGTCTGGGGGATGTTTCCAGAGTGAAATTTTCACTCTGCAGCGGAGTGTGCGCTGATATGAAACTTCCTGGCGGATTCTGTCGGTAGGGAACTGGCCCGCGAAAGGCATAGGTCCTGAATTCGAGTCTCGGTCCAGCATACAGTTTTAATTTTCCAGGAAGTGGATGTTCACACACTGTTCTCAAACTGCTGTGTGATGAATATTGTTTTAAATACCTTGCTGAAAATATCATCCGTTTAGGTTAATGCACAACTAGCATGTGTGTGCTATTCTACATTACTAACATCCAATCCGAGTTGCAGGTTGCCTATCTAATGGCTACGAGGAGAAACAAAATGATTTTCTTTACTTCATATAATTATTGTCCGAATTTAAAAATTTAAAATGCTGCCAGAAATAAAATTTTTCATGTTGAATACCACGTCTACAACTGTGCACTGTAATCCATTATCATTTATCTCTAAATAAATAATATTGGGTTTGAAAATAAAATTGAAGGCATTGGTATTCACTATGAAATTTTTTAAACGTTTTGAGTCCGCAGCTCGTGGTCGTGCGGTAGCGTTCTCGCTTCCCACGCCCGGGTTCCCGGGTTCGATTCCCGGCGGGGTCAGCGATTTTCTCTGCCTCGTGATGACTGGGTGTTGTGTGCTGTCCTTAGGTTAGTTAGGCTTAAGTAGTTCTAAGTTCTAGGGGACTGATGACCATAGATGTTAAGTCCCAGAGCTATTTTTAAAAGTTTTGATGTATTGGTGCACATTCCTTGTGGTGGTCAGAAGAACTCAAGCAAAACCTTTATGATGTGTAGGTCTGCCCTCACGTTCGCACTGTCGCAACTTAATGCCCCAGATATCTGGATGTTGCACGATTGAACCATTCGGACAAACGGTGACCCAAAATGAGGCCATTTCATACTCTCTACAACGCTGCATTTTCGTACCCTTCACAGTGATTACTGAATTTATCAAGCTGCTCACACTTTTTATGTATCCTACCTGGTAACGAGACTAAAGACGAACAACACAAAAGAACTCTGAGCGTCATTTTGTCTCTCACAAAAAACTGTAACTCAATAATCATTTACATAGGCCCACAAGCCGACGGTTTGTTCGTGTAAGGTGTTACATTGACATCTGATCATGTCTTCTCGGTGTTTTACATTTTGGTCACGCAGTTCATATTGTGTGGCCTGTCTTATCTGCGGCATCCTGAATATTAGTCGAATCAGCGAAGTAAAATTAGGGGGAAAAATTCGTGTAGTCGCAAATTCTTGTACAGTGGTAGGAGAGAGTGCCATGAGGAACACGTAAAAAGTCATGACCGGTGGAATTTGGTCGTGGGTGGATGCAGGGTGGAAGCGTGAGGAAAAGTAAGGTTGCCTGATTGTGGTCAAGCAGTTTCCTCCTTCAAAGATCGGAAAAAGAGCGAATAGGGGATTCCCCACTCTTTCTACCCCACTACGTCACAAGAAACAATTGTATATTGTTTCACGAAGTTATACCGACCCTTCCCTGCCGCGCTATATGAATCGCTGCCGATGCAGGGCCGAGAATGCCCGGAGGGGTTTATTTTCCGCAAAGTTCGTTAACACTGCATGGAATACAAATATGACTTACCAATAATACTAACGCAAAATACGGATATGTACAGAATTTCTTAAATATCGGCAGAGTGTTCAATACTGCTAGAGGGGAAATTGATTCTTAGTCAACCTGTACTGGAGCAGCAGTGATCTTCCGGGTTCCGGGAAGGCTACTTCCACCCCCCCCCCCCCCCCCCCCCATCAGCGTTGCTCGCTGTTCAGTTTACAGGTGGACTATACCTCCCCAGCATTCCTTATCCAGTTCTCTTGCGCGATTAGACAAAAATAACTTAACTGAGCTCGTGTTTACATCGGGTTTCACTCCTAAGACTCGCCAGGCGTATTTTCCCTGATGTGACGGCTGATATTAGCAATATCTTGTTAGTGGTCTGTAGCTGGAGCCAGCCCGAACAAATACTGCTCATCATGTCTTGAGCCCAATATGGACGGAACGCGTCGGTTTCTTTCCAGTTACACGCAAAACCGCAAATTTACGTGTCCATTGGATAGAGCAATCCAAAATTAGTCTTGTGCGATATTCGTTTCATCGGGTATGTCTTGACATGGACGGAAAAACACGAAGAGTAACCAGTAATCCAGCAGGACAATACCTCCGATAAAACGAAAATAACTCGTTCGAATGGATACGTAAAATAACGCTTTAAAAATAGTTTTGTTTATAACAGTAAACAAACAACACTTTCCTCCAACAGTGCACATCACATGAAAGAAGTGACTCATTACGAAAACCAAAATTTCAAATATCCGCCGAAACACTAGTAAAAATGCGCCTGACGGCACTTAGGAGAGGCACCCTATGTAGTGGAGCTGTTTTCCTTTTATTGAGTGGGTAGTTAAGTGAGATTTTAAGTAAAATACGTTCGACTACACAGAAATTTACAACACGATTTTTCCTCATTACACGTTTTTCTTGGGCTTGAGTGACCAGGCTGCACAAGCTCACTACTTATTCGGCGTCACAAGGCGAGCACTTAATGCCCAGTCGTATCACTAAATTTCAGGTTAAAGACAAATGAAAATTCCAGTCTGCCCACTGATAGTAATGTGTGACCGCCCGTCAGAAGCCTGAATAACCACCTTTTGCAACGGGACCGCTGCGAGACGTGCATGAAGAATGTCGATGTGCTGGAAGATACTGACAGGGATGTGGAGCCATGGCAATTCGACTGTCGTGGCCAGTTGCGTTAAGTTTCTCGATGGATTCTCAATCGAATCCATTGCGCGGACAGCCCAATCGGGGTGGTGCCACAGATTCTCGACTGGGCTTAAGTCCGGGGAGTTCCTTTGCCAGCGGAGTATGGTGAACTCATCCTCGTGCTCTTCGATCCACGCACGCACACTGCGGGCTGTGTGACACGTTGCATTGTCGTGATGGCAGATGCCATCGTGCCAAGGAAACGCAAACTCCATGTAGGGGCGGACGTGGTCCTCTGGGATAGATATACTTGTGTTGAACCATTGTACTTCCAGACTGAGGAAGTCACCCAGGGAAGGCCACGAAAACAGTCTCCAGACCACAGCGCTGCTTACTGCAGCGTGCACCCTTCCGATGTTGTAGGGTCGTGCACGCCAAAGGTGATAGGAACGTAAAACGTGACTCATCCGAAAAAGTCCATCTGTCGCCATCCACTGGATGTCACTTGCGGTATTGGTGTGTACATTCCAGTCTTCGTCGCCGATAGAAGCTGGTCAGCGTGGTTGCGTGAACCAGGGACCAGCGGCAGAAGCCCATACGTAACAGCGTTCGCTGAACGGTCGTTGAGGAGACACTGTTGGGCACTCCTCTGTTCATCTGATGGACATTTTCTCTACAGCTGCACGTCTCTTTGCCCGCACACATATCGACACTGCCGTTCATGCCGGTCATCTACTGCTTGTGGTGCATCACAGTTGACTTGGCGCTGTTTGGATAGCGCCATTTTGCCATGGCACGTGAATTGTTTACAGATTTAAACGTTTCAGTAATGCTCCCACCTTTGGCCCCGAAGACAAAGATCATTCCATTTTTGGCGTCATCTACATCGCTCCGTGTGCGCATTACGAGGGGCTTTATATACTCGCCACTGCTTCAAATGGTTCAGATGTCTCTAAGCACTATGGGACTTAACATCTGAGGTCATCAGTCCCCTAGACTTAGAACTACTGAAACGTAACTAACCTAAGGACATCACACACATCCATGCCCGAGGCAGGATTCGAACCTGTGACCGTAGCAGCAGCGCGGTAGCGGTCTGAAGCGCCTAGAACCGCTCGGTCACTGCGGCCGGCTCCACCACTACTAGTGCTGCCGTCTATGAGTTGACGTCGAACATAGGCTGTGGTCACATAAATATTATTGGACTGTGTCTGCATCGTTATTTCTCATCGAAAGAGCACTGTGGAAATGGTAGTTAACCTGTACGATCAATTGCAACACTATGAATCTTGAATGCTGAGTACTGCTGTCGTGTCCATCCCTCTGGGAAAGTAAAATAACTGTAAGGGTGATAGATATTAAACCTTTGTCGCCGCGGTTCTGACAATAATTCTGCACCTGTTTTCCTTTCGAGCTTTATGCCTTACAGCTTCTTGCATGGTAGCTGTACTGCACATGTGTGGAGCGTCCCTCTCTGTGCGTAGGGAAATGCGTCGTATTTCGTATTCATGAGGCCGCTGTGTGCACGTAACAGAGCGTGCAGAGGCGTAGCAAGTGCTCCTGAGCCGTCGGCGGCTCGCTACCTGCCCGCACTTGCGCTTTGCGGCCACGGATGGCCGATCGCCAACCTCTGCCCAACGAGAACAAATGACGTGTGGATAATTCCAGCGCCGATGCACCGCACCGCAGTGCGCCACGCCTAGCAGTGCGCATCTGTGCCGTTCGCACGGCTCGTAAAGGGCAGTATAAAGTACGGCGGAGGCCGCGCCATCTCCAGTTTACGGCGCGCGCTTTATACACTGCTCGCGAGGCGGTAATTCCACTGTTAGACCCAGTAATGGTCCGTCCTCGTCCGATGGCAGGTGCCGCAGTCCGCTGAGCGCACGCCGCGCGAAGCCGAAGCGCCTTCCACGGACGCTTAGTGGTCTGCAAGACAGAATGACTCCAATCTCCATTCTTACGACACGGCCTTTGCGGAATACGGCTCACAAAACGCCGATAGCTTTAGGTGCTGTCACGCTTCAGCGAACTGCAACCACTGCAAAGAAAAGGGTTACAGCCATACCCACGTCCGTAGCTTGTGCGTAAGTTCGTTGGCGGTCCGTCCGCAGGAGAGCACTGGCAATTGAAGAAATCCGACAAGAACAGTCTCATAACGTGAGTAATGGTGGGATTTCAATGGTCATCTTCCTGGACCCAGCTTTAAATATTTTGGTTTTACTTTATCGATGGCCAGATTATTAGAGACGTACTACAAAATCACTCTTATTGAAGAAAAATTCGAAGCAACTATTCCTTCTTTTGCCGTAAGAGGTTAGACATTACGGAACTAAGTCACTGTGGCTTGCAGGCTCGAAAACGAGGGTACAGGGAGGGTAGTGGTGGTTAGAGAGACTCATGTGGCGTCATGAGAGATTCCACTTCCCCTCCACCCCACCCCTCCACCCATCTCCGTACATCTACAAGGTGAACCAGGACTCCACTGACAAACATTCAGAGGCTACTCAGGATATATTCTCAGTATCGAATGAAACGACAAGTTTTAAAACAGCCCTATTATTTCAGAGAAAGTCTTAAAGCATTGTGGAGGTCGTTGGTTGAGTTAACGAATTCATAATTACGTTGAAGAAAGTACAGGGTGTTTCAAAAAGAATATACGTATTTCGAATGCAGATATGTATTAAACTTTAAGATATACGAATATGAAACTTTACACACATATTTACGAACCTCTCAAGTTCAGAGTACAGCTATTCAATATGTCCTCCATCAGCGACATGAACAATATCACATCGATACTCAAATTCCTCCCATACTCGGGCAAGCATGTCCTTTGTCACTGATGTTATGGCAGTACGGATCCGGTTCTTCAGCTCTTCCAGGTTCTGTGGGAGTGGTGGTACATAAACGTTGTCTTTAACGAAACCCCACTGGAAGAAGCCAGAGGGTGTCAAATCCGGTAACCGTGGAGTCCAGCTGAGACATGCTAAGTCGCCAGCTTCTTGACGGCCAATCCAACGATTCAGTTAATTCAGATATTCACGCACTTGGCGACAGTGAGGGGGTGCCCCGTCTTGTTGGCCGGCCTGGGTGGCCGAGCGGTTGTAGGCGCTACAGTCTGGAACCGCGCGACCGCTACGGTCGCAGGTTGGAATCCTGCCTCGGGCATGGATGTGTGTGATGTCCTTAGGTTAGTTAGATTTGAGTAGTTCTACGTTCTAGGGGACTGATGACCTCAGAAGTTAAGTCCCATAGTGCTCAGAGCCATCTGATTTTGAACTCGTCTTGTTGACCGTTAACCGTGTTTCCATCAAAGAAGAATGGGCCGTAAACAGATGATCGGGATATCGCACAAAACATACTTGACTTTGGGCGAGTCTCGTTCATGTTCAATGGCTGCATGTGGGTTCTGTAGCCCCCAAATTCGAACATTATGTTTGTTTACCTGCCCACTAACATGGAAAGTCGCTTCATTACTGAACACGATGCGTTGCCCGAAAATGTTATCATTGTCAATAGCATCAAGAATCTCGTTGCAAAATGCCACATGTTTGCATTTGTTATCAGAACCCAGAGCTTGTAACAGCTGTAACTTGTACGGCTTCAGAACTAACCGACCTCTCAAAAGACGCCAAATTGTTGTTGTAGGCAGTTGTAACTCCCGACTGGCATGACGAGTTGATTCTGAAGGACTACGTTGGAAAGCAGTTTGACTTCGTGCAACATTTTCTTCAGGAACACAAGGGCGGCCACGACTCTTTCCTTTACATACACATATTGTATCTAGAAACTGTCGATACCATCTGTGAATGTTCCACCCATTCGGGGCATCAATTTGATACCTCAACCTGAAACGTCTTTGCACTATAATCACGGAATTGCACTTCGCAAACTCGAAAACACAAAATGATTTCCGCTGTGGAGTAGCCACTTTAAACATATGACGGTTACCAAGGAAAACAGAAGCCAGCTGACATCTAGCGACTATGTAATCGTTTCTCCAATAGCCGAGCCGAGGCGCAGCGATGGATAGTTTGGACAAAATAATACTTTGTAATATGTGTATTCTTTTTGAAACACCCTGTATTTCACGTAACATGCAAATCTTTTTCTGTCAAGTTTATAAATCTTAAATTTGTACTTTTTTACGTAATCGGGTGACATGTCTTTGCACCTACTAGTTCCAGACACCATATTTGTTTACAAAATATGACAGTTTATACGTGATGTTTACGATAGAGAAAGGCGCCTTTTACCACTGGAGTTTGCTTTATTTTCACATTTACGTTTACATTTAGTTTTTAGTCAGGGACCTCTACAGAACCATGTTTTGAAATAGTGCTCTGTTTCTCCTCTCGACAGTGCCACAGATTACCCCAAACTCGTAACACAACCCACACAGGTCGTATTAACACACATAAATATATCCATCTTACGAGGGAGGTTTAAACCTTTGAAACGGGTTGTCGATACAAATAAACGCCATTGTGGCCGAGCGGTTCTAGGCGCTTCAGTCTGGAACCGCGCGACCGCTACGGTCGCAGGTTCGAATCCTGCCTCGGGTATGGATGTGTGTGATGTCCTTAGGTTAGTTAGGTTTAAGTAGTTCTAAATTCTAGGAGACTGATGACCTCAGATGTTAAGTCCCATAGTGCTCCGAGCCATTTGAACCATTTTGATACAAATAAACAATGACTCGTGACAATAAACTTGTTGTTTCATTCGACATCAATAACAGTCACGTGAAAGCCTAAACTAAAATGTTTGCATTTAAAGAAAAACATTCTGAGTATTTTGGTATAAGGGACCCACGGTCTTCAGCGGCTCGTTACAGAATTTTCGAGTTTCTTTTGGTTTCTTGTCCCAGTTGGCTTAGTATTTGTATTGCACCGAAAATAATGTAGAACGGAGCAGATGCTAGCGATAAACACTGTGTGTCTTTTCTGCAAACAAATTAGTTCCATTCACTCACGGTACTTCTGACAATTATGATTCCCTTACCCCTTCAAGCTGTTTGGTTCTATCTCGATCTCTCTCTTTTATTTCCCAGTAATACGCGGCAGTATGTATACGTTTGCTGAAGAAGAGTTGGCCGATATGCAAATCGTGTAACATCACTTTTCCATCTATATGCGGGTTTTTGCATTTTTCTGTTTATTTGTTGCACGTATTAGTGATCCCATTTTATAGGCTTTGTTGTGAAGGTATTTTACCAGAAACAAGAATCACTGCTATAACCGAATTAGTCATAATTACATTATTACTCTGTAACGGGTCGACAAAGGTCGTGGGGCCCTTTAATAAAATGCGCACATGTTCAGTACGTATCTCTGAAAGTTTAAACTTTGTTTTGAGGCGGCAGTCACTACCAGAAATATGTTTAGAGAAATGCATAACACAGTACTGTACTGTATTCCCCATTTATTGTTCTGAAAGTACGTCGTTGCAGTTCTAGTTTACCTTATATATTACTAAAGGACTAATACGGGGCACGGACACAGCTGTACGTTGCTTGGCTCATGGCTTTAAGCGGCAACAAAAATTTGATTTTCAGTATTTCATATAATTATTGCCCGAATTTAAAAATTTAAAATAGTGTCGTAAGTTACTCACGACGAGGTATTATCTTATGCTAAGAGTTTATCATAGTAAGAAGAGTATTAGAGTTAGAAGCTGTGTATATATGTGTAGGTGACACATGTTTATGTAACAGTAGCGATCTGTCGATTTCATGGAAGTATTTTCTTCTGAAGTCAATATGGCTAAATATTATTTCACGATGACCGGTTTCGACAGAAACTTTCTGTCATCATCTGATCTTCGGAAGTTTAAATTGAACATATATCAGCCACATAGCGGGAACGCATTCCACTCGTGAGACAGCTTAAACACATTTGTTTGTCAGTAATAACAAAATGAAATAATAAAATGAATATAGCTCTAAATTATGTCTCTGAAGTGCAGTGGCATAGGTGTAGAATATAATATCGTAAGATAGGAACTGCCTTGATGTTGCCGGCTTACGACGTTATGTTTTACTCTTACGCCACTTCAAAACCATTTTGAGTTATGTGCATTTTACATTTTCATTTTCTTATTACTGACAAACCAATCTGCTTGCGGTGCATTATTAGTGGCGTGTTTTCCTACTATCTGACTGAATCCACTTTAATTTTCCAAAGATTGTATGATGACACTCAACTTCTGCCCTCGTAAAATAGTCAACATAATACACACATCAGAAAAAGTTTTGCATCACCCCGGTTCCCAGAACTCCTGAAGATAGACGTTGACTGTGGATATTATATCACAGACACAGTCCCTTTGACTGTTCAGAGATGTCACTCAACTCACTCAAAGATGCAAACAACCATGCATGAGGCATCGCGTGTAAGACGGAGGGGGTCTGACAGCCGATCAGTTCCAGTCATTCCACCAGGGAGGAGGTACACGGCTCGTGTTGCCTGTAGTTCAACCAAGCCTAGACGGTCAATATCGCGGTTACATAGCATCTGCATCGTTACTTTGTGCCAGGAAGGGCTCTCAACAAGGGAAGTGTCCAGGCGACTCGGAGTGAACCAAAGCAATGTTGTTCGGACATGGAGGAGGTACAGAGAGACAGGCCGCCCAAGGGCTACTACTGCAGTGGATGACCGCTATCTAAGGACTATGGCTCCGTGGAACCCTGACAGCGATGCTACCATGTTGAATAATGCTTTTTGTGCAGTCACAGCACGTTGTGTTACGACTCAAACTCTGCGCAATAGGCTGCATGATGCGCAACCTCACTCCCGACGTCCATGGCGAGCTCCATCTTTGCAACCACGACACCATATAGTGCGGTACAGATGGGCCCAACAACGTGCCGAATGGACCGCTCAGGATTGGCATCACGTTCTCTTCACCGATGAGTGTCGCATGTGCCTTCAACCAGACGTGTGTGGAGGCAACCCGGTCAGGCTGAACGCCTTAGACACACAGTCCAGCGAGTGCAGCATGGTGGAAGTTCCCTGCTGTTTTGGGGTGACATTATGTGGGGCCGACGTACGCCGCTGGCGGTCATGGAAGGCGCCGTAACGGCTGTACGATAAGTCAGTGTCATCCAACCATATCGGCAACATACTGGCGAGGTATTCGTCTTCTTGGAGGACAATTCGCGCCCCATCCTGCACATCTTGTGAATGACTTCCTTCAGAGTAACGACATCGCTTGACTGGAGTGGCCAGCATGTTCTCCCTATCGAACATACCTGATATAGAGTGAAAAGGGCTGTTTATGGACGACGTTACCCACCAACCGCTCTGAGGGATCAACGCCGAATTGCCGTTGAGGAGTGGGACAATCTGGACCAACAGTGCCTTGATGATCTTGTGGACAGTATGCTACGAGGAATACAGGCATCACGACGAATACAGGCATCACGACGAATACAGGCATGCATAAATGCAAGAGGACGTGCTTCTGTTTATTAGAGATACCAGTGCGTACAGCCATGTGGACCACCACCTCTGAAGGTCTCGCTGTATGGTGGTACAACATGCAATATGTGCTTTTCATGAGCAATAAAAAGGGTGGAAATGATGTTTATGTTGATCTGTATTCCAGTTTTCTGTACAGCTTCGAACTCTCGGAACCGAGCTGATGCAATTTTTTTTGTTTTGTTTTGATGTGTGTATTTAACGATCTTGTCTTCAGAAGTAATTTCTGTCCGTGTATTCAGGGTGTAACTGGTATAAGTGCAGATATTTTTACGTATGGTACATTAATATGCACATACGTAAGTTTTTTTCCCATCGAACAGTCACCCACAAACACGTAACTGCATCACTAAGTGGATCACACCTGTCTGTATAGGCTAACCACTATCCGTCCTACCGTCCATACCTCAACAACCGAACGGTTGCCCAAGGGAAAATAATTATTAATGGCTTGCTCTTACCACATGTTTTTGGAGGTACTAATGAACCTAAATGTATACTATTCCTGACAGCTATAATTATTAGTCTACAAATGACGTAAATACTCATGTGATGTTGTTCAGTACACCATTGTCAGTTATTAGTACAGTGCACTTAGCCCGTTACACCCCACATACGTGTTGAGGTAGAGTAACTCAGAAAGCACAAACTGCATTTAAGAATGAGAGCTCTTAACGACTACCTATACACAGTTTCAGACCTTTATGAAACTGTATCTCGCTGACAGCCCCCTTCTCTCCACTCCCCCCCCCCCCCTCTCACACACAGAATGATGAAAGGAAAAGCAAAGCGGGCGTGCCCTTTCGGAGGACCATCCCGGCATTTGCCTTAAGCGAATTAGGGAAATCACGGACATCCTGAATCTGGATGGTAGGACGCATGTTTGGACCGTCGCCTTCCGAATGCGAATCGGGTGTGCTAACCAATGCGCTACTCCGCTCGGTACGATAGAATGTACCTACAAACAGTTTAAGACATATGAAGACATAAACGTTTAGATGCGTGAAAAACTATCTTTTGCTGAAGACAGAGAGCAAATTTCTCAGACCATTCTCGTCCATAGTTTGATAATGAGCGCAGTAGGCGACTTCCAACAAAGTTTAAACATGATTCCAGACCTCTTCTAAAGTTACCCTACCTTAAATGCTTAACGTTACATACGCAACAAATAAACTGATTTATAAAGTAATCAGACATTTGAAGGTGTTTTATACATAGTTCGATCCTTTAAAGAGTCATGGGTGGGTGATGGTTTTTGTAGAACCATTCATATACACTGCTGTGCAAAATGTTAGGACGAAAGTAAATTCGGCATGGTGTGTAACTACCAAGTAACATAGCTCGATGAAATTTGGACCATACATAGATCTCTCATAGAATGTAAATTCTTGTGTTGTATAGTGAATACATCTGAATTAATTGCCAGATCTGACAGTTTCGGTTTGTAGCAGTCGCTGTTGCCCTGCAGCAATAACCTTTTATTACCATATGAAACCGCTGCTAGACGAGAAGAATGCGGATGTCACTACCGCCGAGGAAAACGTAAGATTGGCAGGTGAGGTCAATTTTCCAGCCAATAGGAATTAGCGACAGATGGTTAGCTGATTTTGTTTCGCATTACCTTTCGTCCACTTTCGAAACCATACTCCGAACTTCTTCAACTTCTTCTGCTGATGCAAGTCGTCCACAGAGCTTCTTCCAAGCTCCTCTTTCCACCTGCAGTTTGACGTTTAGCACCTCCTCTCATTACAGTCCTCTTCGGTTCACATCATCTTTCACCTGGCCTGTCCAGCTCGTTCGTGGTCTCCCAATTGGCCTTCATCCAGATTATGCCCATTCTAGGGCTCTTCTCGGAAATGTTTCTGGTCCCGTTCTTGTAATGTGGCCGAACCATTTAAGCCTATTACAGTCGATAATTTCTTTTAGGAGCTAATCTGCAGGATATTTCGTATTGTTTCGTTCCTTATCCAGTGCCTTCTCGTCTTACCCAGGATCCCTCGCAGAAAGCATATCGCTGTTGCCCCTGTTCTCAGCTCAGATCTTTCTTTGTCCAACACTCTGATCCATATGTCAAAATTGGCAGATAATACAACTTATACGTCATGATCTTTGATGTGGCAGGTATTTTCCAGTTATGTCTGATACACAGTACACAAAGTAATTCTTTGATTACTCTCTGCAAAGTATTTAGTTGTTCTTCCCATTTCTGCTCATTTTCTTCCCACATCATCACATCGTCCATATATGCTATGATTTTCATGTCATCTATTGTTGATCGTTGGCGAACTTGCCTTACGTTTTTGATCATGACTATATTAAAATGCACTGGTGAGAGAACACATCCTTTCCGAACCCGACATAAACCATTCTACTCTTTTGCCATCTAGTATAACACAATTCAGGCATTTTTATAGATGTTTCTCGCTCTCAGTTGCATTCTGACATTCCGAGTCTATTCCCTTTTAACAGTACGATAATCACTTTTTATGTCTATGAATGCAACTGAAATGTCTTTTGGCCGTAAATACTGTTCCTACAGCTGATATTCCACTTCGAAACCTTTGTTGTTCTGTTAATTGTAGTTCTACCTCACACCTGATTTTCTATTATTTTATACTTTCATAAAACTTCATGCATTGGCACAATAGTCATATTCCTCTGCAATTCACACATAACGCTTTGGTACCCTTCTTAAAGATAGGTGCAGTTATCGCCCTTGTCCAGTAATCAGGAATCTTTCCGTATATCCATACCATCCTCATTATTATATACAATCACTGCGACTTTGATCATTTCCACTGTGATGTCATATACTCCAGCAGCTTAGCCATTTTTCGTTTCTAATACAGCTTTCTCTTCACTCACCATCTGCAGATCTTGTCTTTCTATTCCCTCTGTGGTGGTGATATTCCCTTTCCCTCCCTCTGCCTCACCTTGTCCTTCATATAGTTTTTACAGTATTCTTTCCATACTGTCAAAATATCTCATTCCTCCCACAGGGATTTTCCTTCTCTGATGATGACTCTTGAAGTAGTTTCTTTTTTGCTTCCATCGGTTACTTGATATGTGGTAAATGTTGGTGACAAAAATTGTGTTCTGCCCATCTACTCTGCGTAGATGGACCGAGTTGAATGAATTACGTGTGTGTTCCGTATGGGAAATGACAGCTATGCTCCGCAGCTGCCGCCGGAGCGTTAATAATCCTACAGAAATTTTGGAACGTGTGTAGGCGTGTTTGATAAGCTCCCTGGCTACATATTCCTCGTTATTCAAACCCTCGGAGCAAGAGGTTCGCTCAGCAGTTTGAACTACGCGCAGCTAACCGTGTCTGAAGTTGTGTGCTGCTGCAGCGCCGGGAGCTGGATGGCCCGCGGCCGCGTGTCCTGTGGTCGGAGCCCCAGATGGCGCCCATCCATCGTGCGTCCCCCCCCTCGCTACAACAAACCTCTGCCGCGCCTCTGCAACGGTCCCAGAGACCGCTCCAGCGACCTACGCTGTAATCGGATGCCCGCTGTTGCCTGTTTCGCGCTGCCTGCGTCTCCAGTTTCGGCTGGTGGATGCAACCTATCCGTGAACTGCGTCCAAACTCGTCGGCATAAGTTCGCTGACCACCTAGCTTCGTATGTAGTTGGCTGTGTGCACGCCAAGCTGCTAATGCGTACGTGCTCCGTAGCGACTCTTTTGCCAGGCACAACGCTGGAGTGGTACTTTTAGTTCGAGTGTAGACCGATTTTCATAAGTGTACTACGGTTGGACAGCGTTTGACAGGAAAAAAGTATACACTCTCGCCACTGCTGCTGGCAGTGGTCATAAAGTCTACGGTCTTCGGTCCCTTGTCGATGTATCTTCTAAGTCAATGCGATCAAAAGATACGGTCAATTGTGCCCCTTGTTTTGATACTCGCAGACTCACTCATCAAAACCTACAGGGTACTTCCCGTTTATCTAAAAACTCAACTGAACTCCAACCGAACAGGCTTTGAAGGACCAACGGTACCGACCAGCCTCTGTGTCACCGTCAGCCCACAGGCGTCATTGGGATGCGGATATGGAGGGGGCATGTGGTGAGGACACCGGTCTCCCGGCCGTATGTCAGTTTGGGAGACCGGAGCCGCTACTTACCAATCAGTAGCTTCTCAGTTTGCCTTACAAAGGGTGAGTGAACTCCGCTTGCCAACAGCGTTCGGCAGACCGGGTGGTCACCCATCCGAGAGCTAGCTCAGCCCTATAGCGCTTAGCTTCGGTGGTCTGACGAGAACCGGTATTGCCACTGCGGCAAGGTTGTTGGCTCCCGTTGACCTAGAATCATGAAATTTGCCAAGAAGAAAGGCTTCACACTACAATCAAAGTAAAAAATCCGAAAATTGTTAGTTTGTAATTACATCACCCGAAATAACTTTTTTGGCATTTTTTTATCAGACCATCTCTCTGTCGGTTTGTTAAGCCCCGTTTTCCTCATAAACAGTTCGAGGTATCAGGTTGACATTTGTGTCACATATTAAGGTCTGCGGCTCTTGCCTGAGTAAGAGCGTGAAGCTTCTGTCAGTACAGTCAAAAGATATGGTCATTTATGTCACATGTTTTGATACTCGCAAACTGACACATTAAAATCTCTAGGACGCTTACCTTGACATATAATCATGATATTTGGCAAGAAGCATGGTTTTACGTACAATAAAGAGAAAATAACTAGAAAATTCTTAATTGGTAATTACATCACTTTGAAATATATGTTTTTGTCGTTTGTTATCCAACTTCGAAATTAAAACACTCTCTAAAATCTTGAAATCCCTGGGACTGGTATCTTGCCAGTATCAATGTCGGTAACAGGCAAAAATCGTCGAAATTCTTGATTCCCGGTGTGGATGAATTGTTTATATACATAATTAAGTTTGTATGGAACCCTCAATGAGCGAGCCCTGCTTCCACTTCGCCATCTAATTATTTATTCCATCATCTTCCGGGTGTGAATCACGAACAGCAATATTCGTTCTTGTGATATTTTGGTTGATAATCGTCAACCATCTTCACTGTGAATTGATGACTAATTTAAAACCACGTCACTCAGTGTACAACTGAGTCATCGGCTCACCTAGAAGATGACTGTACTGTTACAGCCGAAATATCGCAAGCAGAAATATTGCTGTCCCGATTCACTCCCGAAAGACGATGGAATATTCTATCTTCGGGAAAGTTTCAAGAAACACAGTTTGTTTGTTTGTATTTAAATGCCTTGAGCCTTCACACACGCTGGAATCCCCGCGTCATATTGCCGAGCACGCCGCTACAAGAGCATAAAAGATTTCCTTGACTCAGCTGCACCATTTCAGGTGCTACCGAAAACTAAGTACCACACGATATCGCACTTCGTCAATGGACAGCGTCGTCTTGTACCTGCAGACAAGCAAACAAACAATTAATTACGTATCATTATTTTTCGAGGTTATAATTAAAACGTTACGATCGGCCCCTATAACAGTGAGAAGAATCTTTCGATCAGTGATCGATCCTGAAGCCTTATACGCAGCAGGAATTACGTAAAAAACAGAATTCTTTAGAAAGGTAAAGACTGAACAACCAACGAAAGGCAACACTCTAAAAGCCGGAGCGTGGAGTGTCATAAATCTGAAGTGATAGGAATGCTAGAAAATCTGCGAAGGCAAATGCCAAGGCTCAAGCTAGATATAGCGGACGTCAGTGAAGTGAGAAGAGGATAAGGAAATCTAGTGAGGCAAATGTAACTTCATATCAGCAGCTGCAATGGTATAACGGAAGCAGGACCCGTTACGAATAGGAAGCCAGGAATGAGTGTTATTGTGAACAGTTCTGCGAAATGAAGCAAACTGATGCCAACAGCAATCGTTGATGTATACATCCCCACGTCACAAACACAAGATGAGGAAATATCGAGTGGGTAATTCGGTATGTAAAGGAAGATGAGTGTCCAATAATCATGGGGAATAGTGACGCGGTAGTAGTGGAAGGAATAGAAGAAAGAGTTAGAGAACATGAGCTTGATAGTAGGAAAGAGAGAGGAAAAAGAATGATTGATTTCTGAAAAAAATTGCAACTAGTAATAGGAAATACACATTTCAAGAATCACAAGAGGAGGAGATATACTTAGAAAAGATCTTGAAACTCTGGAAGATTCCATCTGAGTTGCATCATAGTCGGACAGAGATTTTGAAATCAGATATTGATTTGTAAGGCGTTCCCAGGAGCATATGTAGAGTCTGTTCACAATTTAGTAATGTAGTAGACTGAAGTGTCAGAGAATCACCCATAAGAATCGTTATGAATAAAAGTAGGCCACTGTACTGCTCCGAAATGGTCCGTTTGTAGATCTTTAAGGCTACAGAAACTGCAGTAATGAATACCACAGTAGGCAGTTGAGTTGAAGAGGAATTAACATCTCTCAAAAGGGTTATCACAGAAGTAGGACAGAAAACACGGTTACTAATAGTCAGACCAAAGAAACCTTGAGTAACAGAAGAGATATTCCAATTCTTCGACTAAAAGACTAAGTACAAAATATGTTCAGGGGCAGCCACGAATAAAGTGCAGGGAAGCTAAAGTGGTATGATATGAATGCATGGTGTCTGTTTGACAGGTTCCATGCCCTCTTTTGCATGTCTCCTCTCATTTTTATCAGTTTTATTAATGTTCTATGTCACTGCATGGTAGTAACAGACCGAATAAGGTTATTGTAATGAGAGTATTTGTACTGAGAGCTCAAAAAATACTTTTCACTTGATTCCTAAACATGTTTTGTTACTTCCCTGTGTGGCCTGTGCGAGGCGAATATCGGAGGACGCGGCACACTGCATTTCCGAATTCTGAGAGTTCGTACAATGTACTTAAGCGCCTGACGGAACAACTGACGTCGGTCGAGTTTCGCCTATTGTATGCAGGGTGAAACGACCTGCGGGACATCTGAGTGTCGCCGCAGTTTATGTGTTTACCGTTCCGGCGCGTCCGGAAGGAAGACTTCCTGGCACCGACTGACTGCATTGTCCTCCTGATTCTAAGAATACTTGTGGACCATGCCCTGCTGGGTGCGACTGTCTGGCACTGGACGGCCAGTGGTCTAGGCAGGTTGTTTTCATAGCCGGCCAAACGGCAAGTTCAGTGCCCCCAGCTGAATAGCAGATGCATGATTGGTCAAACTGAGGCTAGTTGACGTCATAAAGCCCTGCTCGAAATTGGAGGGAACGGTCGCTATTGGCGCGAATGATGTTCTGAGACAGTGTGGGGGAATTTTGGAATCAGAACTGAATGCTGATTCGCGATTTTCGAGGAGAGTAGGGAGTTGAGCAATGCTGGCTTCGTTCTTGCATCGCATGACGGAGAGGATTCAGGATCTGATCTTCCTCGGAGTCGGACGGTCTTGCGACTTGGTCGCTCGTTTTCGGAAGAACTTAGAATTCTCGGACAGCCTTCGCGGCCAGGGGTTGACACAGAGTTGCTGCATGGCAGAAGTCGAGTCGGCGCCTACATCATCGGGACACTGCCTACCGACGACGTGCTGTAATGTACAGTATTTTGCGGCTCCGGCATTGTGGGACGTTATTAATTTTGAACTGAACCCCTCAGCAGCATGCGCGCTCGCTTTGCTATAAGTCCACCTTGTTTGTTTCACAATGTGATCCCACTTGAGCTCTCACTACTAATTGCGATACTGCTATATAGTCGGGAGAATAATATTTGATTCATTACGACCTCCAGTCATTATCGTCAGTCTATTGCAACACAGAGAGTAGGAGCCCCTTGTTCTCGAGCCAACTCTTATTCTCATAATATTTCAGTATACCGCATCCTTTAACCCACTGTGTGTGTCGACAACCATGTGCATTTATGTTCTGATACATAATAAATCTCATTGCAACATTTAATCCGCATATCATTTCGTAGATATAGGCAGAATCCCATTTCCTGTTGTTTATTATGATAAAGTTCTCTCTTTTTGGAGTATATTACGATTGTGAGTGTGCACTCCTTATTTTACCAACTAGCAGGGTCCACCATCATTTCCTTCCGGTACCGTTGTGGTCATAATTAATTAGCTGGTAGATAAGGAGGGGGTCGAGTGCATGTCTCGTTCTCATGCATAATTCGTCTGAATTAAAGAGGTACAAACTCTTCTCCACCCGGGCACCTCGCATGTTTCTTCGAAAGAACAGACACCACGAAGATCCCGCAACTATGAAACACTATTTCTAAATGGAAGGGGGGTCACAGCTATCAGCTGCAGTGGGACGTCACGCGGACTCAGCGAGGACGAGCGAAAGTGTGTAGCGAACCCGGATTCTGCTTACTAGACATGTGCGGTAACCACTGCGATCGGGACACAGCGTTATCGCAACTGCACGGACTACCTCGATACGCCTCACGGCCGATCCACACTCTCACCGAGTACCACCTACCGCAGTCCCTTCCCATTATACTCCCACTCGCTACTCTGAGATTCCCACAGAAGGTTGGACGTCGTTCGAGCATTCGCACTGAAGAAAGTGGCTCCTTTGCCCAACCAGGCTCATCAATTATATGAATGCGCGGTGTCTGTTTCTTCGAAAGAACAGACTGCGGATAGTGGTACTCGGTGGGAGTGTGGATCGGTCATGAGGTCAACTGAGATAATTCGTGCAGTTGCGATAACGCTGTGACGCGGCTGGCGCAGTGGTTATCGCACATACCTCGTAAGCAGGAGATCCCGGATTCGAATCCCGGTTTGGTACACATTTCCGCTCGTCGCCGCTGATTCCGCTTAAAATCCCGCTGCAACTGACAGCAGTGATCCCCCTTCCATTTACATAACGAGAAACAGCTGCGTACAAAATGTGAAGAAATCGTAAAAGGAATAGTCGTCTGAAGAACACATTCAGTATATAGAAATGCCTAAACGACCTTCGGTGAAATTAAAATCAACAGAGTCACCATTAAGAGTGAAGAGGAATTCCACTATGAAACCCAGAGAAAAGAACGGATAGGTGGAAACAGTACATTGAGGACCTGTACGAGGTGTAGGTCCTATAGATTTGGTAACTGAGCGAAGCGTGGGGCGTAAAAGTTATGATGGAAGCCCAAGTTCGGCCATCCCTTTATTAACTGTCGCAACTTCGGTATCTCGACGCGTCGTGTGCACAGTAGAAGGATACGTACCGCAGTAATTGAGATGAGATTTGGGCGGGACAGGATATCATAAAAAGCTGCAACAAATCGGTATTCGGACTAATGACCTTAACCACAGGAGCCTGTGAATCAGAAATCCATGAACCAAGGTGTAATAACATGTTTGCTTCAGTTTGTGTGAGGCGACAGACATGCGAGACGGGCTATACCTGTATTAATGTCTCGCCCTTACGCCCGCTGGCGGCAGGCGTCAAAAGCGAGTTTTCGTCGTCCGTGGTAGAAGCCAGACGATACTTAGCCGGCCGTTGCCGTAAGCGTAACATCCGTAGAGAGGCAGCAAGCCGCGCAGTGTGTGGCAGGCCCTTTGAAAGCAGCGGCGCCGCGTTTTATTTGATCACTTCCCGAGAGTCGCAGGCTGAAAGAAGCGCGGCCAAGTCCACGCCACGCCTTGCGAACCTGTTGACCGAGGGCGGCCCCTCTGTACGTACGGCTACGCCGACGAGGCGCGGATGAATAAAACAGCAGCAGATAATGTGACGCGCTAAATAAGAGACGAACTCTTGCGGGTAAAGTAGGCAGCTTCCGGCAGGCGTAGTGTCCGGATTACGCCGTCGCTGCTAATCTAAGGGGATGAATAAGTGATGGCCCGGCTCAAAGTAAGATTCCGGTCGTCCGCCCCCGCTCGCGCGCGCCCTCACACGGGAGAGTAGGTGAGGTCTCTGCTGCCGTTTAGGTCCCGTGGTAGGGCGTAAGGGCTGCTCTGCTCTTTTTGCGCCCTTTACACCCTCCGTCGCTGCCGGAGTGCGGCGTGAGCTCTCCGTCGGCGACTACCCGGAAACGGAAATTACTCAGCCCACCTGGCAACCAGATAGAAGGCTTCTCGGCCATCCCTTTATTAGCTGTCGCTACTTCGTTACCTGCACACGTCGTGCGTAGTGTAGATTCTTCGAAACTTCGCTTTACTGGGCATTACTGAGATCTTACATTAACTTTTACTACATCCTCCTCCTGTTTGCTGTAAGTATTTACCGCACTTCAAATCCAGTGAGTTCTCAGTACACGGCAGCGAAATTTCATTCCGCATGAACTACTGTGACGAAAAGCTTAGAGTATCATTAAAGACTAAAGGCAAGTAGATGAAGTCTGCACTGGTGAGTTAATATTAAAACAAGAATTCGAACAAGCTCTAAAACAGCTGAATCATGGGGCGTAGAAAATATTCCTGTCGAATTTCTCAAAGTGGGAGGAACAGAAATGAAAAAGCGATGGCATACTCTTATGTGGAACATATATGTACACAGACAGGTCCACAGAGTTTTAGCTGTAAAAGTAGGAATAGAGAAAATGGCTCAAATGGCTCTAAGCACTGAGGTCATCAGTCCTTGAGACTTAAACCTAACTAATCTAAGGACATCACACATATCCATGCCCGAGGCAGGATTCGAGCCTACGACCGTAGCAGCCGCGTGGTTCCGGACTGATAGTAATAGAGAAACGGATATAAGTAAATCCGACAATGTGCACTAAGGGAGCATGTTGCCAATCGTGCAGAAAGTTGGACGTAATATGGCGTGCAGTCATCGTGGCTACAAAGCCAAATGGCGCTGGTCCCGCGACATGAGGCAGTTGAAAGAATGGGGACAGAGTGCGTCAACCAGCGAGCCATTACAGAGCACCTTGATGTTGCTCTTCATTACAACATGGCTCGGTGACATCTGGGTAGAGGAACTGGAAGAAGAATGAAGTATGTCAAATATAAGTTAGGAGTCTGGTGTTGTTCACATGCAAGGAGAAGGTTCCAAACCACAGACACCGCTGCCCGAAGGAGAGAAGGTGGTGGACCAGAGTCAACTACATTAGCAGACATCTACACTGTGCAACAGACGAGAAGGGGCCCATGTCAAACAGTGGCTACAATTACATCCACATTTAACAGGACTGCATGGCACACATTCTCACGCTTTACAGTGGCACAGTGGTTGTACGTTGGTGGTCTCTTTACCGGTTGACCAGTACATTGTGTTTCGCTGGAATCCATACATGGGCGGTACCGAAGGTATAGGCGTACTGAGCTCCAAATCTTTGAACACGGTACACTCACCGGTAAGTGTTACTGTACTGCTATCCCCTTCGCCAGCGTGGCTTTTCAGGGGTGGTTTCGACCCCGACTTCATTTTTATGGAAGAAAGTGCGCAACCGCATCGAGCAGCGCAGGTGGCGGAACTCTTGAAACGAGGGGACATTCAGTGACTGGACTGGCCTGCCCCTACCCACCCACACATCTCTTGAGCAGGCGTGGAATGCGTTGGGAAGATATTTCAGCACGTCCAGCAGTTTCCAGAATGAGATTTTCACTCTGTAGCGGAGTGTGCGCTGATATGAAACTTCCTGGCAGATTAAAACTGTGTGCCGGACCGAGACTCAAACTCGGGACCTTTGCCATTCGTGGCAAGTGGTCTACCATCTGACAAGGGAACCTCCCCATCGCACCCCCCTCAGATTTAGTTATAAGTTGGCACAGTGGATAGGCCTTGAAAAACTGAACGCAGATCAATCGAGAAAACAGGAAGAAGTTGTGTAGAACTATGAAAAAGTAAGCAAAATATACAAACTGAGTAGTCCATGCGCATTATATGCAACATGAAGGATAGTCTGAGCTCAGGAGCGCCGTGGTACCGTGGTTAGCGTGAGCAGCTGCGGAACGAGAGGTCCTTGGTTCAAATTTTCCCTCGAGTGAAAAGTTTAATTTTTTATTTTCAGCCAATTATCAAAGTTCAGGCATTCACATATAATCAACTTTGCTCTCCAAAATTCCAGGGCATGTTCAGATTTCCTTGGACATATGCAGGATTTGACGGTCTACACACGGAAAAATTTGAAAACGTTAAAAGGGAAAACTGTGCGACTGTGAAAGTGTTGCATTCATTTGTTGCAGTTTATGCGACAAACTCATATGTTTTCATCACTTTTTTGGGAGTGATTATCACATCCACAAGAAAACCTAAATCGGGCAACGTAGAAGAATCTTTTTACCCATTCGCCAAGTGTACAAGTTAGGTGGGTCGACAACTTATTCCTGTCACGTGGCGCACATGCCGTCACCAGTGTCGTATAGAATATATCAGACGTGTTTTCCTGTGGAGGAATCGGTTGACGTATGACCTTGCGATCAAACGTTTTCGGTTCCCATTGGAGAGGCGCGTCCTTTCGTCTACTAATCGCACGGTTTTGCAGTGCGGTCGCAAAATACAGACACTAAACTTATTACAGTGAACAGAGGCGTCAATGAACGAACAGACAGATTATAACTTTGCGAAAATAAAGAAAGTAAACTTTTCACTCGAGGGAAGACTTGAACCAAGGACCTCTCGCTCCGCAGCTGCTCAAGCTAACCATGTGACCACGGCGCTCTTCGGCTCACACCATCATTGATGTTGCATATCTTGCGCATGGACTATTCAGTTTGTATAGTTTGCATATTTTTTTCATAGTTCCACACAACTTCTTCCTGTTTTCTCGATTGATCTGTGTTCAGTTTTTCAAGGCCTATACACTGTGCCAACTTATAACTAAATCTGAGGGGGGTGCGATGGGGAGGTTCCCTTGTGAGCTACCCAAGCACGACTCACGCCCCGTCCTCACAGCTTTACTTCCGCCAGTACCTCGTCTCCTACCTTCCAAACTTTACAGAAGCTCTCCTGCGAACCTCGTAGAACAAGCACTGCTGGAAGAAAGGATATTGCGGAGACATGGCTTAGCCACAGCCTGGGGGATGTTTCTAGAATGAAATTTTCACTCTGCAAGTCAAGCTGTGAGGACTGGGCGTGATTCGTGTGTTTGTAGCTCAGATGGTAGAGCACTTGCCCGCGAATGGCAAAGGTTCCGAGTTCAAGTCTCCGTCCGGGACACAGTTTTAATCTGCCAGGAAGTGCCACTTCTAGCAGTTGTCGAACGCGCTGGTGGAGGAATGAAATGCCCTCCTAAGACTCCTTACCAATCTTGTGGCTGCGATTGGATCACGTTGCGGAGCATGCGCTGCCGTCCGTGGTATTCGCATACCCAATTAAGAACCAAGTTCCGCCTTTTTCAGTGTCCAAGGGAGCATGATAAATCGCTGTGACTTCGGTGTATTTACTGTCTTAAAATAAAAATGTCATTTACGTGCGTCTCCTTGAGTATTTGTTTCAGTTGTCTTCTCTGCTACGCTGTACTTTACTGAACTGTACCGTAGTACTGTTTTTTTTCTATGTATGGTCCAATTTTTGTCGAGCTATGTTACGTAATGGGAAAAGAAATTGTCTGTGTGTGACCATGGCCTCTGCCGAAACTTGGATGGACGTGTGCAAAGGAGTAAGGTCCTGGGGAGAGTACGATAACTTCTTAATTACTTTTTTAATAATCTATTCAACTTACCTTCATTGTGTAACTGGTCAGAATTGGCTGCGGAAAAACGTAAGGATGAACAAAAACAAGCCCTTGATTAATCTATCAAATTTGTACAGTTGGCACACTGCGTTTCTTTCATCGCGTGCCGGCTGCGGTGGCCGAGCGGTTCTAAGCCCGAAGTCCGGAACCGCGCTGTTGCTACGGTCGCAGGTTCTAATCCTGCCTCGGGCATGGATGTGTGTGATGTCCTTAGGTTAGTTAGGTTTAAATAGTTCTAAGTTCTAGGGGACTGATGACCTCAGATGTTAAGTCCCATAGTGCTCAGAGCCATTTGAACCATTTGATCCTCTTGGCGTTGTAGCGGCAGGAGTAGCAATGGCCAGAGGTGCAGGGACGCAAGCTGCTTACACAGTGGTATTCCGACCTGGCACACCGAGACGATGGCGGCGATGTACACACTGCACGTGGGCCAGCTGTGGTCACGCTGCGAGGCAAGGCAACCAGCGTTGTCTTCCCTCTCGTACTTTGTGGTAGGTCGCGGCATCCCTGCGGCACGGCGATGGCGCTGCCCACATTGGAAGTCTCATTGCAAAGGAAGGTTGTAGGCACGTTTCAGCAAAATTTCAAACAATGGGAGACAGTTACGGGGTTCGGAAAAAGTGTTCTCCAAATTGCGTTACTAAGAGTAATTAAAGTTCAGGGTGAAGAATTAAAAGCGTTGAGGTTTGCCGATGACATTGTAATTCTGTCAGAGACAGCAAAGGACTTAGAAGAGCCTTTGGATGGAACAGACAGTTTCTTGAAGCTAGGACGCAAGATGACATCAACACAAGCAGACCGAGGAAAATGGAATGCAGTTCAATAAAATCAACTGAAGCTGAGGGAATGAGATTACGAAACGAGACACTTAAATCGGTAGATGAGTTTTGCTATTTGGGCAGTAAAAAACGCATGATGACCGTAGTAGAGACGATATGAAATGTAGACTGGCAATAATAAGAAAAGCATTTGTGATGAAGAGAAATTTGTTAACATCGACTATAGATTTAAGCATTAAGGAGCCTTTTATGAGAGTATTTACATGGAGTGTAGCCATCTATGGAAGTGAACCGTTTATTACGAGAATAAAAGAAGCTTTTGAAGCGTGGTGCCACCGGAAAACGCTGAAGATTAAATGGGTGGACCATATAACTAATGAGAAGGTATTGAATAGAAAATGGGGGGAAACAAATTTGTGGCACAGTCTGACTAGAAGAAGGGATGATCGAGGGAAGCGCGGCGGAAAAAAGTCGCAGAGGGAGACCAAGAGATGAATATGGTAGCAAATTCAGAAGGATGTAAGTTGCAGTGCTTATTTGGAGATGAAGAGGCTTGCACAGGATAGAGCAGCATGAAGAGTTCCATCATAGCAGTCTTCGTACTGAATAGCACAGAAAACAAACGAACAAGTGCGGGTCTAAGGCTTCCATTCAGTCCCTTTCTGAACAGTCTGGTGTGACAGTTGAAAACAGCAAAGCCAAGGCTGAAGTTTTTAATCTTACGCTCAAAAAATTATTCGCACAGGAGAATCGAACAAACATCACATGACCCTCGGGCTCCCCCTTTGGACGACATAGTAGTAAACATACCTGGCGCAGAGAAACAACTGAAAAATGCAAATAAACCACCGGCTTCCGGATGGAATCCCAGTTAGATTTTACAAAGAGTACTCCACGGCGATGGATCCTTACCTACCTTGCATTTATCGTAAATATCTCACCCAGTAATAAGTCCCAAGCGAGTGGAAATGGCGCAGGTGATTCCGGTACATAAGAAGGGTAAAAGAACGGAACATCAAAATTACTGACCAATATCTCTAACTTCGGTTTGCTGCAGAATCCTCGAACATATTCTCAGTTCGAATAAAATAAACTTTCTTGAGACTGAGAACCAGCATTGTTTTAAAAAGCATCGCTCGTGCGAAACTTAGGTTGCCCTTTCCTCACATGATACACTGCGAACTATGGACGAAGGGCAACAGCCAGCTTTCATATTTCTAGATTTCCGAAAGCATTTGATAGGGCGTCCCATTGCAGGCTGTTAACGAAGGTACGAGCATCAGAAATAAGTTCACAGATATGTGGGTGGCTCGAAGTCTCCTTAAGTAAGAGAACCTAGTATGTTGTCCTCGACGGCGAGTGTTCGTGAGAGACAAGGCCATCGTCACGAGTGCTTCGGGGAATTGTGATAAGACCACTGTTGTTCTCTTTATATGTAAATATTTTGGCGAATAGGGTCGGCAGCAATCTGTGGCTGTTTGCTGATGATACTGCGGTATACGAGAAGGCGTCGAAGTTGAGCGACTGTAGTGAGATGTAAGACGACTTACACAACATTTCTAGCTAGTTTGATGAATGGCAGCTAGCTCCAAACGTGGAAAATTGTAAGTTATTGCGGGTGAGTAGGAAGAACAAACCTGTAATGTTAGGCTATAATATTACTAGTGGCCTGTTTGGCACAGTCGTTTAAATATCTGGACGAAACGTTGCTAAGTGATATGAAATGCGAGAACTGTAGTAGGGAAGGCAAATAGTCTACTTCGGTTTAGTGGGAGAATTTTAGGAAGGAGTGGTTCGCCTGTAAAGGAGACAGCATATAGGACGCTGGTACGACCTATTGTTGAGCACTGATCGAGTGTTTGGGATCCGTACCAAGTCTGATTGAAGGAAGACACCGAACCAATTCAGAGGCGGGGTGCTAGAGCTTTACCGGTAGGTTCAGACAACAAATGAGTGGTACAGAGGTACTTTGGGAAGTCAAATTGGAAAGCCTAGAGGGAAGGTGACGTTCTTATCGAGAATGTTCCGAAAATTAAGAGAAGCGGCACTGGAAATTGACTGCCAAATGAATCTACTGCCGCCATCATACATTGCGTGTAAGGACCACGTAGATAACATACGAGAAATTAGAGGTCATACGGAGACATACAGACGGTCGTTTTTCCTTCGCTCTATTTACGAGTGGAGCAGAAAAGGGAATGACTAGTAGTGGTACGGGTACCCTCCACCACGCAACGTACGCTGGCTTGCGCAGTATCGAAGTAGATGTAGGTTTATATGTAAAAGCGTAATTCCAGGCAGTTTATATAGGATTAAGATCCGGTGATTTAGTAGGCCCTTTGAAGTGTGATAGCGTGCCTGAGTTTTTGTTAAACCAGAAATGTATGCGTGCAGCCCTGTGAATACGGTTGTGGGCACCTACGAAGAGGGGACCTTCGACAGCATCACACTCATCATAAAGGACTTTACGGCAAACCCGAGAATGTTGAAATAAACATTCTGGTTCGTAATCTCTGCAACCCGAATGAGTCACGGTACGAAAAACTCAAAACACTACAGAAGCGCCTACGGCACTATGACACACTCTAAACACATTCGACCTTCAGTACAGTCAGTGCCTTGAATACTCTGGAAAGAACGCAAAATCACGGCTCACCGGACCACAACACACGCCTCTAGTCAGCCACACCTCATTTTTTGTGTTTTTCGATTTATTTCTGACATGCAGCTTCATTTATCCCTGTCATAAATGGCCTTTTGCATGATATCGCATGTCATATGCCCAGTCTCAATGTTCACTCGGAAACTTATTGAGAGAGATTTAATTTCCAGTCAGCGTTGAAGCCGACTGTTAGGATTTTCTTTTTCCGATCGTTGTCCTTAGGCCGTACTACACAGCTGCAAGTGCTACACCATTCGTCATACACAGAAAGCCTACCCTCCTTGATTTAACTTTAGTCCGTGAGTTCACACGGGGTTATGACCCCTATCTTCTTCCCTGACATGTCACTTCTTTATATTAAATGTGACCCACGTGTAAGCGCAATCTGACTCTGACGACTAAACTTACTGACTGGCGAGGACTTTCGCATACACAACAGAAGAAAGTGGGTTAAGAGTTAACCAAAACTAAAATTAGAACCCTCACTGTAGACCTCATGTATCCACTGACGTGTACGTAAGGAAATTGTATCTTGTAGGCATATTTTATACAAGTTAAAGCTTTTTTCCATCTTTGCGTTACACTACCTAATCAAACAAGAAAACCCCAAGTTTTATTGGTAGCTGGTCATTCCATCTCAGCCCACATGTGTCTAGATGTAACACAGCTTCGTAGAGGTGCCTCTAAAGATGAAGGTTCTTACACCATATAATTGTGAGCATTGCTTAATTCATGCTGCTTCTCCCCTGCTTTAAAAGCAGTTAAAATGAATCGCCTACGTTTCAGGAATGAAGTTCTTGAGTGAACATATGTGGAGAAATCGAAAACGAGGAAAGAACCACTGAAGAAAGACGAGGGAAGGAGGATAAAGAATTCGTAAACTCCCAGCTGTACTCAAATGCAGCATAAATATCGTAGTTCATAGACAGGATAGCATGCTTCATGGTGAAAACACAATCCAACAGACCATGTGCTTTACATTCTCACCGGACATGGTAGCCGAAAGCAAATTACGAAATGTTATTATTAATTCCTGAAACATTGTTTAACGATTGAAAGAACAACTTTGACATAATCCACTTGAACGCTTGGATGACTAAATTAGAACTGGATACTGATTCCCTATCGTTCTAAAGAAGTTGAAAACGTTAACAAAGATATATTGCTCCTTGGCCAAATACGACTGCAAAAGATAATGCGAAAGAAACCTAATTCCCCATGATCTGAAATGTCGCGTAATCTGGAATCACATAAATGCAGTGCACATGTCGGAACCCAAAACGTTCTCACCATAATCCCGGTCAAAGTTAGTTGAATGCACTCAATTTTCAATCACAAGACAAAGAGTCTGTACGACAAGGAACATCGACGCGAGCAGTTGTCACGGCAGCAGGATCAGAATTGTCCTTTCATGCTTCGACCACGGGGATTTCCAAGCCGAAATATACCGCCCAGCATTCTGACTGGACAGATCCTGTTAGTTCGTCCCGTCAAGATGTACCTGGCAGTTTGTACCGAGAGATGCACCACGCTAGTAGACAAGTAGGTGACAAAAAAATCTAGGCTAAAAAGTGACTGCGCGAAGACGTTGCGTGACAGGTGTCCGCACCAGAGTAGACGACTTTCGCCACGTTGGACATTCCGCATTGAGACACAAACAAACTGGGAAATTTCATTCACGTTGTGGTCACGAGCACATCAAAACGTTAGTTCCTTTCTGTCACTCTTTTCCGTCTCCACTTCGACCCATGTTCCTGCGCTGAATCGCTACTCTTCGGAGATAAGACTTCAGTGACAAAAGGGAAGGAAGGCAGATGAAGGTGTAACGTACCTTCGAAGGCGACTTTATTAGAGACGCGGCACAAGCTCAAACTAGAGAAGGGTAAGGAAGGGAACCGGCGGTTTTGTTCTGTAAGGAACGTTCCCGGCATATATCTTCAGCGATTTAGGGACGCAATAGAATATGGCTGGGCAGGGTTTCGAATCGCTGTCCTGATGCAGGCGAGTACAGTATCTTGACCACTGCGCCACTTCCCTCGGCTTAGCAACAGATAGCTTTTACATTTGGGTGACTTCCCGATAAATTAAGTTTGAGAATCCAAAATTCGTTACTGTTATACTGGAAGCATGAATTAAAAAACGCCTTCAGTCACAAATTTTCGTGTTTTACTACACGATGCATCTAGGACCCTCTTGATCCATCATCAGGTGTAACTTGTCTTAATACATGACCTATTTTTGCTCTTGAGTGAGGTGAAATGCATATTCTTCACATGAAAATTGAGGGGAATATGTGATAAATAGTAGAAAAAATGAAGGCTTTAAACTTACTACATAATCCAAGAAAGGCGTTTTTAACTTTTTAACGCCATCATACATTCCTTTCTCCATCCTGTACTTGTATGTCACTTCACTGAAGAGGCATATTAGCATACACATGTTTTTAAACACTTCACAGATGATGTTGCACATTGTGCGATCAAAGATGAATGTATCGGTTCAAAATGGTTCAAATGGCTCTGAGCGCTATGGGAGTTAACATCTGAGGCCATCAGTCCCCTAGAACTTAGAACCACTTAAACCTAACTAACCTAAGGACACCACACACATCCATGCCCGAGGCAGGATTCGAACCTGCGACCGTAGCAGTCGCGAGGTTCCGGACTGAAGCACCTAGAACCGCCCGGCCGATGAATTTATTCGTAGTGCTGGAGATCTAATTATTAAACAGTCGACATATGTAGGGAATAATTTTAGAATAGGTCGTTAAAATTACTGAAATAACTGTGGCTTGCGAAATCTGTTTTTTCATTTAACACAGATTCTGGTTTTTGGCTTCATGGAAGCATATTTCCAATTGTTCTAACAGATTTAGGATCTTACCATTGGCTTCATTATGCAGTATTACCAAAAAAGTTTCTAGGCTGTTGATGATATGTTTCGTTACGGTTATGTTTAAGGATGTTGTGGTAGCAGTTTCGATATCCATTGATCATCCCAGATGCATCGTGGGCAAGTGTTAATGTGAATATGTAGGTGAGCAACTGGATACTGTGGTTTCAGCACCGTTTTTTAACAAATAACGCGTCTAATAAGATGACAGTATCCCAGTTAACAGTGCTAGTTACTTCTCTATCAATAGACATCTGTGTCAAGTGTTGAAGGCGATTTTCTGTTAGACCTAAGTGTTTCACTGTTTGACAGATGCTACATGGTTCCAACAATGGGTTGCAGACGTGCATCCCACTCCGAAGCCCGTCTGAACGTATCACTGAATGGGATCTCCGTTTCTCTGTCCACAACAGTTCTTTGGTAATCTGTTTAACTCCTGTGCTCAATTTCTCCTACAGAACAGTCTTTAAGTGTACTAGACTACATAATAAGTTTTTATCGGTAAAAGAAGTCTGAAAACAAGCTAGTTAAATGCAAAATTTATCCCATTATGTGTCATCATTGGAAGGTAGTAGGTATGGCTGACTAAAGTAACACATTAAAAACAAATACTTATCACTTTCACTTATTACTCTCTCTAAACATTTTCTGATTTCCTCTTCCTCCACAACGGATTAAAAGTTTAAGAATGTTTGATGTTCACGCACCCACTTTGCATTCGAACCTAGAAACTTCTGGAAATGTATCAAACAGCCCACAGCTTAATCAGACCTCTGATCAAGCAAGCTCTTGTTTTAGCGAAAAGTGGGATACTGAAATCACTATAAAACTCCAGAATACCCATTAGACACATAAGTACTGATATGTGAGACAGAACGACGTTGAAGATTGAATTATACCTACTCGAGCTTCAACTACAAATCCCTTTCGGATGGTTAGTCTGAAACTGAGTCTAATGCTTACGTTCGTGAAAAGAGTCTCAATCATTGAATCAGATCGTAAGAACATGAAATTACGAACCATATAGGTCACCACAGGAATGCCTGATACTGTATACATGACACAGTAACTATTGTATAACGATTTCTGAACAAGTGAGAAAGCCTCGGTTTGGTTTAAGGAGGGATTCATCTCATCTGAAAGCTCACACACATTCATCCCACACTACACGCACAAAAGAAAAGAACGTAAAGATAGAAGCATGATGGGCCAGAGAAACGTCAGCTTAACTGATCAGCCACGTGGTCGGCAGCGCTTAACTGATCAGCCACGTGGTCGGCAGCTTGCATTTCCACCTCGGAGATACAAAACACACAGAAGTATAGAGGATGAAACCAAATTCTCATTCTGTCCGAAAATTAATTTAAACAGTACGCTTTAATGAATTGCAACGTCGAGCGGAAGACTTTGCACGTTGCGGAAAGGCGGATATTTAGTTGGCAACACAAAGAAGTTGAACTTAAAATTAAAACATGGAAAAAGAATTCGAACACGACAAACGGATAACACACACACACACACACACACACACACACACACACACACACATACACAACGCTTTCACACTTCGAGATTCACACTAACTGAAACAAGTTCTTGGGTTGAACAAAGTGCTGTCCCCTTCCCCAGTAATGGTAGGACATGGAATCCCATTAATTAACTGAAATATTAATAAGCATCGTCACATTATATAACTGAAATAGGTACTCCGGAGCGATTTACCACGATCATACGTGTTAACATCTCCCCTTAACCAAAATCCTTACACAACCTAAACTTACATTATAAGAGATGTTCACGGCAGACAGAATCACCTTCCAGCGTTCCAACAAGCAGTGTTGTTCGGTACTACCGCACCGAGGTCCCCAGGCAGAAGCGGAAATGGACGGAGGCAGGATGTTCCGGCAACCTGTGCCAACTTACAGCTGCTGATCAGTCTCCCTTGATGTGTCTTTGGTCCAGCAGAAGCTACCTTGTCTCCACACAAAATTCGGGTAAACTATCGCAACCACTCTAAGAACCCCTGTCCAAGAACCAAAGTACGTGGAAGCATTACACACAGACATTCACTCTCTCTCTCCAGCAGACGAGACAAGAAATAAAATGGAAATACAGAAATCTAACATGAAAAAGTAATAGAGTAATGGGACAAAAACACAGGACTATATACACACAGTATACCTGAAGCCTGTAGCTGTCTAATGAAATTCTCTGCTGCTCACCTTCTCCCCAAAATCGAAAGCGCAGATGTTACTGCTAACAGGGGTACAAATACTAACACAAAGGCCGAAGGCAGCTCCTTAGAGCCAGTGTAACGGATCACATTGACACTTCTCAAGATATCAAAGTATAATGTGCAACTTGGTTCTTCATCCACCCTGTAATACTTTCTACGAGATAAGTTAACCCGCAGTTGTTTCAGGCGCATGGAAAAGAATAAATGGAAGTAACGAAGAATGCATACGGGATTGCCAGAGCTATTACAGAAAACAAATTTAATATTGCCTTTTTTCCCGTCTCACAATCTCTCGTTGCAAATTCCATGCCCGACCAGCCTGCGCCTGCGTGTAATATTTCTGATGTGTTTCCAAACTGCAACCATTGTAATTTCTCGCGGAACCAAGTGTGGAGATATATCGCTTGCAATCTCCTACATGCGCTGTTGCTGTAATATTCCGCGAGCTTGCATCCGAACGTGAACTCTACGGAAATTTAATAATCATGCGGACTATAACTTTTTTCTGCCTGCTACTCATATTAGATTCGATTACGCAGTACGATAAAGGGAGTTCCAAAATTCCTAGTTAGCGGTAACGAAATGCAAACGTCAAAGAATACCCACATTATGTGTGGTATGTGATTGTATTTAACTTTATTACTTTTTCTTTCCTCTTGCAACACTAGACTGACTCTTGTTGCGAGTTATGCCCACAGAAAGTCTTTCCGCTGAGTGTGCTTTCCATCTACATATTTGTTTGAAGTAATGCATCCTAATTTACGTCTCATATTGTACCAGACTCGATCGAACAGTGATAAAATAGAGCAGTCGCCACTTTTAGTTGCAAAGATATTTTAAAACTAATTATGTGGTAGCAAGTCCGACATCAAATGACAAACGGGATGCACAGTTGCTTGGTCTCTGTTCCGCTAAAGTCCGTTTGCAACCTGTTCGCAACTGCAACAACAATTGTTATCAGATGGCCATTGTTACAAAATTATAGCAGACTCATAATTAATTACCTTCCATCCCCCCCCCCCCCCCCTCATGCAGCAGATTTGGCGGAGCAAAACAAATTGTTTTACATGTATGTTGCTGTAACGTGACGTGTATGCAACCTACACCCGGACACCACTTCTTCAAAACGATAACTTCACGGGAACTTACAAAGGACCTTGAACAAGACAATTCACTTGGCATCTCGACCTGTAAATGATAAACTACAGGGCTAAAACTGGGGCGTTCTATGGATGTCTTCGAAACCGAAAGCAGGGAGAAAAATTCTCAGCATGACACTAAAAATTCTTTTTTTAGGTCAAAATGCACTCTATTACAGAAGGTCCTTACGAAATTTTACTGTGTACCCAAAGTGGGCGTACTAGTACGCATTTTGTAAACAGTAACAGTTGTAAACGGTAAGTGGTGAGTACGGTAGGTCGGGAGATAGCAACATCACTCGTCCGTCCAGGATGTATAGCTCGCAACGTTGATACTGTTATTTGAATTCCAATTTTTGTAGTTTCATTTTGTCACCTTTTACCTTGTAGTTTCGAACATTTACGCAAAATTTCGCTTCGGGAAATTAAAGTTTTAAAATAAAGAACAACCCCTTTCAGTCACAAAACATGATTTTATTTCTAAGCACGATGCATTACGAGCGCTGGGCACTCATCTTCATGTACTTTGACGGTCTACATCAATTTCTCCCAAATTTAGGGTAATTCTGGTCCTGGTAGGATTACAGTGGCACATTGTGAATGAAAGTTTACAGCACTAAGACAAATCGAAAAATAACTTACTGTTTCCTGTAGTGGATTCATGGTTTGGAAGCACAGTATGAGTAGACATTCTTCGTTATACAGAACATTCGTGTCCACAGGTCAAAATAAGTCAAAGAATTTCAAATGTAAAGACGTTGCATTTCTTCGAATACAGAGGTACTATTATTTCAAAGAAGATACAAAGGTGTTAATTAATAACTGACATCGTTTATAATACAATATTTTTGAATATGTAAAATGTGGCAATGATTGCACTAGTAAATATTTGTTTCTTTAGGAAAAAATAAATTTCTGAAATTACTGAAGAAACTATGGCTGCTTAACTCCGTTTATTCATTCAGTTTTTTTCAGAAGGTTTTTGTTTGTGTTACATTATTTCTCATTGTTCCAGTAGACCAAGTTTTTTAATCATGATTTTCTGTGTGGATTACAGTTAGGCTGTCGTGGACGTCACTTAGTCTGCGTTTACTAAGGTACATGTGGTTAGCTATTGTGAAATTTGCAAAGTAGTTAAACTTTAAAGTATCAGTTTGTTCTTTGAAATATGTATGGAAAGTACCTCCTGTTTTGTACATGTAAAATGTAGGAGAAATGTTACATTGTAATTTATATGTTTCGCTGTGTTCTGTTTTTGGGGTGCTTATGTTTACTGTATGAGGTAAGTGGTGTCTAAAGTTGTTATTCTTGGAGAAGGTATTTCCAAACAAAATAGCAAATTCTTGTGGTGCTGTGCCTAAGTACGGAATGCTTTGAAAGTATGTGTTGTGTCAGTTGTTATACCTGTTGTGGATCTGTTATTTATGTTGGCCTTTATTTTGTTGGATAGTCTGTCCATTGTTTTTTCCGAGTATGCATTATTTATTGCAATAGGTTCGATTTTATCAGTTTGTTGTTTAATGCTTTGGGTGTGAAAAGTAATGCGTATGGCCTGTTTAACATAAATATAAATGCAGCATACTTGAGTGTGTTTGGATGGTGTGATGATTTATGTACTGTGATATCAGTGTAGGTTGGCTTCCTGTAAATAAAAAAAACTGTTTTCTTACTGTTCATTATCGATTGTAAGGTCCAAGAAATTTATGAACTGATTTGTTTCATGTTCTATTTTGAACTTTATTTTTGTTGTGAAATTACGTAAGTTCGTCAAGTTTATCTTTTGAACTATCATAGAGGAGTAGTCGTCCATATGTGTTCTGTAATAATTTTATTCTTCCCTTCAAAAAATTAGTTTTCCAAGCGGTTGATGAATACGTCAGCCATGAGGCATAAAAAAATTTAACTTCCCAGAGATTTCTGAGTTTGACGATCTGCTTGATCTAGTACTAATTAACAAGGGCTGACTAATAATATAACAGCTTTGTATCTTCTTTCAATAAATAACATCAATGTATTTGTAGAAATGCAGCAACTTACATTTGAAATCTTTGACATGTTTTACTTGTGTTTACAAATGTCCTGTAAAATCGAGAGTGAGTGTGTGTATATAAACATGTGTACTCATAGTGTACTACTGGAAACAGTAAGTTATTTCCGATTTGTCTGTTCTGTTTATTCGCAGTTTACCAAATTGTAATAAACGAAGGTAAGCTTACCAGAAGAAGAATTAACCTAAATTTGGAAGAAAAATGATGTAGGTTGTCAAAGCACTGTAAGGTGAGCCACCAGGGCTCCAAATGCATCGTGCATTGAAATAAAATCACGATTTGTGACTGAAGGCAGATATTCTTTATTTTACAGTCACGGAAAAAACACTGTGGGCAATGAGTAAAATTAAATTGGAATTGTTTTAACACCATGTCTATTGAATTGCACCATGGTTCGGGATTCAAGTTAAACTATATGTCCTCGCATAACTGGCTGGGCAAGTCACTTGAACGGTTAGAAGAAGGTAACAGCATACCATCTCAAGTTGTGGTGATCAAACCAACCTTCGCTTTGATGACATATTTATTCAGAACCGTACGCATTGCGGGGTAGTGACTCATCCTGAATGTAAATAATACTGACAGCCTGTTGCATTCTTTAATACATCGACAGGAAAAAGTCTCAATACCAAGAATGAGTTGTGTGACATAAATGAAAGTTGGTAGCCGTGTTTCTGTATCTGAAAGATGACGTCTATTCAGATTTCGCGCCAGTCGCATCATAGTGGCACTAGTAGCGCCAGTGTGAGGATACAAATCAGGTTTGCGCTAAATACACGCTTTGACGTTACTGAGCGTTAGTTTCCTCTGAGATATGACGGGGGAGTTTATCAAGAATGCCTTTAAGGGGACAAAGACGCCATTATCAATACCTCACCGAGTTTGAACGATGTCATCTAGTAGACCCTTAAGTAGCTAGATGTTCCTTCTGCGATACTGCAGGAATGTAGCTTCTATAAGCGATTGCTGCCAGAGATCATCACGAGAATGTGCGGTACCAAGAAGACTGGGCTGCAGACGACCACGTAGCACTTCTAAGAAGAAAGGCCATTGTGTTCGGTGTAAGGCTCTGGTGCATCGCACTGCACTTCAGCAGCAGTTTAAGCAACAATTGGCACCACAGTGACACAACGAACTGTTACAAATCGGTTGCTTCGACTGCTCCGAGCCAGTTGCCCTGTAGAGTGCATTGCATTGACCCCAAACCACCGCCATATGCGACTTGTGTGGTGTCAAGGAGAGCTTGGTCGAGGGTAGGGTGGAGGTCTGTCGTATTTTCTGATGAAATATGGTTCTGCCTCGGTGCCAGTGATGGCCGCGTGTTGGTAAGGAGGAAGCCAGTTGAGGGCATGCAACCAACCTGTCTGCGCGCTAAATACTTTAGACCCACCCATGGAGTTGTGGTCTGGGGTGCGTGACATCAGGAGCACTCGCGTGGCTATCCTACACAGCCTGACTGCAAATATGTACTTCAATCTGGTATGTGAACCGTTAGGCTGCCATCCATGAAAAGCATTCCAGGGAGTGTCTTCCAACAGGATAACGTTCGCTCACATGCTTAATCACCAGATCCTTCTCCAACCGAGCACATTTGGTACAACATCAGATGACGACTCGAGCGTCATCCGCAAATAGCATTAATCGTCCCTGCATTGACTGATCAAATGCAACAGGCATGAAACTCCATCCTGCACCACTACGACACAATGTGTACACCTTCGCATGCTTGTTAAGCATTCAGGCGGTTACACCAGTTATTAATGTACTAGCATTTCACATTTGCGATGGCTTATCTCGCGCTTACATTAACCTGTGATCTTGCAGTGCTAATCACTTAAATATGTTACCTAGATAAGTGTATTCCCAAAATTTCATTACTGTACATTAATTATTTGTCGTTGTTGTAGTTTCTTTTCCGTCTGCGTATTTTTATGAATCGTATATATACAACAACTACATTTACATCTGTACTCTTCCAAGCATTGTGAAGTGCATGGTAGTGTGAACTTCCCATTGTACCATTTAGTAGAGTTTCTTCCCGTTCATTCACGTATGGACCGCTAGAAAAATGATTGTTTGACCGCCTTTGTGTGCACCAGCGTACTTTGTCTGATCTTGTCCTCGCGGTTACTGCGGCAGCGATACATAGGGGTTTCTAGTAGATTCCTAGATTCATCACTCAAACTGGGTCGTGCACCTTTATAAGTAGGCTTTCTCGGAATAGTTCGCGTACATCTTCTTGCGTCTACCCGTTCAGTTTTTTTAGCATCTTCGTGACAGTGTCTCGTGTGTAAAACGATCCAGTGACCGTTCGTTCTGTTCTTCTCTTTACATGTTCATCATCCCCTGTTAGTCTTATTTGGTGCAGGTCCCACACACTTGAACGATATTCCACGAGTGATTTGTAAGCTGTATTCATTGTAAGATTGTTACATTTCCCTAGTATTCTACCAGTTAACCGAAGTCTATTACCTACTACTTTGCCTACGACGGAGTCTAAGTGATCGTTCCATTTCTTATCCTTCGAACTGTAACTTTCAGGTATTTATATTAGTTGACCGATTCCAGTTGTGACTCATTAAAGTTATTGGCATAGGATACTACTTTTTGCGAAGTGCGCAATTTTACATTTCTAAACATTTGAAGATGATTGCCAGTCTTGGACCCATAGCTTTTTCCAGGCAATACTTTATTATAGAGAAATGCATCATCCCGAAAAGTCTGCAAGGAATTTAATATACAGTGTGTAATGTGTATAAGTGTAGACATTTTTTATTTGTGGTACTTTTATATGTACACTCATCAGTGAGTTGGTTATTTTTTCCCTTCGTTGAACAGTCTTCTCAGAAACACGTCACAGGCCTTACGATCTTGTTTTCTGCCTGTTATTGTAGACTCAGTGTTTCACGTCCACACTTCAACACGTGACTTTCTGCTAGTGGAAAACAGACATTAATGGCTCGGACTTGCCACACGTACTTGGAGGTTCTAACCAACGTAAAATATTCGACTTGTAATAGCTACAGCTATTAGGCTGCCAATAACATAACTCCTGACGTAATGGTTCAAATGGCTCTGAGCACTATGGGACTTAACTTCTGAGATCATCAGTCTCCTACAGCGTAGAGCTACTTAAACCTAACTAATCTAAGGACATCGCACACATCCATGCCCGAGGCAGGATTCGAACCTGCGACCGTAGCGGTCACGCGGTTCCAGACTGAAGCGCCTAGAACCGCTACTGACGTAATGTTGTTCAGTATTCTGCCCTCAGTCGTCATTGGAAATATTTGCACTTAATACCCGTATCACTATGTATAACATGAACAGTAAGCATCCCTACACGCTTCCCTGGGACACACCTGAATCTAGTTCCACATTGTCAATAATTCTCCATCCAAGACAACATGTTGCGTTCTCTCTCGCAAGAAATCCTTAACTCACTCACATACTGCGCTTGACATGCGACACAATAGTACTTTCGATAATAAGCTTGAGTGTGGTACGGACTCAAATGCGTTTCGAAAATAGAGAAATACTGCTAACTTCCTTGATTGATGGCTTTCAGGATGTCAGCTGAGATAACCGCTAATTGTTTTCACGTAATCGATGTTTTCGGAACCCATGCTGGTTAGGTCATTCAGTTTGTGATACGTCATAATAAGTAGCGTACAGTTTTTGTGATAACAATCGTCACAAGGTAGATCCCCAGCACTGTGTATAAGCTTCTAACAAAGTAACGTTAAACTGAAATCACAACCCGATTAACTATCCTGTCCATTGAGTTCATGTGTAAGTATATTAACATTACTTTATCTACATTCTGATAGGCAACAACTTGCCTTTTCATTCCTCCTGAATCTGCAATAAGCATTATGTTTGGCACTGTCTGTCCATTTCCTCCTCTACCCTTTCTCTGTCCATTTCCCTCTCTCCGTCACTGTATCCATCTCCTCTTCCCCTCTGTCCATGTTTTCTTTCCCAGTCTACCTGCCCGTCTCTTCCTCGGCCTTGTCTCTATATGTTATTGCCCGCACCCCAATGGGAGGCTGCCGGTTCTTGCCAGAAATATATTTAACAAGTTTGGTTGCTTTCGATCCAGGGGTTTAGCAGGAGCTTTTTATTCGTGTCTTTGTCAGAGTACACACATATCACGAAGTCAGTAGCTCAGTCTCTATAATGTATCTCCTATGTGTAGAACAATGATACATTTGTGCAGGTACGTTTAGTGATGTGTGTGAATGCTGTCCGCAACATGTGTCGTGAATACTATTCGTCGTAAAATAGTAACAAATCAAAATGTCTCTCTTGACGGGGCAGTTTTATTGTATGAACAGCGAAAATGTAGTAAGCGATAAACTTTTGCCTTTCATCATTTTATGGGTGTTGTAAGGGACAAAAAATTTCGCAAAGGCTTGTAATTATCTTCAACTTTTGTAGTCCTGTCTTCCTCAGTTGCGTGTAATATTACGGTATATTGATAATTTTTACTTATGGAATGTGGGAAAAAACCGCAAATTGGCATTCATAAGAAGAAGAACAACACCAAAAATGCAACAGGAGCGTAATATGTAAGAAATTGTCCACGCAACCTGTAAGTACAGTTCAAAACATTACTACTTAATAAGAAAATAGCAACCACCAGAACTGTTTATAACTTATAGGCACAATGACAAAAATGTAAATTAAATAGCTAACATATGTACATATTCCAGGCCACAGATGATGCCTTGCAGAAAATAAAGGCGAAACGCGTATGGCACTTAAATTGTGTTTTATTCAGTTGCTGTCAGACGGTCCATAAGTAAAAATTATCAATATACCGCTTGTAATTATGTGTAAAATTTGTTCTAAATCACTAAGTGCTCTCATTCTCAAAAACTGGATGAATAAACTCTGCAAATTGGCGCGTCGTGAGCTTCACTACGTTTTCACTGCAACACGCACCCCTTTGAGAGGTGTACAGTTCTTACCCGCAAAGCGATTCATTCCATACAGTAAGTGATATTTGCACCAGTCGGTAGAGAGGTTTAGGGGGAAGCATCGAACATACGTACATACAGACTGCTGAGTAAGATCGTGGTCCGGTTAATCAATAGAAAAACGTATTTGACAACTAACTGAAACGAATATGTGTAACATATACGAACTAAAGAAAAAAAAGCAGTTACAATTAGTAATTCGTCCAGTCACCCGCACAGCGTCGATAACTGCTTGGCATCTCCGAGGCATGCTTGAAACCGAGTTTTCCGCGTATTCACGTGGAAGAGAACTCCAAATACGCCAATCCGCGTTGGCAGCTGTTTCAAAGCGAAGATCTTTTTGCCTTGCAACTTCTTTTTGATGTAAGACGATACATTTTCAGTAGGTTTAGCGTCAGGCGGCTGTGGAGACCAAGGACCTGCAGACCTTTCCAATCGCTGCAAAGCCTGCTGCGGTGCTTCGGATCATTGTACTTCTCCAATATCCCATCTCCATTTTTGTCGATGAACCAACGTTAGGTAATCGACGTCAAACATCTTTGATAAACATGTCGGCTATGTTACACTGACGTCCCTTCTTGTATATCTCAGTCAACAATTCGAAGTCAAGTAACGCTTTATGGACGTTGCAACAAATACAAAGGTTCCCTCTGTTGGGTTGGGGAAGAAATAAGGCGATATCTTTTACAATCTATGTGTAATATCGACCATGCTATTATTTAACAGCATGTAATTTTTGTAATATATATGTTTCAAAATGGTTCAAATGGCTCTGAGCACTATGCGACTTAACTTCTGAGGTCATCAGTCGCCTAGAACTTAGAACTAATTAAACCTAACTAACCTCAGGATATCACACACATCGATGACCGAGGCAGGATTCGAACCTGCGACCGTAGCGGTCGCTCGGCTCCGGACTGTAGCGCCTAGAACCGCACGGCCACTCCGGCCAGCAGTATATATGGGTACTGAAACCTAAACTAAATAACTACTGACTCAGAAATGAGCTCCTGTAGCATAATATATTGTGACGAGAGGTGTAGAGCAAACATCTGCTAACATAGACGTAAGTAACATATTTTTATCGTATAATATTACAAAATAGATCATTGCAGGATCACTTGAAAATGGCGAAACTTGCCGAAACGAACTAATAAAGCGTCCATTGCAGCAAAAATTTGGAAAAGTATTATTATATGTTGTTCTTCAACCTACTCCACGCTGCGGAATTTAATGGATAAATATAGGGTGTTTGGGCTAGAGTTACACATAAACATTTGTTTATATTTGTTGGTACCGTTTATAGCTGTATTTGTTTAACATTGTATACAGGGGCGCACACATTTTTGTGCATTTTGGTATAGTTCAGTGCGGACGCCGTTTGTAGCTCGACGGATTTCTAAACGGTACTCCTCTTCTCGCCACATTTTCGTAAATATGAGAGGTTTTATGACCTCTTCTGCGACTTAGGTCCGTTTCCTCAGGTATACCAAACCTCTAAACTTTATTCTGTAAATCATGTCCTTAATGAAACCACATGCAGTGAAATCCAGCAGAATCAGCGGACCGAGGGGGGCAAACAATGGGAGTCCCCACCCCCCTTTGGGATCCATATTCAGGAAATGTCTCATCAAGAAATGTGGTAACATCCCATGATAGTGAGGTGGGGCACCAATCTGCTGCAGAATGACGTCGGCAGGTGTCTGTGGAAGTGCGTAGTTCGCCAACATGTCGAGATGTGTGTGCCCCGTCACTGTAGACGCCATTAAACCGGACCAATCGCATCATGTTTGTGTAATCCCAACCACATATTAACTTTTGGTGTGTCCATTCGTACTCAGTCACTTCCCCTTGAGTCTCACTTCCCCATATTCGACAGTTATCTCATTTGACTTTGCCACAGACGTGAGATGCAGCACTCAACAGCACTGCACTGAGTTAGTGGTTATTTTTGCCCATACGATGCAACATTTCAACAGCATAGTCTGCGATTATCCTCAGGGTTAATGCGATGCAAAAGCTGGAGTTTCTGAGCTCGCCAGCGGAGACGTTTATGCAAAATGTCGTTCACCGTCGACCGTGAATAGCTACTTCCCTACTAGCTTGCCTAATGGATTTACGGGGGCTGCTAGAGAATGCTTCGCGCACATGACTCGTGGTCTCTTCATTCACTTGCGTTGTGGGATGTTTTCCCACATCTGAAATCAAACGTCTCATTTCCCGAAGAATTCTGTCACACTGATGCATGGACTTACATGCGGAATGACCCACGTCGCATTCACTTCTTGCAAGCCTCTAAACACGTGTTGCAGATTTTAACTCTGCTAACCATAGCACTAAAGAAAAATCAAGGCACGTTCATAGGCTTTGTCGACCTGAAAAAAGCGTTCGACAATGGCAAATGGTGTTCGACAGTCGCAAACGGTGTGAGATGTTCCGTATAGGTTACCCATATACGGAAAGACGGCTAAAATATAATATGAACAAGGTAAAAGAAGGAAAAATAGGAGTGGTAGACGAAGAACGAAGTTCTCTGGTTAAAATGGGATATAGTCTTTCACCTGTACTGTTCAATCTAGACAGCTAAGAAGCAATTATGGAAATAACGGAAAAGTTCAAGAGCAGAAGAAGATTACAGGCGCGCAATGAACAGTCTAATGTGTATAGAACATGGTTTGGGAGTCAATCGGAGAAAGACGAAAATAATAAGAAATAGCAGAAATGAGAACAGCGAGAAACTTAACTTCAGGATTGTGGACGAAGTTAAGGAATTGTGCTACCTAGGCAGCAAAGGGCTTTCGTGGCCAAGAGAAGTCTGGCAGTATCGAACGTAGGCCTTAATTTAAGGAAAAAATTTCAGAAACTGTACGTCTGAAGCACAGCATTATATGGTGGTGAAACATAGACTGTGGGAAAACCGGAAAAGAAGAGCATCGAAGCATTTGATATGTGGTGTTACAGAGGAATGTTGAAATTAGGTGGGCTGATAAGGTAAGGAATGAGGAGATGCCCCACAGAATAGGCGAGAAAATGAATACATGAGAAAAGCTGACAAGAACAAGGGGCAAGATGATAGGACATCTGTTGCGACATCAGGGAGTAAATTCCATGGTACTAGAGGGAGCTGTTGAGGGTGAAAAGTGTGGAGCTGTTGAGGGTGAAAAGTGTGGAGGAAGACAGCAAATAATTGAGGACGTAGGTTGTAAGTGCACACTGAGATGAAAAGGTAGGCACGAAATAAGAATTCGTTTCGGGCCAAATCAAACCAGTCAGAAGACTGATGACTGGAGGGAAAAAAAAGAAGAAGAAGCACAACCTGCTCCTTTAGTTGTGGCATTCTCATGTCAGCTGTGAAGAGTACGGTTTACCTGCTGCGCAGTAAACATTTGTCCTCTGTATATGAAATGGTGAGGATCACCTCTTGGAGAGTGTCTCTACCGACTGCGTATCTACATCTGCATGATTACTCTGCAATTCACATTTAAGTGCTTGGCAGAGGGTTCATCGAACCACAATCGTACTGTCTCTCACCCATTCCACTCCCGAACAGCGCGCGGGAAAAACGAACACCAAAAGTTTTCTGTTCAAGCTCTGATTTCTCTTAATTTATTTTGATGATCATTCCTACCTACTTAGGTTGGGCTCAACAAAATATTTTCGCATTAGGAAGAGAAAGCTGGTGACTGAAATTTCGTAAATAGATCTCGCCGCGACGGAAAACGCCTTTGCTTTAATGACTTCCATCCCAACTCGCGTATCATATCTGCCACACTCTCTCCCCTATTACGTGATAATTCAAAACGAGCTCCCCTTTTTTGCACCCTTTCGATGTCTCCGTCAATCCTACATGGTAAGGATCCCACACCGCGCAGCAGTATTCTAACAGAGGACGAACGAGTGTAGTGTAGTATAAGCTGTCTCTTTAGTGGACATGTTGTACCTTCTAAGCGTCCTGCCAATGAAACGCAACCTTTGACTCGCCTTCCCCACAATATTATCTATGCGGTCTTTCCAACTGAAGTTGTTCGTTATTTTAACACCCAGGTACTTAGTTGAATTGACAGCCTTGAGAATTGTGCTATTTATCGATTAATCGAATTCCAACGGATTTCTTTTGGAACTCATGTGGATCACCTCACACTTTTCGTTATTTAGCATCAACTGTCACCTGCGTATACAGGCAACAACGTTAAATGTCGAGTTCTTTTATTATAAATATTTGTTTGTGTATACTTCTAGCCTGGACACCCTGTTATTGGGTTTAATACGTAAGCTGTAGTTGACAAGATAGAGAGCAGCGTACATTGTCGTAGCTTATTGCCTAATGTGACTGATGTTGGGAAGTGTCACGGAGTAGCACCTGCGTGCTGGTGGAACAGGAGGCGGCAGCCGCGACTGCTGCCCGCTACTCCCCGGGCGTCGCGTCGTGACCTGCCAGCGGCGCGCGTCTTTTGTTCGCCGGCCGCGCCTCGTTACGGCCGCTGCCAGATGTCCGGGGTCCGGCCCGCGCTGTCTCCGCCATTGGCCCGGCCGGGCTGCCTGCGATCGTAATCGCGCCCCGGGGCCCGTCGCCTTTGTCCGTGGCGCCGCGCTGGAACTGCCGGTCGCGAAACGAAACGGCCGGGGCCTCGCGCTGTCGTGACGCCCGGCCGTCACGCCGCCGTCCGCCTCTGCAGTGACATAGCCGACCGCCACTTCAGCCTCCGGGCGCCGCGGAGACCGGTCCTGCAGAAACAGCCACAGAACCGTCCGTTCCGGCCGGCGGGCACACGACTGGCGTTAATGACTGTCCGCTACGAAGCGGGCACCTGTTGGCGCCCGTCACGCGACAGGCTGGCGGAAAATTCACTGTCAGGGCTAGGAAGTATGGGCCGGGCCGCGGCCACTGCAGTAGGCGAGCTTTTTTGTCCCCTGATCCACGAGCTGTCACTGCCTGAGCCGTTGTTTCTTTTCTCCCCAACCCCTCCCAATCCCACCCCCCCCCCCTAACCCACCAACGTCCTCCCACCGCCACCACCGCCACCCTGTCTGTGCTCGTCCCACCGCGCGCCCGCAGCCAGAAACTCAATTACCAGCTCGTCAGATAACGGCGGAGGCGTCGCGCCGTCGGGAGGATCGGTCCATTCCCCGTGGGAGGAGAATAAATCAGAAGCCGCTCTCCCGTGTCCACGACGCAACTCGCTCTGGCCGCCTCGGACGTGTCTCCTACGCTAAGCGTGGCCGCCGATTTCTGCCGAGCATCCAAGTTGGTTGCTGACGTCAAGTTCACAATGACGACTGGAAACGATCATATTTTACAAAAATAACACCTTTTGACAATGTTGACTGCAGTACTCTCTTTCAAATTCTGAAGTTAGCAGAGGTAAAATACAGGGAGCGAAAGGCTATTTACAATTTGTACAGAAACCAGATGGCAGTTACAAGAGTCGAGTGACATGAAAGGGAAGCAGTGCTTGGGAAGGGAGAGAGACAGGGTTGTAGCCTCTCCCCGATGTTTTTCAATCTGTATATTGAGTAAGCAGTAAAGGAAATAAAAGAAAAGTTCGGAGTAGGCTTTAAAATCCATGGAGAAGAAATAAAAGCTTTGAGGTTCGCCGATGACATCGTAATTCTGTCAGAGACAGCAAAGGACTTGGAAGAGCAGTTGAACGGAATGGACAGTGTCTTGAAAGGAGGGTATAAGATGAACATCAACAAAAGTAAAATGAGGATAATGGAATGTAGTCGAATTAAATCTGGTGATGCTGAGGGAATTATGTTAGGAAATGAGACAAAGTAGTAAAGGAGTTTTGCTATTTGGGGAGCAAAATAACTGATGATTGTCGAAGTAGAGACGATATAAAATGTAGACTGGCAATGGCAAGGAAAGCGTTTCTGAAGAAGAAAAATTTGTTAACATCGAGTATAGATTTAAGTGTCAGAATGTCATTTCTGAAGGTATTTGTGTGGAGTGTAGCCATGTATGGAAGTGAAACATGGACGATAAATAGTTTGGACAAGAAGAGAATAGAAGCTTTCGAAATGTGGTGCTACAGAAGAATGCTGAAGATTAGATGGATAGATCACATAACTAATGAGGAGGTATTGAATAGAATTGGGGAGAAGAAAAGTTTGTGGCACAACATGACTAGAAGAAGGGATCGGTTGGTAGGACATGTTCTGAGGCATCAAGGGATCACCAATTTATTACTGGAGGGTAGCGTGGACGGAAAAAATCGTAGAGGGAGACCAAGAGATGAATACACTAAGCAGATTCAGAAGGATGTGGGCTGCATTAGGTACTGGGAGATGAAGGAGCTTGCACAGGATAGAGTAGCATGAAGAGCTGCATCAAACCAGTCTCAGGACTGAAGACCACAACAACAACAACAAGAAGACCTAACCGGCTGTTAAGCCTTCCTCACAGAGAACTTCGACACATGTAGAAATAAGGTGGTCCCCATTAACTGTCTTGTGATCAATATGTCAAAAATCCGCCTCAGTTGCAAAATGTTACTGGTCTTTACCCAGGTTCCAGCTAGAGTAATCTAGCCTTCTTCAGAAGCATAAAATAAACTAATACATGCCATAATAAGGCGTGGCGTCGTCCCATACACCATCGCCGTCTAACATGTTCTACATCTACATCCATACTCCGCAAGCCACCTGACGGTGTGTGGCGGAGGGTACCCTGAGTACCTCTATCGGTTCTCCCCTATATTCCAGCCTCGTATTGTTCGTGGAAAGGAAGATTGTCGGTATGCGTCTGTGTGGGCTCTAATCTCTCTGATTTTATCCTCATGGTCTCTTCGCGAGATATAAGTAGGAGGGAGCAATATACTGCTTGACTCCTCGATGAAGGTATATTCTCGAAAGTTCAATAAAAGCCCATACCGAGCTACTGAGCGTCTCTCCTGTAGAGTCTTCCACTGGAGTTTATCTATCATCTCCGTAACGCTTTCGCGATTACTAAATGATCCTGTAACGAAGCGCGCTGCTCTCCGTTGGATTTTCTCTATCTCTTCTATCAACCCTATCTGGTACGGATCCCACACTGCTGAGCAGTATTCAAGCAGTGGGCGAACAAGCTTAATGTAACCTACTTCCTTTGTTTTCGGATTGCATTTCCTTACGATTCTTCCAATGAATCTCAGTCTGGCATCTGCTTTACCAACGATCAACTTTATATGGCCATTCCATTTTAAATCACTCCTAATGCGTACTCCCAGATAATTTATGGAATTAACTGCTTCCAGATGCTGACCTGCTATATTGTAGCGCATTCGTCAAAGGTAGGATGAAAAATGGACGACGCGCACGCAACCCCTGCCGTAATAAACGGCGACGGACTTTCACCTGATACTGTACGATGTGTTGCAATGTTTCACTGTTGCACCAGAGCCGGGGATGTCGCCGATCTGTCCTGCAATGGCATTCGCATGAGGTGGCGACCTTCTCGGGGGCTGTTGTCGGTGGTGCGGCCTGATCCATCTCGTCCTGTTCTACGGACTTCCTTGAACTATTCGCTTCACCGCGGAATCACTTCGTCCCACACGAGCAACAATTTCGCGGATGGATGCATCACAGTCTCTCGTGCCAAAACGCGCCTTCCGTCATTTCAGTGATTTGACGGTACGGTTCGCATACGTCTGCGAGCCATCTTGTACGTCTGCTAAATTCTCACCGATTCATTACCCTGGTTTTATAGCGACAACAAGAGCCGCAGGCAGATTTCACCGATGGGTGGTATTGCGCGGCGACATCGATGTTGATCTCAAAATTCGCTCATCTTTTCTGCAGAACATACTGATGTACATGTCCTGCGAATATGAACTTGCCATCTGTAGTCGTTCAAGGAGTCCTGTTTTTTTCTAAACATGTGTGTACATAAATGTGTTTTGTAGAGTACTTATGTAGATGTAGGTAGGAGCCACGAGATATTTCGGTGTTGCTGGAATAGTGTTGTTTATTACCATCCCCCACTGAGTCTTACTTGTGTCACCGTGTTTGTCCCTACTTCTCAGAGCCCATTAAACACTTCCATATGGCTCTGAGCACTATGGGACTTAACATCTGAGGTCATGAGTCCCCTATACTTAGAACTACTTAAACCTAACTAACATAAGGACATCACACACATCCATGCCCGAGGCAGGATTCGAACCTGCGACCGTAGCAGTCGTACGGTTCCCGACTGAAGCGCCTAGAACCCCTCAGCCACCGCGGCCGGCACTTCAGTAAGAGTAGTCCTTTTTTAGTATACGTGGTCGTAAGAGTTAGCAGTGCTGAAGCGTTTGGCTGTAGTTTGGAGCAGTTTGCGTAGGCTCTGAGATCGCACGTCGCGATATTTCATGACGCTTTGACTTACCTCAATTCACCTGATCGATAAGAAATACCTTCACCGCGAAAATACAGCAGCTTACGTGCAGTCTAAGCCAAGTGATCTATAAGAAAAGATGAGCCTGTTATAGAAAAAAAATTGGCCAAACGTGCCTTCCTTGTGAGTGTAGCTAGTGCCCGAATCCACAGACTGGAGTAACTCGTGAAAAGTTTTCTTAGACTTGCGCACTGAGAGTAACAGATGTTGTGACCGTCACGGTGTGTTTACTAACTTCTACAAACCGTCTGACTCGTGCCAACTTTTCCTTCTTCTGTTGAGAGAGAGAAAGAGGAGAAGGTAGCTTTTGCCTTCGCTTTGGGCAAACGAAAGGATTCGACTTCTCAGGGAATTGCTTTATGATTTAATTACAACCAAGGAACAAGTTTCTAGGCCCGTTTCTGCTACGGATGTGTTTTCGCCCTGAACGGACTGCTTGCCGAGTGACGTCGGGCATAAAGGCTCAATTTAATTCCCTCTCGCGCGCTCCGCGAAGCCGCTTTACTTCAGAACTCTTTTCGCTTCATTTCCGTTGCCTTCTACGTGGAAATACGAAGACAAAGGTCGGCAATTGCGGAACGTTGCGACGCTGGCAAACTTGCTTCCCCGAAACCGGGAAGGGCTGCCTCGGGAATCGAGATGTCGCTGATGTGTGTTCGTAGCTGCGCTCGACCTCTGAAGGCTGCAGCTGCGGTCAACTTCATTTCATTGACTTCAGCCTGGATTTGCATTCGGGAGAGTAAAACTCTGAATACCTCTAAGGGAAACTTAGTACAGATCCACGCCTGTCATACGATATTCTGCAGAAGGGGGTTGCTTAGCATATACGAGGCGTATTCGTAATGTAAGGTCCGATTTGGCGTGAAATGGAAACACTATGAAAATCTGATGGAACTTTGCACAGATGTGTTGGGCAGTGTCTTTAGTGTGCCTGTCGATCGCTTCACGTCGCTCGTTTCTGTGATCACGTAAAAATTCCTAAAAAAACATTGTATCCCGCCAAGTATGTGGATCTGGTGAGAGATTTCCCCTGAAGCTATGCAGCCCACATAGTATAAAGGTCATGTGTTTCTTTCTTCTTCTCAGCCGGATTCTGCAGGGACAAAGAAGACGCTCCTGCAGCGTTTTCGATGGAAAGTGTTTGATCACCCAAAATACAGGCCTTAATTGGCTCCCTCCGTTGTTCGTCCCTGCTCACATGAACTGCTGGCTTCGAATACAACATTTTGTGACAAACAACGAAAGGCAGACGTGTGTGGAGAATGCATAGGTGGCTGCTTTCTGTGAGGAGGTTACTGCAATGTTTGTCCAACACTACGACAGATGTCTAAGTCGGAGCGGTGACTATTTAGAGAGGTATGTGAAATAATTTTTTTATAATGTGGGGCCACAGTCATAATATATTTCTTTAAAGTCAGTACCGCAATTAGACTGTTTCTTTATTTGCAGTGTTACATTTACACGATCATGATTTCGGCTTTAAATTGCCATTATCAAGTGTTTTAATGTTATACGGTGCCTAAGATGGCATAACGTCGTATTTTTTAAAAAATTTTATTTAGAAATAAAGAAACACCTAACTGCTGAACAGCTACCCATTTTAATACGACTTTTGTAAAATTGTACGGAAAACAACTTTGCTTACCAAACGATTAACTGTAAAAAAACAGTAAAAACGTTCATAGCGTAAAGGCTCATAAAAAGCACAGTAAATTGCTATACAGCTGTTTGAATTGGGGCTGTATTATCAGAATTATATTAAATACGAAACTGAAAAAAAAGGCTACTATCTACAACCAAGTGAATCTCTGGCCAAGGAATCACATTGGGCACTAGATTAAAGTGTGGACTTCCTAAAATTATTAACCATCGTTACACTGGCGAAGAAAATAAATAACTTGTAGTTCGGTACAGCACAAATTTACACGTCCAGTAACGTCAGCTGGCCTCAGTTGCCTACGCTTGTTGTGTAGGTAAACACAGGTCGTGATAGACACTCCCCTCCCCCGGCCTACCGCATCTGCCACGACGCAGGAAGTGCAGCGTCACTGCCGAGCAGTGTATCCGGAGGCGCATCGGCAGGAGCGTACATCTGTACTTCAAGCCGTTGAAGAATTAAGCAAACATTATTCAGCAAACTTAATAATTTCAAAATGTTTTGTATCACTGATTAAAAGAAATGTTCCATTCTTACTTCAAACCCATTGGAGTCGACTTTTATTTGTTACTTCCTACATCTACATATGTACTTCGCAACCCACCATACGGCGAGTGGCGTAGAGTACTCCATACCACTACTAGTCATTTCGTTTCCTGCTCCTCTCAGAGCGAGGGTAAACCGACTGTCTATACACAGGGTGTAACAAAAAGGTACGGCCAAACTTTCAGGAAACATTCCTCACACACAAAGAAAGAAAATATGTTATGTGGACATGTGTCCGGAAACGCTTACTTTCCATGTTAGAGCTCATTTTATTACTTCTCTTCAAATCACATTAATCATGGAATAAACACACAGCAACAGAACGTACCAGCGTGACTTCAAACACTTTGTTACAGTAAATGTTCAAAATGTCCTCCGTTAGCGAGGGTACATGCATCCGCCCTCCATCGCATGGAATCCCTGATGCGCTGATGCAGCTCTGGAGAATGGCGTATTGTATCACAGCCGTCCACAATACGAGCACGAAGAGTCTCTACATTTGGTACCGGGGTTGCGTAGACAAGAGCTTTCAAATGCCTCCTTAAATGAAAGTCAAGAGGGTTGAGGTCAGGAGAGCGTGGAGGCCATGGAATTGGTCCGCCTCTACCAATCCATCGGTCATCGAATCTGTTGTTGAGAAGCGTACGAACACATCGACTGAAATGTGCAGAGCTCCATCGCGCATGAACCACATGTTGTGTCGTACTTGTAAAGGCACATGTTCTAGCAGCACAGATAGAGTATCCCGTATGAAATCATGATAACGTGCTCCATTGACCGTAGGTGGACGAAACTAAAACGAGCTCTAAGAGGGAAATTAAGCGTTTCCGGACACATGTCCACATAACATCTTTTCTTTAATTGTGTGTGAGGAATGTTTCCTGAAAATTTGGTTGTACCTTTTTGTAACACCCTGTATACTGAAGAGCCAAAGAAACGGGTACACCCGCCTAATATCATGTAGGGCCAGCGCGAGCTCGCAGAAGTGCCGCAACACGACGTGGCATGGATTCGACTGGTGTCTGAAGTAAAGCTGGAGGGAACTGACACCATGAATCCTGCAGGGCTGTCCATAAATCCATAAGAGTACGAGGGTAAATCCATAAGAGTACGAGGGGTTGGAGGTCTCTTCTGAACAGCGCTTTGCAAGGCATTCCAGATATGCTCAATAATTTTTATGCCTGAGAAGTTTGGTGGCCAGCAGAGGTATTAAAACCTAGAAAAGTGTTCCTGGAGCCACTCTGTAGCAATTCTGCACGTGTAAGGTGTCCTGCTGGAATTGCCCAAGTCCGTCAGAATGCGCAATGGACATGAATGGATACAGACAGGATGCTTGCATACGTGTCATCTATCAGAGTATTATCTAGACGTATCAGGGACCCCACATCATTCCAGCTGCACACGCCCCACGCCATTACAAAGCCTTCACCAGCTTGAACAGTCCACTCCTGACCTGCAGGGTCCATGGATTCAAGAGGTTGTCCCCATACCTGTACTCGTCCATCCGCTCCATACAATTTGAAACGAGACTCGTCCGACCAAGCAACATGTCCCCAGTCAACAGTCCAATATCGGTGTTGACGGGCCCAAGCGAGGCGTAAACCTTTATGTCGTGCAGTCATCAAGGGTATACGAATTGGCCTTCGGCTCCGGAAGCCAATATCGATGATATTTCGTTGAATAGTTCGCACGCTGACACTTGTTGATGGCCCAGCATTGAAATCAGAAGCAATTTGTGGAAGGGTTGCTCTTCTGTCACGTTGAACGATGCTCGTCAGTCGTCGTTGGTCCCGTTCTTGCAGGATCTTTTTCTGGCCGCAGGGATGTCGGAGATTTTATATTTTACCGGATTCCTGACATTCACGGTACGCTCGTGAAATGGTCGTACGGGAAAATCCCGCTTTGGAAGGTTATACTCATATATTTAAACAACGTGACTGTGATAAGCAGGATACAACTAATGCTGTATTCGAATATTACGGGTTTGTTTTACCTACTCATCCACATTAACTTACATTTTTCTTCGTTTAGAGCTAGCTGCCATTCATCATACGAACTAGAAGTTTTGTCTAAGTCAGCTTGAATTCTCTTAGTCACTCAACTTCACCATCTCACCACACACCACTGCATCATCAGCAAACAACCGCAATAGCTGCCCACTCTGTTCGCCAAATCCTAAAGCAGTTTTCGTTCTTGCTCATGGTTTCCGCTGTCTGAAAACCAAATTTCATTAAAATCGATTCAGCGGTTTAGTCATGACAACGTTGCAGACAGAGTTAATTTTGCATTTGAAATACTAGCATGGATATTACTCAATGGCTAAAATGGTATGTTGGTACCAGTTGCAGGTTGGCTATGAAAAGCTTCCAGGGAGAAAAATATTAATTTTCCGTATTTCATATAATTATTGGCATCTGCATTTCGTTAGGAAACGTGCACACAGATACTGTTCCTCCTCTCTCTCTCTCTCTCTCTCTCTCTCTCTCTCTCTCTCTCTCTCTCTGTATGACGTTGCAGTATGGTATGCGTGCTAATTTACCACACCAGGGCGTACACTTTTAACCGTTTCAGAGTGAATTTTTTTGGAGGAAGAAAAATTTTTCTTCATGTGGTAATGCTATTAGTTGATTTTTTGATGAATTTAGGTACAAGATTCAAACAAAAAATATGTACCCATTTTCAAAATATACTTTGTACACTTGGCTTCATTTTATGAAGTGAAATATTTTGTACTTTAGTCAATAAATTCAATAAATCCTATGCAAAATAACAGTGACAGTATTCACTTATACATTGAAACATATTGAACATTCAGAAATATATCCCTCAAGTTTCCATTGAGGAAAAAATATTTTTATTGCAGCTAAGACACAATAAAAGTTAATTTACACAGTTGTAGAAAGAGGGTCTGACAGGGTGAAATAGCAAGAGAATCCAAATTGCTGAATGATTATGCATCGTAAAGGCGCTTCGGAGTTGCTAATTTCACTTCTTGCATTGCTATTTGTTTGTGAATAACGCCGAGATTCACCGTGTTTTGAAACCCACGTAAAAATGTAGAGCACTCTGTAAATTGGTTTATAAATCAGTTCGAAGGCCGAAGAGAGCCAAAGCCATACAAGCCTTCGGACTCGTTATTCCACAGTCTCACGTCCAAGGTATTGTCCAGTGCATGAAGTTAATTTCTTAATTGTAGAAAGGATGCAAGTTGCCGGTACACGTTCTGTGACAAGCAAAATCTGTACGGTTTGTTCTTCACCATCGCTTGACAGCCGTAACAACAACGAGATTTTCCCGACCGTCGCGACGTAGCGTCCATGTTTCTGCATTAAATTACTTGCTGCGAGTTGTGACAACCGGTCTGAATTAGCGGCATATACATGAGTGAATTAGAGACAGCTGCTACGCCGAGAAGACAAGAGATATATATATATATATATATATATATATATAGAGAGAGAGAGAGAGAGAGAGAGAGAGAGAGAGAAGCCGTCACGGTGTCACCATGGCGAGTACAATTGTAATTAAAACTTGATTTCAAAGGGAAGTGATGGTCCTGGGGCGGTTTCCTTTCTTTTTCCAGCCCGTAATTCTGGCCCCGGTTCAAAATGATGGGACGAAGTCCAGTCGCTTCACCGCCCGTGGCGTGATCGCGGTTTGGGGAGGAGGGGGCGGTTAGAGGGACGCAGCATTAAGATTCGGGTCAATAAAACGGTAGGACGTCCCTCTAAAACTTCCCACTCCATTCACAAACTTTTGTTGAGCACGTTAGAAAGACACATGTCAGAGACTTCGAACTTTGACACCAATCCAACCTCACGGGTGCTCTAGCGCCTGAGGGTTAGACAACCCCTTCGACACCTCTTACGGGAGCTTGCTTCCCTGCAGGTGCTAGAGTAGCCGTAAGGATGAATCGGTGACGAACAGGTACACGCTCAACAGAGGCCTCAGTGGTTCCATCCTGTATACCAGAGCAAAAACTGCGGTCACACTACACACCAAAGGCGTGCGATCACGTTCATCGATCTTACTGAACCACGATGTCCGTAGAGAAGGATTTGGCATGAGTCAGCAGTGCTAAAGGTTATCGAGAACGTCGCCTTGTTCCTCATCGCACTACCAGCTGTAGTTTTCGACCGCGAAATGTGGGAGAATCAACGCCGCAAGGAAAGGGATGGTTTCATTGACGCCCTTTATGTCACTCTCTAAGCCATTTCCGTGTTGACTCTGAGAGGCGATGTGTCTGAAATGTTTTCCTCTGTGCCCCTTTGATAAAACCGCATGATTTTAACGCTGGGTATCGAGGTTCTGAGTTCCATTGCAGAGGCGTCAAAAAAAGTGGTGGAATGTGGGTAAGAGAGGCAAAACTGGGATGAAATTCAGTGAAAATGTGACATAATTAATCCACCTTACAGCTCACTTGAACTTCTCAGCTGTGTGCTTCTTTTCTTATCTGTCATCAACTTGCTATTTAAAGTGTCGCCCTGGAGTGACATCACAGGGAGCCTCGCTTTTATACCGTTAGAGATGAAAGTTGTAGGCACCTTTGAGCCAACTGTAAAACTGTAAGTGTACTGTCATATCGCTGGCTTGGTTGCGGAGTATCTTTGCGGGCAGCCGCGTCTGTCGAGTCGAGCACGGGACGCGGAACTGTTATGTTGTGTAGTGTGTAGCTCTGCATGTGAGAAGCATTGTTAGTGTGGAAGTTGAAGTGTTGTTACAAGAGCTATTACAGTAAAGTGATAAAATAAGTAAATGATTCAGAGGAAAGTGCGTCAAGCAGTGATTTAAAAATGAGCAGTGCTGCTGGTAACGTATTTGTGCATCCGCGCCGTGCTCGGTCTCCCAGAATGAACTGATGTGAATCAGTAGAAATTAGTTACCATAAAAGAGTGCAGTCAAGTGCCAGTGTCTTGTAGCGAGCGTGAGGACGTGCGTTCAATCATCGCGTTGCCGCATCATCAACATTCAGCCGCGCCGCGACGGTTAGGCGCACGCTCGTGCAAGTGAGAACTGAATAATTAACTCTATAACCAGTGTTATATCATTACTAGTGTCAAGGAGGACTGGTACCAAATATCTGTGTATGCGTGACGAGTGTAAGAACTTTCGTACGCGCCGGCCGCTGTGGCCGTGCGGTTCTAGGCGCTGCAGTCCGGAACCGCGGGACTGCTACGGCCGCAGGTTCGAATCCTGCCTCGGGCATGGATGTTTGTGATGTCCTTAGGTTAGTTAGGTTTAAGTAGTTCTAAGTTCTAGGGGACTGATGGCCACAGAAGTTAAGTCCCATAGTGCTCAGAGCCATCTGAACCAAAACACTTATGAATTAGAATGTAAACATTGCAGCCTGCGATTTCCTTTAATCGTCTCAGAATATAGTTGTTCATACCAGACGTCGAACAGTGTTATGTTTTAACGTTGAGTGGCTCCCCTAAACCCGCTTGCATAGTTCCATGGATAATTTCAGGCAAGCCAGCAGCAGTGTGGAGCATAACAGTATGACCGCCGCGGGATTATCAGTTACATGGTGTGGACAGGGCGCACGGTCCCAAAGCGAAACGAAACCAGTTTACAGGTACCCCACCCATTTGTACACCCGGGCGTGTTACAAAACTTACGCGTCGCATTAGGAAACAGTTACTCCTTCCCCCGTCCCGCACTCTGGTATCTGCCCCTTCATGCGGCTGCTTACTAACAATCATTCTTCATGAGCTCCATTCGCGATGTTTAACATCACCGGGAGGAAACGACACGCCACATGGTGGTTTACGGATAGGTGCGGATGTAATCCTGAGAGGGACGTTGGACTGGCAGCCCGGCGCGCCCGCCAGGAACAGCTGTGGCGGCGACGGAGCCGGCGAATAAGAGCGAAGAGCGCTGACGGGTTCCCGGAAGGCGCGATTTGAAACTGCCAGGCCCGGCAGAGCAGTCCTGCGGGAGATCCATCTTCATTCCGCCGCCTCGCCGTAATTGTTATTTGCGCAAGCGGAACCGAGCGGTCTGTGACGCGAGCGGCCGCGGTGCAATGCTCCGGGGAGAGGCAGCACTTCACTTGTTCTGGTGGTCCCTCCGACATGGCGTTCTCTGCAGGCGTCCATTTCACTCTTCGCTCGTGGGTTACGATGTAACGCTAACTTCTACAGCTTGTTTCAGAAAGAGTGGGAAAGCCATAAACACATTGTGGCAAGGGCGTTTTGTAGTAGATAGTTAATTTTGTTGTTGTTGTGGTGGTCTTCAGTGTATAGACTGTTTGAATGCAGCACTTCACGCTAGACTGGCCTCTTCGTCGTTGCATAGCCACTTCATCCTTCACCTATACCAGTAAGCCACCTTTCAAGGCATGGCGGAGAACACTTCTAATACGGTTATCAGTTTCCTCACTCCTTGTTTCATTCGCGACTACTGATAAACCTTCGCATGAGCTCCAATTTCTCTGATTTGGCGAGCTGTATAGGGGACGCAGTAATATGGCTTTCTTGGCCATTATTATTGATAGTAAAATCTTCTAGGTTGTTTGGCCGCACCAACCCAATCTTCTATTTCTTCTCACATAACAGTGATTTCAGCTAACTGAGGACTACAGGAAATCTCGAAGAAGATCCCTCAGAGTGACCTAGCCGTTTATTATGTAACAAGAAACTGAAGAGCTACGTGATGCGGCCCATCAACCGAGATGATGTTACGTTTCAGGTGGTAGTATGTTTCGCCGGCGCTTCTTGGAACTCACTAATTTATCTTAGAATCTCAACAGCATCTTTCTCCGTGAAACACAATGTCTCTCTCGTAGCGTCTGGAACTCTCTCGCTTATCAGACGATCCTGTTGGATCTTCTCCATCTCTTCTATTAATTCAAACCTGATAAGGGTTCCTGATGAGCATTGATCAAGAATCGGCCTTACAACTTAAACATGATTGTTTCGACTTAAGGTTGTCAAAAAAATTACATTTATTTATTACGATTGCAATTTCGAGTATTATTTTCGGCAGACATCACTGAAGTCCATCTATTCCAAGACCGATCAAGTTTGATCTATTAGTTTTTGTTAAGTCAGTTTTAAACTATGTGCGGTTTTAGATGGTGAAATTTCTTTGTTTTGTAAATAAAAACTGCCTTTTGTTGCAACACTGTATTTAATTTCTCCCAGACACGTTTCATCTGTTTTACTTTTAGGCGTCTTCAGTTGAATCTATAATGTTACAGCTTTGTTCTGATAGGTGTAGATTCGGCGATATAGAATTATAATTACTTACATATTTCTCCTTCCCAGAAACGCTTGTGTTGCTGTTATCACTCTATATATCCTCTCTACTTCAGCCATCGTGAATTTCTTTTGCTACCCAAACAGTAAAATGTCCCTACTACTTTTAGTGTCATTTTTTAATTTTAATTCCCTAGGTATTGCCTGTTACAATATGACTACATTCCATTACCCTTGCTTTAATGTCGTCGATGTTCATCTTATTTGAATCGCTCATTGTTAAAATAGGACGACTCCTCAAAAACTGAAAATGCAGATTTGTTCAGTTTCAGTGTATTGATGCATAGATGCATCGACTGGAATTAAATGGGACGCTGTCATTGTCTTGCCGCTTGTATACAGTGGATTGAAATATTCAATTGGGGAGAACTCAAGGAGTTGTCGCGTTTGAGAAATAAGGGTGTGGCAGGCCCGGACTCATGCTGTACCAGTCGTTCTTTTGTTGTGAAGCTTCATTGAGTAATCCACATACGATATGAAAATGAGCAGAGTTTGATGTTTTCAGTAATGATTAAAGAAACAAGAAGACGAAAGAAAAGTAACCTTGATTACTTTTTAGTATGCTATAGTGTTGTATTTTCCAATACTTTGACGCAAACGCATTCGTGGAATGGTTGTCCGTAAAAGGAGGACTTGTAAGTGTTACACCTCGTGAAAATAGTCGCCAAAATCTGCAAAAAGTTTGACTCTGTCGTTTGATTGTATGCAGAATCTTCCTTTTCCACATTTGTGACAGCAAGAACACGTTATATCAGGCAGTTGTGCGTTTTTAATTTTGAGATACACAACATAAATACTAGATGAAGGTATATTTTATTGTTATCATAAGAGTCAAGCGAAGAAAGGTTACACTGAGAACCTTGTAAAAAAAAAGTAAGAGAGCTCCATATGTTTAGCCATGCACACAGAGACTAAAACCACCAACAGACTGTTACGAGAATTTTATTGTTCTTAACTGAATGTGGAAAATATGACAAAACCTACTATTATTCCCCCATTAGAGGGCACTCTAGTTTGCCATTTGACTGTGACTTTGGTATCGTTAAAAGAGATTTGGGAATGACGCGAGTGCTTATTCCAGATGAATATATGTAACTTTACACCAAATCCAGCCGTCTTGATCGCTTTTCAGTTTATGCAGCAAAAACAAGCGAAGGAGCAGGTTTTAGTAGATGGTGGATCCATTTGTAGGAAAAGATTGTCATATAAACTGAAACACCGGGAAGACGTGCTAGAAAACAGGATGAAATATCATTTTTATCCAGCAGTACAGTTAATTAAAGTTCAGAAAAGATAAGGTTATTATTAAAGGTACTTCCTAACTTGATTATGTTTGGTAATAATGCATTTTTCTGTCACTATAAAGCTAAGGACTTTGTATTACATTTATTGCCCTCGAAGTACTGCAATTCGTTAATTAAAAGGTTTTACTTTTATGTAATTAAAATAAGTGCCTTAAAATGTCTTACCTTCCTAATTTATTGCTATAAATGGAGAACTCCAGGTGATAAAAATCGTCGTAGCACCTACAAATATTTTTCCAACAAAGTAATATTTGCTCACACAGATCAGAAATAGAATTTCTTCAGACGAATTCGGTATTAAATTAGCGAACAAATAGTGTGGAATGTTTTTTTATCTTTTTCCAGAATAATTTATCAGCTGTGAGTTCTTTCCTTTTAGAAATACGTGATTATTTTTTTTTCAAGACACTGCCAGTTCCATTTGGCTAAACTTCTCGGTTCTTTACCGTCTCAGACCAAATTACAATAGCATCGCCGAACTTGGACTTCTGGAAGGGGATATTCACACGAACTTTAACCTCTCAGGTCGAAAGGCATGATAGTACTGCATTATCCCCGTTTTTTGGATATCTGTTCAGTGTTTTGTGTCCGCATTAGCCCAGATATTCGGAGGCATGCTGTATTAAGTTTTCATGTCGATAAATTTCTCTACACCAATTCTCGAGATATCCGCCCTTAGAACTTCTCACAAAGGATACGTAGCATTATACCGTTATTGTGCAGTAAATTGGTTATAAACGCCGTACGAAATTCAAACTGGAGGAGTGTAATGCGTATTTGCAGTAAACTGTTACTGACTCGGCAGCTCGACGTAATCGCTGAAGCACGTACTCGCTCGTTCTCCGGTATTGCCTCTTGATCGACTCTCGCCGTACTTTAATGCCTTCGGCTCCTCTCCCCTTTGTATCGGCCTCCCGACTTGGCCTCCCGACTTGGGTCGTCGGATCGTCAAACTGCATTTTAACACGCGCGCGTCGGAGTCGCCTGCCTTACTGGAGACAGGCTCAAGAGAGAGGACTGCGGCGGTAACTAATTTTATGTAAGCACACGGTATCCCTATTTATATGTAAATCGGAAATCTATCGGCGCCCTGATCTTGTGGAGCGAGCGGAATTTCGGATTTACTTTTTTTTTAAGCTGGCGAATTTAGTTATGGTAATCTGAGGGAGGCAGCGCGACGTTTTTGCGAGCTGTGAGCGCCGAGAAGACACGGCGGGGCGGGCCCCGGAGCCATTTGCATGAGCGACGCCCTGGTGCCGGCTCCTACCCAGCCCTGGGTCTTTTGTCGCGCCGCAGTTGGCAGCCCTTTTTTCTCGCTTTTTTAGCGCACGCCGCGCCGCCACCGCCGCCGCGCAGCCAAAGGCCGGTTAATTTTTACGATGCTGGTGCCAGCGCGGGCGCCGTACGGCAGGGGTAATTGTCCCGCTATGCAACCCGCAACCCAGTTCGTTTCCATGATCGGCAAAACGGACTTCCCTACCGTAGTTTGCTTCGCCGTGGCGCCGTATAGTGCATCCACCAGCCCCGTCACAGATACCGAGCACTGCCGTATCGTTTGCGAAAATTACGCGCGTGACTTAATTCGACAGCGTCCCGCGCAAGAGAAAAAAATTTCTGTACCGCGCAAAATTTTGTCCGTTACATGCTCGCGCTCGAACGCTGTACCATTCGGTGCTTGGACAGCTAATTTTGTGCTACATTTTGTAATTTTGTACGAAAGATCTATACATGTCCGACGTAAAATCAAAAAGTACTGTCGGAGTAATCACTACGTATGTTCCACAGTGATTGATATTGGGCCCGCTCTTGTTCTCGTCGTGCATGGTGTGCAGAAACATCTGTCAGAAACCTTAGGGATCTATTACTGACATCAACACTTTACAAAAATCTGATATGAACATTGATCCGCAAATCCTTCACTAGGGAAGTATGAAAAGATTTATTATTCATGGCACCGAGATGGTGCATTTACCGCCGGCCGCTGTGGGCGAGCGGTTCTAGGCGCTTCAGTCCGGAACCGCGCTGCTGTTACGGTCGCAGGTTCGAATCCTGCCTCAGGCATGGATGTGTGTGATGTCCTTACTTTAGTTAGGTTTAAGTAGTTCTAAGCCTAGGGGACTGATGACCTCAGATGTTAAGTCCCGTAGTGTTTAGAGCCATCTGAACCATTTGATGCATTTACCAAACACATGTACATTAATGGAAGGAGCTAACAGGGGTGTTGAAAAGAAAACTGAAGTTATCTCACAATTAGAAATGGGAAGGAGCGATCTTTAATTGCTTTGAAGAAAATTTAATCCAGATTGCATTCAATACTGCTTCCTCCTGATGATCGGTTACAAAAGTCAAGACTGTCATCACGTGATCTATAAAAAAACTTGTTTTTATACGGTCACAATGAAATAAGACACAGAACAAGCTTTTCAGAAGATCTTAACTGTTGGAAGATAAATAAACAGTACTGAATGCGATCTTGGCTATTAGATTTTTTAATTCAAAAGAAAAGTTACGAAACAACACTATGGTTGTAACTGAAGTCTATATTGAAAAGTAATCATCAAAGGCCTGAGCACAACTATCCCACTGTTTTAGTAGCCGAAGGGTTCGCTGTTCATAGAATTCCTTTGGCTGTGATAGGAGGCGGTCCTCCACTGTCAAAATGGTTCAAATGGCTGTGAGCACTATGGGACTTAACACCTGAGGTCATCAGTCCCCTAGAACTTAGAACTACTTGAACCTAACTAACCTAAGGACATCACACACATCCATGCTCGAGGCAGGATTCGAACCTGCGACCGTAGCGGTCGAGACGTTCCAGACTGAAGCGCCTAGTACCGCTCGGCCACACCGGCCGGCTCCTTCACTGTCCTCCAGTTCGTCGTCCTAGTCGAAGCGCTTCCGTTTGAGATGATGTTTTAGAGGACCAAACATATGGTAGTCGCAGTGGCAAATTTCAGGCCTGCAGGGCGGGTTCACAAGTTTTTTCAAGCACTAATTTGGCCATATCACATCGTGTGACTTTGGAGGCGTGTGGATGAGCCTCCGTGAGTAGCCCTGGCTGTTTGCCCTCGATGGACTTGCGTAGGCTACGGATGGTCTCACAAAACACGTCACTGATTATGGTTTTTCCGTGCTCGAGGAATTCGATGAGTGTCGGACCACGGCCGTAGAAAAAGGTGCTGAATATCATCTTGCCTGCTGAGAGCTCAGCTGTCCTAGCGCTTCACGGTAAAAACTACTTTGATTATAGACTTGGTTTTAAGGTTATATTTAAAGTAGTTGCATTCAAATCTGGCGATCGTCGAGGCCATGCAATGCATCCTCCTAGACCAGTCCACGTGCTTGGAAACTGATTATCAAGGTACTGGCGAACTGTCCGTGTAAAGTGAAGTGGAGCACCATCGTGGATAAAACATATTCCTTGGATGACGTCTGTCCGACATTTCAGACGCTGAATACATTGTTGTGTGATTTGTTGGGATGGAGATTACTCTGAAGCAGAACAAATGACAGTCGGACAAAAACTAAATGGCATGACCAACAGATGCCATGGCCTACTTAAATAAGAAAGTGTCTAAAAATGCACATTATAGTAAATAAATAGGGAGTAACCCGTGGTCGAGGGGTAGAGTCTTTGATTCATAATCAAAACGACTTCGGTCCCGGGTTCGAACCCCACCACTGCCTAAATTTTGATAAATAACCAGCATTGGCGGCCGAAGACTTCCGGCATAAGAAGTCAGCCTCATTCTGCCAACGGCCTTATCAAAGAGGGCGGAGGAGCGGATAGAGGTTCAGGGCACTCTCTTGTTCTAGGGGTGGGAAATTGCCCCTAAAGGCGGAAGAATCAGCAATGATCAACGACATGAGGATGCAGAAGGCAATGGAAACCACTGCATTAAAGACACGTAACGTGTATCCACAGGACATGTGGCCTGTAATTGAAGAAGTGTCATGATGATCACTCCATTGGCAAAAGATTCCGGAATAGCCGCATCAAACCAGTCAGTAAACTGATGACCAAAAAAAAAAAAAAAAAAGTAAATTACACAACTATTGGTCACTACAGGGAATTCTTTGAATTCTTTTTCTCCCTCCTTTCGAAGAATTTTCAAATCTATGTTCGTATAAACCTTTTATAATATTTACTAAAGGATAACTTCTATACAAAACGACCTGCATTAAAAAAATGTTTCTTTGCTAAATGAGTTTATAGCCTGTATACATAATAGCAGTAATATAAGTATACTTACACTGTGTACCTCTACAGCGATGCCACGCGTTCAGTTAATACGATGTTGTATGTAATCTGTCCCGCAACATACGAGGGTTGCCCAGAAAGTAATGCACCGCATTTTTTTCCTCAGCCGAAAATAATGCTACGAATGCGAGACGTGACCTATGTATTAATTAAAGTCTCCTGAGAGGGCACGCCAAGTTTCCGTCACTTCCGACAAATAATGTTGCTGCAGGACAGTTTCAAAACGGCGTCTGTTCAAATGTGTGTGAAATCTTATGGGACTTAACTGCTCAGGTCATCAGTCGCTAAGCTTACACACTACTTAACGTAAATTATCCTAAGGACCAACACACACACCCATGCCCGAGGGAGGATTCGAACCTCCGCCGGGACCAGCCGCACAGTCCATAACTGCAGAGCAACAGACCGCTCTGCTAATCCCGCGCGGCTAAAAACGGCGTCTGCTTGTGATGTACGTTACAGGCAACGTGCCCTCATTGAATTTATCACCGCAGAGAAAGAAATTGTGGAGTGTATTCACAGACGATTGTGCAAAGTCTGTGGAGCATCTGCTGTCGACAGACAGTTAGTCGCTGGGCACGGAGGGTGAGGTCATCAGAAGACGATTTGGGGGAGCTCCGCGTTTTGCGGCGGTCGAGGAGACCATCCACGGCTGTCACATCGGACATGTTGAAGCGAGCTGATGCCATTCGAGAGGACAGGGTAAAGGATGCCATTCATGGAAGACATTTTGAGGACGATGAGGTGGTGATTCACACAGAGAAGCACTGGCTCCGCCACCAGGACACAGACTAGTTATGCCGCGTTATTTTAGGAGGAGAAGGCGTTCGCACCTTACAGTGTATAAAGCTTTTGATAACGTGTCTGTTTCTACGAAGAACGGTGTAGGTGTACGAGTTATTCTTCATGGTCCTTCAGTGTTTTGTGGATGCGTACTGAATTTTACACTTACTAATGCTAATACTAGTGCACATGGTAATGGTTGGGTAACAGTGGCTCTAGTTCGTGGTGGTAAAGTGGAGACTGTATCAGGGCTGGAGACATTTAACAGTCGTGAAGTTATTGCTTATCGTACATTTCAGGTATGTGAAGTGTATAACAGAGGTCGTGGTTCTTCTCACTATATGTCTAGGACAAGGAATCGTTGTTGTTGTTGTGGTCTTCAGTCCTGAGACTGGTTTGATGCAGCTCTCCATGCTACTCTATCCTGTGCAAACTTTTTCATCTCCCAGTACCTACTGCAACCTACATCCTTCTGAATCTACTTAGTGTATTCATCTCTTGGTCTCCCTCTACGATTTTTACCCTCCACGCTGCCCTCCAATACTAAATTGGTGATCCCTTGATGCCTCAGAACATGTCCTACCAACCGATTCCTTCTTCTGGTCAAGTTGTGCAACAAACTTCTCTCCTCCCCAATCCTATTCAATACCTCCTCATTAGTTATGTGATCTACCCATCTAATCTTCAGCATTCTTCTGTAGCACCACATTTCGAAAGCTTCTATTCTCTTCTTGTCCAAACTATTTATCGTCCATGTTTCACTTCCATACATGGCTACACTCCATACGAATACTTTCAGAAATGACTTCCTGACACTTAAATCAATACTGGATGTTAACAAATTTCTCTTCTTCAGAAACGCTTTCCTTGCCATTGCCAGCCTACATTTTATATCCTCTCTACTTCGACCATCATCAATTATTTTGCTCCCCAAATAGCAAAACTCCTTTACTACTTTAAGTGCCTCATTTCCTAATCTAATTCCCTCAGCATCACCCGACTTAATTAGACTACATTCCATTATCCTTGTTTTGCTTTTGTTGATGCTCATCTTATATCCTCCTTTCAAAACACTGTCCATTCCATTCAACTGCTCTTCCAAGTCCTTTGCTGTCTCTGACAGAATTACAATGTCATCGGCGAACCTCAAAGTTTTTATTTCTTCTCCATGAATTTTAATACCTACCCCGAATTTTTCTTTTGTTTCCTTTACTGCTTGCTCAATATACAGATTGAACAACATCGGGGAGAGGCTACAACCCTGTCTTACTCCCTTCCCAACCACTGCTTCCCTTTCATGTCCCTCGACTCTTATAACTGCCATCTGGTTTCTGTACAAATTGTAAATAGCCTTTCGCTCCCTGTATTTTACCCCTGCCACCTTTAGAATTTGAAAGAGAGTATTCCAGTCAACATTGTCAAAAGCTTTCTCTAAGTCTACAAATGCTAGAAACGTAGGTTTGCCTTTCCTTAATCTTTCTTCTAAGATAAGTCGTAAGGTCAGTATTGCCTCACGTGTTCCAATGTTTCTACGGAATCCAAACTGATCTTCCCCGAGGTTGGCTTCTACTAGTTTTTCCATTCGTCTGTAAAGAATTCGTGTTAGTATTTTGCAGCTGTGACTTATTAAGCTGATAGTTCGGTAATTTTCACATCTGTCAACACCTGCTTTCTTTGGGATTGGAATTATTATATTCTTGAAGTCTGAGGGTATTTCGCCTGATTCATACATCTTGCTCACCTGATGGTAGAGTTTTGTCATGACTGGCTCTCCCACGGCCGTCAGTAGTTCCAATGGAATATTGTCTACTCCGGGGGCCTTGTTTCGACTCAGGTCTTTCAGTGCTCTGTCAAACTCTTCACGCAGTATCGTATCTCCCATTTCATCTTCATCTACATCCTCTTCCATTTCCATAATATTGTCCTCAAGTACATCGCCCTTGTATAGACCCTCTATATACTCCTTCCACCTTTCTGCTTTCCCTTCTTTGCTTAGAACTGGGTTTCCATCTGAGCTCTTGATATTCATACAAGTCGTTCTCTTATCTCCAAAGGTCTCTTTAATTTTCCTGTAGGCGGTATCTATCTTACCCCTAGTGAGATAGGCCTCTACATCCTTACATTTGTCCTCTAGCCATCCCTGCTTAGCCATTTTGCACTTCCTGTCGATCTCATTTTTGAGACGTTTGTATTCCTTTTTGCCTGTTTCACTTACTGCATTTTTATATTTTCTCCTTTCATCAATTAAATTCAATATTTCTTCTGTTACCCAAGGATTTCTACTAGCCCTCGTCTTTTACCTACTTGATCCTCTGCTGCCTTCACTACTTCATCCCTCAAAGCTACCCATTCTTCTTCTACTGTATTTATTTCCCCCATTCCTGTCAATTGCTCCCTTATGCTCTCCCTGAATCTCTGTACAACCTCTGGTTCTTTTAGTTTATCCAGGTCCCATCTCCTTAAATTCCCACCTTTTTGCAGTTTCTTCAGTTTTAATCTACAGGTCATAACCAATAGATTGTGGTCAGAGTCCACATCTGCCCCTGGAAATGTCTTACAATTTAAAACCTGGTTCCTAAATCTCTGTCTTACCATTATATAATCTATCTGATACCTTTTAGTATCTCCAGGGTTCTTCCATGTATACAACCTTCTTTCATGATTCTTAAACCAAGTGTTAGTTATGATTATGTTGTGCTCTGTGCAAAATTCTACCAGGCGGCTTCCTCTTTCATTTCTGTCCCCCAATCCATATTCACCTACTATGTTTCCCTCTCTCCCTTTTCCTACACTCGAATTCCAGTCACCCATGACTATTAAATTTTCGTCTCCCTTCACAATCTGAATAATTTCTTTTATTTCATCATACATTTCTTCAATTTCTTCGTCATCTGCAGAGCTAGTTGGCATATAAACTTGTACTACTGTAGTAGGTGTGGGCTTCGTGTCCTTCGTGGCCACAATAATGCGTTCACTATGCTGTTTGTAGTAGTTTACCCGCATTCCTATTTTCCTATTCATTATTAAACCTACTCCTGCATTCCCCCTATTTGATTTTGTGTTTATAACCCTGTAGTCACCTGACCAGAAGTCTTGTTCCTCCTGCCACCGAACTTCACTAATTCCCACTATATCTAACTTCAACCTATCCATTTCCCTTTTTAAATTTTCTAACCTACCTGCCCGATTAAGGGATCTGACATTCCACGCTCCGATCCGTAGAACGCCAGTTTTCTTTCTCCTGATAACGACATCCTCTTGAGTAGTCCCCGCCCGGAGATCCGAATGGGGGACTATTTTACCTCCGGAATATTTTACCCAAGAGGACGCCATCATCATGTAATCATACAGTAAAGCTGCATGCCCTCGGGAAAAATTACGGCTGTAGTTTCCCCTTGCTTTCAGCCGTTCGCAGTACCAGCACAGCAAGGCCGTTTTGGTTATTGTTACAAGGCCAGATCAGTCAATCATCCAGACTGTCGCCCTTGCAACTACTGAAAAGGCTGCTGCCCCTCTTCAGGAACCACACGTTTGTCTGGCCTCTCAACAGATACCCCTCCGTTGTGGTTGCACCTACGGTACGGCTATCTGTATCGCTGAGGCACGCAAGCCTCCCCACCAACGGCAAGGTCCATGGTTCATGGAATCGTAGTAAAGTAAATTAATCAGAGTCTGTGTATGTGTAGGTTAAACGACAAAGATTGGTACCGACAGGGCATACGCACCCCTGTTTCGCGCTGGAGGAAGGCCTTAAAACGGGACGGAGATTACGTGGAGAAATAGGGTGTGTAGATAAAACACCACTCTGTCGTGTGTGTAACTCTCATTATGTTGAATAAAGAATTTACGAAAAAAAACTTCTGTGCATTATTTTCTGGGCAACCGTCGTAGTATATAGTTTGTCATTTATGTTACTGCTGTCAAAGGTAGTGATAGTTCTTGATCACTTTTGACATAACTATCATATAGTGTAAACATGGAACTGGCAGGTCAGAGAGGCTAAAAAATTACCCGTGTTTTGTTATTTCTAAAATCATATTATATACTTCTGTGAGATGCATTCATATCTGTAAACTAGAATATTTTGATAATTGGTATATGAACTTAGATTATATCAAAGGTACAAAATTACAAAATAATCCAATACAGCACGTCAAGTTTGACAATTTTACATGCAGTACATATACTTCAAACCAAAATACACTGTTGAAATTTGTACGTATCTCTTATTCGTTAGCTCTGTTTGTTCACTAAGTAAGTTATCGGGTTGTTTTTAATGCGTATGTGTATTTCAGTTCCTTCTAGCTTTTTTCTGGTTTATGAAGAACAGTGATGGTTCTCTCCGATAATGATGGAAGCTGAAGAAATGAATTACAATTTGTGCCACGGCCAGGACTCGAACCCGGGTCTTCTTGCTTCGAGTCCTGGCCGTGGCACAAATTGTACTTAATTTCTTCAGCTTCCATTACTGTCGGAAATAGAGAAGAGACTTAAACGTCTCGGGGAAAATTTAATTGTAACTGATGTTTCTGTTAACGTCATTACCAGATTTCTTGTATTTTCGGTTGTATGTTCTATCTTTATATAAAAGTTGTCGAAAGTATGTAATTTACACATATGAAAGCACATCGCAGATTTATATAATATGATCTTAGAAACAACAAACGACAGGTAATGTACAAGTAGTCTCTTTGAGCTGTCAGTTTCATGTTTGTACAACATGACACTTACTGTAAAAGTGATCAAGAATTGTCACTGCCTAAGATATGACAGCAGTAACATACATGACATCCTGTGTACTACGTTGCAGCACAGATTTCATGTCGTGTGGTGTTAAATGACACGCATGTCTTCGCTATCGAGATACATAACGTATGTAGATTTACTGTGTTTTACAGACTATAAGGCGCTACGGACTATTACATGCACCTTAACTTTAAAGCACTTTTTAAATAAAATTTTTACCATTTTTATTATTAGACTGCAAAGCCAAACTAAAAAATTCTTAGTGTATAAAACCGAACTGACCTTTAAAATCCCTGACAATCGTCATCTAAACTTCCTTTTTCCTTTTCTTCTTCTTCGTCTTTTTCTTCTTCGTCGTCATTAACCTCTTCATGTATAAGATAGTCTACACTGCCATCGAGCGCTACTTATGCCGCACTTCTGAAAGATTTAAAATAATGTCTTCTCTAACTCTAGACCATGACTGTTTTATCAACTGACACATTTGTTTGATTGTAGATCGTTGTAAAGCTCCCTTTGGCGTGAATTCATGTTGAGTTTCATCCGTCATCCATTTGTTACATTCCTCTCTCATATGCACTTTAAATGGTTTATTTAGGTTGCAAGCGTGTAAATCCTCCCGGAATAACAGCAAGCTTTGTATTTCCCTGTCTTGATTTCTCTTTCACAGTATTTTTCAAATGAATGCCAAACTGATCGAGCACAATAAGAGAACTCTTCTTCAATAAAGCACCTTTCCTTCTCTCCCACACTATGTTAAGCCATAATTTCATACCAGCCTCATCCGTTCAATCCTTATCGTGAACGTCAAAAACACTACCTGGCGATATTTCAGAAGATTTTGGCATTGTTTTTCCCTTGTAAATGATCATTGGATTAAGGTTAATACCGTCATCACAACATAAAAGAACAACAGTGTAGAGTATTTTTTTCATGTCCACTTGTTTTTATAGTTATAGTTTTAGCGCCTTTCATGGCAACAGTTCTCTTACTAGGCACATCAAATGTCACAGGAGATTGGTCCATGTTCGCTATTCGGTTTAGTTACACACTGGTTTTGTTCTATGTTGAATAATAAAGAAAATATTTTCTCTTCATACTCTTGTGATGTTTTCTCAGATATTTTGGAATTGGTTCGCATGTTAAGTCCATGAAGCTTCATAAAACTGTAGCACCAACCAACTCCACCCTTAATGCCAGTTAAACTCCACTGTAGCGCTAGCTTAGGAGCGTTATTTGATTCATTTTGTATTAATTCCAGTGCCATTTTGACGGTGTCTTTGACTCCATTTCAATACGTCATAGTCCTGGCTATTTTTCATTCAGTCCTTTATTTGCACATTTAGTCTTCCTCGTTTTTTTTCAGTTCTTCCTTACTATCCCGCCAATTGCGAATAGTCTTTTTTCTGTCGGCGGAGGGCCGAAATGCCGCTCAGCTGCTCTGTTTCCACGTAATTCTGCATATATTTTTACTTTCAAATCACAAAGGAACTGGTTCAAATGGCTCTGAGCACTATGGGACTTGACATCTGTGGTCATCAGTCCACTAGAACTTAGAACTACTTAAACCTAACATAAGGACATCAGAAACATCCATGCCCGAGGCAGAATTCGAACCTGCGGCCGTAACAATCGCTCGGTTCCAGATTGAGTGCCTAAAATCGCTCGGCCACCGCTGCCGGCTTCAATTTACAGCCCGCATTATAGGAATACCTTTCATTTTTTCCATTACGAAAGTAACTGCTGACAAAAATATTGTAACACAAATAACTTTCAATTCAGTTTCGCTGGCATCATAGACTGCAATGACGGATCATAGGCTAGACAGTGTTCCGGATTTGTGATGACGGGGACTGTGACACAGTGTTAGGAAGCTTGTGAATCCACGCAACTCATGTTCGTTGCTGCTACTAGTTGAACCCAATGTTGCCATATAGAGATAAGTTTAATTCGGCAACGCATACATGATCATTTTTAAGATTGGCGGGAATTTAAAATAAAATACTGTACATTTTTATATTAATTTCGAGTATAAGAGGCACTTAAATTTTGGAGGCAATTTTTCGAAGAAAAAAGTGCATCTGTAAAAGACAGTCCTCCTGGGCTTACATTTCAGCTAGATAATGCCCACACGCACACGCCGGGAGTTTCTATTGCTTGTCTTCGTGTTTGACAAAACCTACCATGGCCAGCAAGGTCGCCAAGTCTCTCTCTCTCTCCAGCTGAGAGCGTTTGGAGCATTGTGGACAGGGCCCTCCAACCAGCTAGCGAATTTGACGGTCTAATGCGCCAGTGGGACAGAAAAAAAAATTGGTTCAAATGGCTCTAAGCACTATGGTACTTAACATTTGAGGTCATCAGTTCCCTAGACTTACAACTACTTAAACCTAACTAACCTAAAGACATCACACACATCCATGCCCGAGGCTGGATTCGAACCTGCGACCGTAGAAGCAGCGTGGTTCCGGACTGAAGCGCCTAGAACCGCTCGGGCACAGCTGCCGGCTTGGACAGAATTTGGTACAATATCCTTCAGGAGGCCACGTAACAACTCTGTTGATCAACGTCGAGCAAATGACTGCTTAAATAAGGGCCAAAGGTAAACACTGTGTTATTGGCTTCATCAACTTGTGAAACTCTTGCTTTAGAATAAATCAAGCAATTTTTTGGAAATGGTAATCGTTTGAGTGCCTATATATGTACATCTCATCTGCCGATTTCCACACCATTCAAGTAAGTCTTTCATGGTACATCCTTTATTTTTTTACTCGTTTTAAATTTTTTAAGAGTGTATTTTCACCATTTGCACCGTTTGCTCTGTTCCTTTGTTTCGGCGTCACCCTGGTACCCCCAACAGTCGCCCATCGTCATTAAACGGCTAAACCAACCATCTGTATTGACTTGACACAGCTGCAATCCTTCCGAAGCTGCATCGCTTCATCAGGCGTTTTGAATGAACGTGAACAGTCGTGGAACACGGCTGACGATAACCTTTATTATGTTCAAAATGTCACGCAACATGTTGACAGCTGATTCCTGATTTATTTTAACATTTTTACCTCGATTGTGACTCGGCAGTCTAAGAGCACTTGGGCTTCCACTTCACTTGCGAACATCGGTTCCCCACAGAGAGATGGTCTGGCACTTCATTCTTCGTCATTCAGCCTTTTTTGACCACAATGTGTCATAACGTGGTGGACTGATCGTCTTCAGATGTACGAAACCAATTACGCACGATATTCTCAATTAACAGAGATCAATACGTTGTCCTCGATGGCGAGTGTTCATCAAAGACAAGTGCGTCGTCAGGGGGTCTCCAAAAAAGTGTGATAGAACCACTATTATTATCTATATCACATATGATCTGGACGGCAGGGTGAATGTGCGGCTTTTTGCTGGTGATTCTGTGTTGCACGTGGAGTGGTCGAAGTTGAGTGATTGTAGGAAGTTGTAGGAAGATACAAGATGTTTTTTTTTTTTTTTTTTTTTTTGATGCGGCCCGCCACGAATTCCTTTCCTGTGCTAACCTCTTCATCTCAGAGTAGCACTTGCTACCTACGTCCTCAATTATTTGCTTGACGTATTCCAATCTCTGTCTTCCTCTACAGTTTTTGCCCTCTACAGCTCCCTCTAGTACCATGGAAGTCATTCCCTCATGTCTTAGCAAATGTCCTATCATCCTGTCCCGTCTCCTTATCAGTGTTTTCCACATATTCCTTTCCTCTCCGATTCTGCGTAGAACCTCCTCATTCCTTACCTTATCAGTCCACCTAATTTTCAACATTCGTCTATAGCACCACATCTCAAATGCTTCGATTCTCTTCTGTTCCGGTTTTCACACATTCCATGTTTCACTACCATACAATGCTGTACTCCAGATGTACATCCTCAGAAATTTCTTCCTCAAATTAAGGCCGGTATTTGATATTAGTAGACTTCTCTTGGCCAGAAATGCCTTTTTTGCCATAGCGAGTCTGCTTTTGATGTCCTCCTTGCTCCGTCCGTCATTGGTTATTTTACTGCCTAGGTAGCAGAATTCCTTAACTTCATTGACTTCGTGACCATCAATCCTGATGTTAATTTTCTCGCTCTTCTCATTTCTACCACTTCATATTACCTTCGTCTTTCTCCGATTTACTCTCAAACCATACTGTGTACTCATTAGACTGTTCATTCCGTTCAGTAGATCATTTAATTCTTCTTCACTTTCACTCAGTATAGCAATGTCATCAGCGAATCGTATAATTGATATCCTTTCACCTCGTATTTTAATTCCACTCCTGAATCTTTCTTTTATTTCCATCATTGCTCCCTCGATGTACAGATTGAACAGTAGGGGCGAAAGGTTACAGCCTTGTCTTACACCCTTCTTAATACGAGCACTTCGTTCTTGATCGTCCACTCTTATTATTCCCTCTTGGTTGTTGTACATATTGTATATGACCCGTCTCTCCCTATAGCTTACCCCTACTTTTTTCAGAATCTCGAACAGCTTGCACCATTTTATATTGTCGAACGCTTTTTCCAGGTCGACAAATCCTATGAAAGTGTCTTGATTTTGTTTTAGCCTTGCTTCCATTATTAGCCGTAACGTCAGAATTGCCTCTCTCGTCCCTTTACTTTTCCTAACGCCAAACTGATCGTCACCTAGCGCATTCTCAATTTTCTTTTCCATTCTTCTGTATATTATTCTTGTAAGCAGCTTCGATGCATGAGATGTTAAGCTGATTGTGCGATAATTCTCGCACTTGTCAGCTCTTGCCGTCTTCGGAATTGTGTGGATGATGCTTTTCCGAAAGTCAGATGGTATATCGCCAGACTCATATATTCTACACACCAACGTGAATAGACGTTTTGTTGCCACTTCTCCCAATGATTTTAGAAAAATCTGATGGAATGCTATCTATCCCTTCTGCCTTATTTGACCGTAAGTCCTCCAAAGCTCTTTTAAATTCCGATTCTAATACTGGGTCCCCTATGTCTTCTAAATCGACTCCTGTTTCTTCTTCTATCACATCATACAAATCTTCACCCTCATAGAGGCTTTCAGTGTATTCTTTCCACCTATCTGCTCTCTCCTCTTCATTTAACAGTGGAATTCCCGTTACACTCTTAATGTTACCACCGTTGTTTTTAATGTCACCAAAGGTTGTTTTGACTTTCCTGTATGCTGAGTCTGTCCTTATGACAATCAAATCTTTTTCGGTGTCTTCACATTTTTCCTGCAGCCATTTCGTCTTAGCTTCCCTGCACTTCCTATTTATTTCATTCCTCAGCGACTTGTATTTCTGTGTTCCTGATTTTCCCGGAACATGTTTGTACTTCCTCCTTTCATCAATCAACTGAAGTATTTCTTCTGTTACCCGTGGTTTCTTCGCAGCTACCTTCTTTGTACCTATGTTTTCCTTCCCAACTTCTGTGATGGCCCTTTTTAGAGATGACCATTCCTCTTCAACTGTACTGCCTACTGCGCTATTCCTTATTGCTGTATCTATAGCGTTAGAGAACTTCAAACGTATCTCGTCATTCCTTAGTACTTCCGTATCCCACTTCTTTGCGTATTGATTCTTCCTGACTAATGTCTTGAACTTCAGCCTACTCTTCATCACAATATATTGTGATCTGAGTCTATATCTGCTCCTGGGTACGCCTTACAATGCAGTATCTGATTTCGGAATCTATGTCTGACCATGATGTAATCTAATTGAAATCTTCCCGTATCTCCCGGCCTTTTCCAAGTATATCTCCTCCTCTTTTGATTCTTGAACAGGGTATTCGATATTACTAGCTGAAACTTGTTACAGAACTCAATTAGTCTTTCTCCTCTTTCAATCCTTGTCCCAAGTCCATATTCTCCTGTAACCTTTTCTCCTACTCCTTCCCCTACAACTGCATTCCAGTCGCCCATTACTATTAGATTTTCGTCCCCCTTTACATACTGCATTGCCCTTTCAATATCCTCATACACTTTCTCTATCGGTTCATCTTCAGCTTGTGACGTCGGCGTGTATACCTGAACTATCGTTGTCGGTGTTGGTCTGCTGTCGATTCTGATTAGAACAACCCGGTCACTGAACTGTTCACAGTAACACACCCTCTGCCCTACCTTCCTATTCATAACGAATCCTACACCTGTTATACCATTTTCTGCTGCTGTTTATATTACCCGATACTCATCTGACCAGAAATCCTTGTCTTCCTTCCACTTCACTTCACTGACCCCTACTATATCTAGGTTGAGCCTTTGCATTTCCCTTTTCAGATTTTCTAGTTTCCCTACCACGTTCAAGCTTCTGCCAATCCACGCCCCGACTCGTAGAACTTTATCCTTTCGTTGATTATTCAATCTTTTTCTCATGGTAACCTCCCCCTTGGCAGTCCCCTCCCGGAGATCCGAATGGGGGACTATTCCGGAATCTTTTGCCAATGGAGAGATCATCATGACACTTCTTCAATTACAGGCCACATGTCCTGTGGATACACGTTACGTGTCTTTAATGCAGTGGTTTCCATTGCCTTCTGCATCCTCATGTCGTTGATCATTGCTGATTCTTCCGCCTTTAGGGGCAATTTCCCACCCCTAGGACAAGAGAGTGCCCTGAACCTCTATCCGCTCCTCCGCCCTCTTTGACAAGGCCGTTGGCAGAATGAGGCTGACTTCTTATGCCGGAAGTCTTCAGCTGCCAATGCTGATTATTTATCAAAATTTAGGCAGTGGTGGGGATCGAACCCGGGACCGAAGACGATTTGATTATGGATTAAAGACGCTACCCTTATTTTATTTTATTTTTTATATTTTTTTAATTTTTTTGTTTTACCCTTTTTCTCTTTTTGTTTTTTCTTTTTTTTCTTTTTTGTTTTTTTTGTTTGTTTGTTGTTTTTTCTTTTTTGACCACTTTTTTCCCTTAAAAAGCCCCTTAGGAAAATTGAACTAAAAAAAAACACACCAAAGTGCCACCGCCACTTTTCATCCTATAACAAAAAAATCTGATCCACTTCAGGCGTTGGCTCCTGAGTAAACCCACCCCAAAGAGCTGCCTCTATACCAGGGGAAATATGGGAAATCAAGGTTAGGGCTATCCTTTGGCACTTTTTTTTTTACCTGATTACATTTAGGGAACGTGTACAAATGAGAATTCTAGTAACGAAATGTTACAAGTAAGTGTTACAAAAACAAAGGTGGCATAAAAGGGTAATCAAAAAATATAAATCACTGATGTAATTCCAACTAAAAGGCTCTTCAATAATGTAACTGGTTCCACTTGGAGTCTCGCCATCGTTATCTGATATCTCCAATAGCGCCTTTGAAGGGCATCTGCAACGGAGGCATTCTGCTTCGCTAGTGCCTCCAGCAAAACAGCATCCTTGCAGCAGCTTGTCTCTTCCTTCGCTCATGGCTGACAAGGCAGAACGTTCATCCTTGAGTGTGATGCGGCACAGAAAATTAACCGCAGCTTGGCACTCCCCAGCTGAGTGGGGGGGTTAACGAAAACGCTGCGTAAATAATTTGCGAAGAGTGTACGGTATTTCGGTGTGCGTTCGAGGGCATTGTGAGCATTTTGTAGGAACCACCAGTAATCAAGCTGCTCTTTCTCTCCGTCGCTAAAGATGTAGGCGACGGTAAGTCCTTTGAACCATTTAAGCGCATGATATTTTGCAGCCGGAAAGTAAGTTTCATCGGGACAGAGTAGGGTCTGAGGGTCAATCATATCAGGTGTGACCCGGAGGTAACAAACCAATATCTTCTGTGTTAGTCGCCAAACTCCGGACGATGATGCGCAAGTAAAACGGTGTTCATCGGTATCCAAAAGGTGACAATCTGGGCAATAAGGGGAGTCTGCCAGTCCAATAGTGTGAAGTCGCTGTCGTGTGGCATATTTTTTGTTGGCGATCTGATACCACTTCGAACGCACCGTGGATGACAGTTGTGGTGTATCGTTTTCCACACTCTTGGCCAGTGAACCGTAGGGTACTTGTTTTCCACCACGTTATGGGGATCAGCCCGCAGAAGGTTGGTATAAAAATCTTTCGCCTTTGGTTGACGTGTGGCGGAGAGGTTCAAGCTGACATAGCTGTAATCAAGAATGAAGGTCGACACATGGGAGAGCTGTGGTGCGACGTGCGCTACCGACACCGGCGGGACGTTAGAGACTGTAATCAGAACCCGTAGTAAACGACCCGTGAGAGAGGTGTATTGACTTTTCCATCGTTTCCTCATGTTACTCATGTAAAGGGTAGCTGCTCTCGCCCTGACGTTGACCAATCCCAGCCCTCCTTTGTGCACTGGGAGGGTAAGTGTGTCGTATCGCACTTTAAAGATATGACCTGCGGTAACGTAGTAACTGAAGGCCGCCTGAAGCCGGCGACCTATCTGCAGCGGTAGTGGGAGGACCTGTGCCACGTGGTTGAGTTTTGATGCCACATAGAGGTTCAGGTATTCAACACGTTGTAACTGATTCAAGTCCCGGAGCAGGTTCTGTAGCACCATTGCGCGTATGATCTGTAATAACCGTCGGTAGTTTGCTGCAGCTGTCTTTCTTGAACGTGATTCCCAAATATCGCAGATCAGAAACTGGTGGGAGGGGAGCGAGGGCTTCCGGTCCGAGACCACGTCCAATATTCAACGCCGCCGGCTTGTTGATGTTCAGAAGACTGCCTGCGGCCTGTCCGTATCGCTCAATCCAGATTAGTACGCTTTGAACTTCGTCATTGGAACGAACCAGCAGTAGCAGGTCGTCAGCGTATGTCCTATAGCGAAAGGTGACGTCCCGCAGCGTGATGCCAGATAGGCGGTGGTTAAGGCCCCCTAGGAGTGACTCGAGTGCGATTGCATATAGGTAGAAAGGGGACAACCCTGTCGTAGCGACCTCTTAATGGGTACTGGTCCTACCGTCCTTCCATTGACCTGGACGTGTGAGCTGGCAGCCGTCCAAAGACGCCGTAGGGTGTCGATGAGGCCCGTTGGGAATCCCATACAGCCCATCACTCGTAGGAGGAAGTTGTGGTGCACTCTATCAAAGGCGCGGTTGAAATCGACGGAGACGATCGCCGCTCTCAGACGGCACGCAGAAGCAATCGCTATTAAGTCCCTGCAGTCACCGGTGGCCATGTGTATGTTGACTTCTCCCCCTGCGACGTCTGTTCTGGAGCGAGGATCATCGGCAAAGTCGTCTTAATACGGCTCGCCATAATCCTGGTGAAAATCTTGTAATCGGCGTTCAGCATTGTAAGCGGCCTACAGTCGTTAATCGATAGCCCTCCACCTGGCTTGTGTACTGGTATGAGAAGACCTTCTACAAACGCTGGCGGCACAACACAGTCTGGAGACATAAGTTTGCGGAACATTATAACCCAGCGAGGCATCATGATGTCACGGAAAGTCCGGTAGAATTCGATGGGCAATCCATCAGGTCCAGGAGACTTATTGGCCGCACCTTTGTCCACGGCGTCTTTGACTTCTTCGAGTGAGATTTCCTCTGTCAGAGCATTGCTGGCCGGAGTGGCCGTGCGGTTAAAGGCGCTGCAGTCTGGAACCGCAAGACCGCTACCGTCGCAGGTTCGAATCCTGCCTCGGGCATGGATGTTTGTGATGTCCTTAGGTTAGTTAGGTTTAACTAGTTCTAGGTTCTAGGGGACTAATGACCTGAGCAGTTGAGTCCCATAGTGCTCAGAGCCATTTGAACCATTTGTTAGAGCATTCACGTAGCCTCGTCGATAGTACGTGTTACCTGGTGTAACACTTCAGTAGTGGCCTCGTCATCGACGGTTCTTTCCTTGTAAAGATGACGAAAATGATCCTCCACCGCCTTTACTATGGTTGCTTGGGTCGTACATAAGCGACCGTCGTGTGTCCTGAGTTGTGTGATTAAATTTTGGCGTTGTCGGCGCTTATCCGCCACAATGTGGTGCATAGTGGTATCCTCTGCAACCGTTAGGTCGTGCCGTCGCGAGCGGACTCCTGCACCTTTCAGTCGGCGCTTCGTCAAAGATAGTATGTGAGCCTTGATTCTGCTTTGGTCATGTTGTCTCTCCAGGGAAGGGGGTAAGGCGTCGAGGTTCCTGAGTGCCGCGTAGTAAAAATCGAGGGTCTGTCGCTGCCACGCAGTCACGTCCTTGCCATATTGCATAAGTGTCCTACGGATTGCTGGTTTGGCACAGAGGAGCCACCACTCCAGGGTCGAGGTGTATCGTGGGTGGCGGCGTTCACAGTCAGTCCACGTTGCTGAAACTTGCCGACGGCAGTCCAGGTCCTGGAGATGAGTTATGTTGAGCTTCCAAAAGCCATTGCTGCGCCAGACTTGTTGGGGGCGTAGGTGTATAGTGCAGATATAGGCACTGTGATCGGAATAGGCTTGAGGCCATAGTTCGGCGTCCACCACACATTGTGTGAGATCTTGTGACACATATATGCGGTCAAGTCGGCTGGCCGAATGACTGGTAAGATGAGTGTGGCCAGAGCGGTTACCGTGGACTTTTTCCTACGTGTCGCACAAGTGAAGTTCTTGGATCACCGCACCCAGTTCCGGACAAGGCATGTAATGTGGGATTTGGTCCTTGGGGTGAAGTACGCAATTAAAATGGCCGGCGAAGACGCTGTGGTCGTATCGTCCAAGGAAAAGGGGAATGACAGCTGTGGAGTAGAATCTGGCGCGGTCGTGACATCTTGTGGTACCCGACGGCGCGTAAACATTAATGAATCGGGTGTTGAGTGCCGTAAATGCTATTCCTCGCGCGGAGGGAAGAAACGTGACGTCGGTAACTTCAATACCTTCACGCACTAATATTGCTACTCCAGTGTCTGCAGGGCTACCGGGCGTCACATGTGTGGCGGAACCGTAAAAGTGCGGGAGTGCAGTCGTTTTCACTTCTTGTAGGAAAGCAAAGTCAACTCCCATGGCTCGTATGGTTTCTTTCAAAAGTTGGATCTTGACAGGAGAACTGATCACGTTGATATTCATTGTCGCCAGGCGGTAAGCCTGGCAACGCGTTGTTTGGGCGAGGTTATCCATGTTGAAGTTGGAGAGAAGCGAACATCGGAAGCGATGTGGCCCGCATCTCGTGGTCGTGCGGTAGCGTTCTCGCTTCCCACGCCCGGGTTCCCGGGTTCGATTCCCGGCGGGGTCAGGGATTTTCTCTGCCTCGTGATGGCTGGGTGTTGTGTGATGTCCTTAGGTTAGTTAGGCTTAAGTAGTTCTAAGTTCTAGGGGACTGATGACCATAGCTGTTAAGTCCCATAGTGCTCAGAGCCATTTGAACCATTTTTTTTTTGGAAGCGATGTCACCCCCCGCCGAACGCGGTCCTCCTTGTGCTGCTTATGCTGCATGATCCGGCGGCGCCTCAGCTGGCCGCGGATCGGGATCTTGTGTCTCGACGTCCTCGGCCCACGAAGCGGGCGCGGATGTCTGTTCATGTTCCATAGCCTCGGAATGTTTGATAGTAAGGGACCGGGCGACTTCGCTGCCTGCACTGGTACCTTCCCGCTGCTCACTGTTTCTGTCAATGGGCTGATGGTCGGAAGCTGCATGTTATTCTGTCTGTTCTGCAAGGTTGGAGTCAGTGGAAACAGCCTCAGCTTCGCGGCTGGCTTCTTGACTGGTCAGTTGTTCTTCCCCGGCCGAATGCGAACCGCTGTGTTCCGACATGGGCCGACGACGGCGCTTTCGGCGTTTCGGTGATCGCTGTTTCCGTACGTGGCCTTCATTGTCAGAAGACGGCACTGACTCACGCTCCGCCGGAACAAACGCTTCGGTCGGTACAATAAGGGAATCAATTGCCATCTTGCTGTCGTCAATGTCTGTCGCGTTCGGTAGCTCCAGAGTCGTAGTACTATTTTCCACCACTGGCCAGGTCGGCGGATCATCTAGGGTTTTGTCCGTGGAAAGTGATTCCTGTACCGCTGAAACGGTCGGCTGTGTCTGTTGTGTGGAGAACGTCGTGAGCGCCGCCGCGTAAGTCACAGGTAGAATAGTCTTCGTCGCTGTTGGTGCGACGTCCTTCGGTGGGAGTTGTGTGATCCGACGCTGGAGGCACTCGGAACGAAGGAGACCTTCCTTGCCGCATCCGGAACACGTCTTCGGCTGGCCGTCATAAATAACTATGGCCCGGCATCCTCCTATCTGTAGATAGAATGGCACGTGTCGTTGGAGATCTATGCGCACTTGGCGTACTCCATTGAGGACTGGATACGTCTTAAACTGGGTCCATTTTTCAGCCACGTGTTCGTGTACCGTGCCGTAGGGGCGGAGCGCCGCTACAACTTCTGCCACCGGGAGTTCAAATGGAAGTTCGAATATGCGTATAGTCCGCAGTCCCATTGCGGCATGGCCGACCTCGACGTTGCTAACATTGCCATCTGCGTGGCAGAAGCGGAGTTCTTGTTTCATCTCACGAAGCACCTTGTCGCATGTAGTTTCGTTTATGAGCTTTACATAGACCGTGCTACTGACGATCGATAAGTGAATGCCGACACTGTCGGCAGCCGGGATCTTGGCTTCCTCTTCGGTCGGGTAAAGCCGTTCCGAAATGTGAATTTCACGGTTGATCTTCTGTATTGGTTTGCCATGGTCTTGTAGCGCTACGGCGTCACGTTAGTGTCGGCCGAAGAAAGTAAACAAGGCGCGCGGTCCCTCTCTGACAGCGGAGAGCACACACCGCACGTCTGCTTCGCTCGGCTGCGAGAGCCGCACTGCCCTAGACCAAGATGATACAGACAAAATTTCTAGTTGGTACGATGAATGGCAGCTAGCTCTAAATGTAGAGAAATGTAAATTAATGCGGATAAGTAGGATATAAGATTAGTTGTGTTCTGTATGTCATAGTCACCTCGATTACTTTTATCTTGGCGTAACGTTGCAAAGCGATATTAAACGGCCATTTAAGGACTGCTGTGGCGAAGGCTAATGGTCGTTTTCGATTTAATAGGTAAATTTAAGGAAAGCATGTTTCATTTGTAAAGGAGATCGCATATAGGACAGTAGTACAGTCTTTTCTTGAGTACTGCTCCAGTGTTTGTGATCCGCATCAGGTCGAATGAAAGGAAGGTATCGAAGCACTTGACAGGTAGGCTGCTAGATTTTTTACTGATAGGTTCAAAAGACACGCAAGTATTATGGGAGTGCTTCGGTCACTCAAATGGGAATCCCTTGAGGGAAGACGAGGAACACACTTAAGAAAATTCCGAGAACCGCTGTTTGAAGCTGACAGCAGAACGATCCTACTGCCCCAAAGTACATTTCGCGTAAGACATACGAAGATAGGAGAAATAAGGCTCTTACAGAAGGATATAGATGGACGTTTTTCGCTCGCTCTGTTAGCAAGTGGAACAGGAAGGAAATGACTGGTACAGGGCACCAACCGCCACACACCGTACGGTGACTTTCGGAATGTGTATGTAGATATAGATGCCCCTTTACCAATGCGCCCCGCCATATTGTTTTGGCATCTGTAGCAGAGTGCTACGGCTCTGTGGCGCCGAGTGTGTAGAATTGCACACATCTGCCTGCAGACAAACAAAAAATTTGTTTACGTAACTTTATTTTTTTGAGGTTATAATTAAAAATGTGTACCTGTTGTAGATGTGTAACCAAATTTTTCTTATTGGCGTTAAGTCTTTTATTATAGTTATGCATAGCACAGCAACCATTCTTAGCTGATAAGCGTCTTGTTTCATTACTCATTTCACTATTTATGAGCAACATTTAGATAATCTAAAAAATAAGGGTACAGTGAATCCGCAGTCCGTGAACAAAATTTGTGTTCATAATCATGTTTTAAACAACGTATTTATATCCAGAATGAATTTTTAAAGCTGAACTAGGGTGTGCTCTGAAATGAAACCTCCTGCCAGATTAAAACCGAGTGCTGGACTGAAACTCGAACTACCTTTCTTGTGCAAGTACTCTACCAGCGGAGCTACCTAAGCACGACACACCGCCCTGCTTCAACTGCTTCAAAGCTTTTCATCCGCCAGCACCTCATCGCCTACCTTCCATACTTCTACATAAATTGCAGATCTGAGCTACTGTTCCTCCAAGTGCTTTCGTTACAACTGTTGATACATTTAAAACTTCTTTTTGAATGCAGTTTTGGAATGAGATTGCTATGTTACAGCGGCAGCCAAGTTAACGACGTCATTTATCTCATTTTACACTCTGGAACTCCAGCTGTGTTTCATCTCGTGTTGAAGAAGAATCTAGAGTTGTGTTTTTTGATGGTAATATTTTGCTGTTTCAACTCTGGAGCGTTGGTAAATGTTTATGTTGAGTGCTATCAAGAACTCTGTGTGTGTGTGTGTATGTGTGTGTGTGTGTGTGAGAGAGAGAGAGTGAGAGAGAGAGAGAGAGAGAGAGAGAGGGGGGGGGGGGAGGGCGAGGGCTCTCTCTCTCTCTCTCTCTCTCTCTCTCTCTCTCTCTCTCTCTCTGTCTCTGATTTACGGCTGGCTCATTGTACTGCAACGTTTGTGTAGTGTCTCAGTAATTATCCCGGCCACCTTTACTTGCTGCATTGTTTGCCGCGTTATTTAGTCTTTCCCATATGACGCTGGCATACAGAATACAGCGCGCAGCCAGCCCGTGTCATGACGCCACATACGGCGCCCACGCGTTCCAGACGACATTCTGCTGGACAGTCGCCTTTGTCACTCGCCTGAGCAGGCTTTCTCAACGTACAGCGTAAAAAAAAAAAAAAGAAAACATATTTCTATGGGATAATCAGTCTTATAAATTTGGGTTCCATATTCAGCTGTTTTAATGTTTAGGCAACCATTCACGACGACAAGTGTGACATTCTGCACTGTGAAAACTGCTACTACCTTAACCGCTTCGTTCCCTCGGTCCGCCGTTCATTATGTTTTTTCTGCGTAAATAGGAGTATTTTTACGTTTACCTATTTTCCTGCTTATAGGTCGATAGTCCGCCAGTGTGGAACTTCTTAGTTTTAAAACCAGGATTGCAATACCTTGCGAGGTACGATTCGTGTGTTAGTTGACAGCTGAGACTGACAATTTGAGTTTTTTCTTAACGTTTGCTAACTGTTCTAGATGTTGAGAATTAATTCAGATTTGTATAAATTGTGTTGGTTACTATGAAATAACCAATTTTCTGAAGATATTCGTGCGTGGACCTCAGGTCATCGTGCATGTGTGCTAATTTAAATTTGGTCTTCGATAATGAAACACGGAAGACACTGTTATTTCTACACTTTAAAGCAGTACATGAAATGGCAACTGATGAGCAGATAGAAGCACCCTTTAATGCTAGAAATGCGGAATTACATGATCGGGAACATGACGATAACCCGTTTCTGACTGAAAATTGTGCTGAGCTTGGTTAACACTAAGAACGTCAAGATGTCGTGTCAGGAGAATAGGATGTCTCTGTACAGTGAATTCTTCTGACATCTGAGATGTAGGTGATGTAGAAAGTGTGAACAAAAGCCAAAAAGAACTATGTTGCAACCAGTATCAGAAATTAGGTTTCAAAATGTTAGCCAACTACCAGTGCCACAACATGCGGGAAAGACGGCCACGTTTCCAAGACAGGAGACATGTGCGTGAGATGTGGAATGTATTTACGTATCGTGGAAAATAATTTTCGGGCAGCTTATCATAAAATGTACATGAGAATCAGTTTTATTTACTAGCAGTAGCAAATTATTGCTTGCCAGAAATTATTGCGTAAATATCATTTTCTTGCATTTATGAAGCTGTATTTGAGGTTCAACAAAAACCTGTGCTGAAGTGTCGACATTTACAAAATATTAAAATTAAGAATCCAATTTCTTGTGTACATTAGCATATACAGCAGTGCCTTCTGGCGGGCCAACCATAGCGCCATCTGGTTTCCCCTTGAAGCTAGACAAGTTTCGTTCTTTGTAAATTTTTCGTTTGACGCTTATTTCGTGAGATATTTGGCCCGGCCACGATCAATGGACCACTCTGTATGTACTACAGGCGTGACAGATTTCGAATAAACTCTTCATAAAATAAAATAGGTGCGGTACTATATCAACAAAATGTTGGAATTGCATTATTAATTCGGAAGGAACAATGGCTGGTACGCATTCGTACCAAGGTAGTTATGAACTTACTGCTGCCCTCAAAATTTCGAAGTAGTGTTTCGATAGCAGCATACTATTTTCTTTTATGGTAGACTGAAAAGTCTCAATCTACGTCAGGTGTTTACTAATTTTAAAGAGACTTTAAGTTAAAGAGTTCGGATAGTTGCTCAAGCTCTCTCGTTGTTCTGGCAGCACCAGTTTGAGTATGTTTTAGCTTATCCGAGTACTTAAAAATGCATTAATGATTCATTTCTTCCACTGAAACAGTAGTTATACAAGTAGCTCAGTCCTCCTTAATAGATATCCCACAGCCCTTAGACTAAGAGTAAATTCAAACTTTTTGTCATCAGTCTTCTGAATGGCTTAATGCGGCCCTTTACGAAATCATCTCCAGTGTTAAACCCATCTCGGAGTACATCTACATCTACATTTATACTCCGCAAGCCACCCAACGGTGTGTGGCGGAGGGCACTTTACGTGCCACTGTCATTACCTCCCTTTCCTGTTCCAGTCGCGTATGGTTCGCGGGAAGAACGAATGTCTGAAAGCCTCCGTGCGCGCTCTAATCTATCTAATTTTACATTCGTGATCTCCTCGGGAGGTATAAGTAGGGGGAAGCAATATATTCGATACCTCATCCAGAAACGCACCCTCTCGAAACCTGGCGAGCGATCTACACCGCGATGCAGAGCGCCTCTCTTGCAGAGTCTGCCACTTGAGTTTATTAAACATCTCCGTAACGCTATCACGGTTACCAAATAACCCTGTGACGAAACGCACCGCTCTTCTTTGGATCTTCTCTATCTCCTCCGTCAAACCGATCTGGTACGGATCCCACACTGATGAGCAATACTCAAGTATAGGTCGAACGAGTGTTTTGTAAGCCACCTCCTTTGTTGATGGACTACATTTTCTAAGCACTCTCCCAATGAATCCCAACCTGGTACCTGCCTTACCAACAATTAATTTTATATGATCATTCCACTTCAAATCATTCCGCACGCATACTCCCAGATATTTTACAGAAGTAACTGCTACCAGTGTTTGTTCCGCTATCATATAATCATACAATAAAGGATCCTTCTCTGGCAACCAACATCCTCAATTATTTGGTAGCTGTATTCCAGTTTCCTTCTTCCTCAACAGTTTTTAGCCTCTACAGCTCCCTATAGTGCCATGGAAGTTATTTCCTGATGACTTAACAGATGTCTTGTTCCGATATATCCATATATAGAAGAATCGATATAGGCCCGTGATGTATCGAAGAAATTAACGACATATCGACAGAAAAATATCGGCATGTTGGCCAAAAAAGTGTCGGCAGCACATTGTAAATATACTTCCCGTTTTAGAGCTGTATACCGGATGATCAAAAAGTCAGTATAAATTTGAAAACTGAATAAATGACGGAGTAATGTAGATAGAGAGGTACAAATTGACACATATGCTTGGAATGACATGGGGTTTTATTAGAACCAAGAAAAAAATACAAACGTTCAAAAATTGTCCGACAGATGGCGCTTCATCTGATCAGAACAGAAATAATTAGCATAACAAAGTAAGACAAGGCAAAGATGATGTTCTTTACAGGAAATGCTCAATATGTCCACCATCATTCGTCAACAATAGCTGTGTCGTGGAATAATGTTGTGAACAGCACTGTAAAGCATGTCCGGCGTTATGGTGAGGCACTGTCGTCGAATGTTGTCTTTCAGCATCCCTACAGATGTCGGTCGATCACGATACACTTGCGACTTCAGGGAACCCCAAAGCCAATAATCGCACGGACTGAGGTCTGGGGACCTGGGAGGCCAAGCATGACGAAAGTGGCGGCTGAGCACACGATCATCACGAAACGACGCGCGCAAGAGATCTTTCACGCATCTAGCAATATGGGGTGGTTCGAATAAAACCCTATGTCATTCCAAGCATGAGTGTCAATTTTTACCTCTCTATCTACATTATTCCGTGGTTTATTAAGTTTTCAAATTTATACTGACTTTTTGATCACCCGGTATTTAAGTATTGATTTATTATTAGATATTCTGTACATCAACAAGCTAGCAGCCTGCTAATCTCCCTCAGAGGCGGAATTTAAAGCAAAACGATGAACGTTCACATTTGGCGATAACCACATTTGTAACAGTGGTAAATGCAGGTAAGTGTCACAATAAAAGGTGTCCGTTAGGCCCGTCGTTCGGTTTCGTCACATAGCAGATTTGTGTGGAACACTTCATGTCGACTTCCCTGTCTTTTCATTTTTGCAACCTAGCAGTTGTAGTGTCAAAATTGCGTGGTGGATTAGAAGTTGCAGTTTCTGTCGGTAGCGGCAGGCGCCAATTACGTCAACATTTCCCCGCACACGTCTCCGCGCGTCGCATAGACTGATCTTATCATTTATACTTCTGCTCATCAGTTTCAGCAACTGGTTTGAAGATTGACGATATGAAGAAATATCTCACTAATTCCGGTAAAAATTGTTTTTTAACGCAACTGATGTGCTATTCCTTCACATTGGATACCTTGTTATTCAATTCACAGCAAAGCCCCCCCAGTGCAATGGACTTCTTCTTCGTGCCATCTATACTTGCTGCACACAGTCTGCCGGCCGTGGTGGCCGAGCGGTTCTAGGCGCTTCAGTCCGGAACCGCGCGACTGCTAGGGTCGCATGTTCGAATCCTGCCTCGGGCATTGATGTGTGTGATGTCCTTAGGTTGGTGAGGTTTAAGTAGTTCTAAGTTCTAGTGGACTGATGACCTCGGATGTTAAGTCCTATAGTGCTCAGAGACATTTTTTCACACTGTCAAAGAGAAACACTGGACTTGATGAAAGCTCACAGTAATGTGACTGCCTCACACAGTGGAAGTAAAATTATATTCTTCTACAGTTTCAAAAGAAAAATTTCATATATTTATCGAAAATTGAAAAAAAAAGAAAATAAAAACATTGGGACTCGATATCGTCATTTCGATATCGATATATCGGCGGAGAAATATCACCGATATTTAAAGATACTTATTGGAAAGAATATCGACTTACAGATACATCGATATTGTGTCAACAGCGCTACTGCAAACGTAGATTCTACAAAATTTCTTCATCAAATTAAGGTCTACGTTTGATATTGATAGACTTTTTTCGGCTATAAACGCCATCGTAGCCTGTTCGAATGGTTCAAATGGCTCTAAGCGTTATGGGACTTATCACCTGAGGTCATCAGTCCCATAGACTTAGTACTACTTAAACCTAACTAACCTAAGGACATCATACACATCCATGCCCGAGGCAGCATTCGAACTTGAGACCGTAGCAGCAGCGCGGTTCCGGAGTTAAGCGCCTAGAACCGCTCGACCACAGCGGCCGGCTCGTAGCCTCTGGTAGTCTGCTTTTTATATCCTTTTTGCTCCGTCCGTCATGAGTTGTTTCCAAGGTAGCAAAATTCCATAACTTGAGCTACTTAGTGATCAAAAATTTTGATGCTAGGTTTCCGGCTATTCTCGTTTCTGCTGCTTCTCATTACTCTACATTCTGCACTCATTAGAATGTTCATTCCACTCAACAGATCCTACAATTCTTCTAAACTTCCCTGAGTATACATGTCATCAGCGAATGTTATCATTGATGCCTTTCCCTGCTGAATTTTGATCCCACTCTTGAAACTTTCATTTAACTCTGCCATTGCTTGCTCTGTGTATAGATTGAAGAGCAGGGGCTAAAGACTGAATCCCCTGCCTTTTTTTTTTTTTAATCCGAACACTTCATGATTGGTCTTCAAATCTTTTTGTCTGCTCTCGGTTCGTATACATATTATGTATTACCTGTCGTTCTCTACAGCTTACTCCTATTTATGTCATAATTCTCATAATTTCGAACACCTTGCACCACTTTCTATTGTCACACGCTTTTTCCAGGTTCACGTATCTTATGAAGGTGTCTTGATTTTCTTGTCTTGCTTCCATTATGTAGAGCAACGACAGGACTGCCTCTCTGGAGCCTTTACCTTTCCTAAAGCTCACCCAGATTAGTGCCTCTTAAACCAGCGCCGTAGGAGTTGACAGGAGCTATCGACTGGAGAGGGGGACTGGGAGAGGGAGGGAGGCGTGGCGTATTTGAGCGCTCGTTGCTTTTGACGGCCAGCTGAGCTCCGGCGCTGTCTGTCGCACGGTTGCCTGACACGGCCGTCTCAGGACAAGACAAGACAGCCGCGCGGCGCCCAAGACGGCAAACGGTTTTGTCCGCCGAGGGAAACGCTCCGCTGCATTCTCCAGCCCGCGGAACGAAAGGACTGTTAGCGAAATGCCCCGTCATCCGCACTGTACGGCCCTATTCAGCTGACAGTCTCCACAGCTGTGCAGCTGCGGGAAATTGTCTTTGGGTAGCGTCTGGATTTCTCCGAAGCTTCAGCGTGGAAGTTTAGCAATATTCACGAACGGAAGATACGCGCGCTTTACATCGTCTCTCTGGAACCAGACACCGAGGTTTTTAAAGGGTAACACTACTGCAGAATTTTCAAAAATAATAAATTTTTTATTGGCTTAAAATATACGCTGAATCTTCTAAAATATCAAACAAAAACTCTAATCCCTGAAACAAAAGAAAGTTCAATGGGATCCTAAGCTTCCCCTCTAGCAATTCGAATGACCCTATACGGCCTATCTGAGACAACTCGATACCAGTTGTAGTGTCTGGGTATAGTTGGCTCCGTCCCGCCGCAGCCGCAGTGGTCCGCAACCCCACGAACCCCACGACGACTACCGCAGTCCACTTCACCCCTCCTCCGCCCCACACCGAACCCAGGATTAATTTGCGGTTCGGCTTCCGGTGGACCCCCCAGGGAACGTCTCACACAAGACGAGTGTAACCCTATATTTGCGTGGCAAAGTAATGGTGGTGTACGGGTACGTGGAGAACTTGTTTGCGCAGCAATCGCCGACATAGTGTAACTGAGGCGGAATAAGGGAAACCAGCCCGCGTTCGCCGAGGCAGATGGAAAATCGCCTAAAAACCATCCACAGACTGGCCGGTTCGCCGGACCTCGACACAAATCCGCCGGGCGGATTCATGCCGGGGACCAGGTGCTCCTTCCCACCCGGAAAGCCGTGCGTTAGACCGCACGGCCAACCGGGCGGGCCTGGGTATAGTTAGAAACATTTCAAAACAATAATAGATTAGCTTAGTGTCAGCAAACGTTAGTACATGTACGAAAAAACAGTTATTTCCCTTCAAATATTGATTCTTGTGTGCAGTATTGACTTTCGATGCTTGATCTGTGATCTATAGTGAATAGTTTTGTCTTTCAAGTGAGAATGAGTGATTAGAAATGTGTTCGTGCATAAAAGGTGCCGCGCGGTGTAGGGCGTCCTGTCACTGTTCGCGCGGCTCCCGCCGTCGGAGGTTCGAGTCCTCCCTCGGGCATGGGTGTGTGTGTGTTCAAAAAATGGTTCAAATGGCTCTGAGCTCTATGGGACTTAACTTCTGAGGTCATCAGTCCTCTAGAACTTAGAACTACTTACACCTAACTAACCTAAGGATATCACACACATCCATGCCCGAGGCAGGATTCGAACCTGCGACCGTAGCGGTCGCGCTGTTCCAGACTGTAGCGCCTAGAACCACTCGGCCATCCCGGCCGGCCGGTGTGTGTGTTGTCCTTAGCGTAAGTTGGATTAAGTAGTGTGTAAGCTTAGGGACCGATGACATCAGGAGTTTGGTCCCATAAGACCTTACCACATACAGCCAAAATTTGCAGAAAGGGTACAAAAACATCGTATCAAACGCGGCGTCGAAGTAGTATGCCATCAAAGCGTCCAAAGAATAGATAATGCGCTGAGAGCAATTCTGAAGGAGCAAGTGCCTCTGCTAACGAAACTGAAAGACAGTGATCAGGATTTTTATGTGAATTAGGAATTATAAGTTTTCTTGTCGTTTTTTCTGTTATTTCTCAATATATGAAATGTAAAACAAGCAATGCAGGCATCACGTTGCAAGGACGAAGTCCTCGAGGCTTAGGCTTTACAATAATTATTGCGTATCCAAGCTCCCCAGAAGTTGTTGTACCAAGTAGTCTTCGGAACGCAAATGAAATTAATAATGGAGTCGTTCTGGCAATGCGCCTGCTTGGAACAGGACTAAACGGAACTGTAAAATTTTGTGCATTAATGGAGTTGCCACGACCGATGTATCAATCGGTCTATGATAAATTAGTAGATATGACTTTGATCGCAATGGCAACAGTACAGTAGGCTAGTCCTAGGAGAGCAGATTAATGATAAGAGTTTTCTAAAAGTAGAATTTTTTCATTTGTTCATGCCCGTAACACATTTCAAAACTTCGAAAGCGTTTTTCTGGATAAATGATTTTTCGAAACGGCATGCAGCAATTTGCAATCATTGTATTTGAAAATTTATCCACAACTTTGAAATAAGATTTCAAAGTGAACCACGAAGAGGATCTTCGATTATTAACAAATGACTGTTCTTTTCTTTGGTGAAAAATGAACGAATTCATCGATAGACTCGCTACTACACAAAAACCAATATTTCTAAAATCCCCTACGTGGTTTCCTACTCCTACCTACACTCATAGATTTTTTTTCTTCCGTCGAGATTAAAATTGGCAACAGCTATAGTGCGTGCCACAAATCGCTTCCTATTGATCGTGCCTCGGGAGAATAACTGCAGTGACGTCGTTTTGTAATATTTTCCGACGAAATTTTTTGTGATATGCTTAAATATATGCTCAATAACTATAACAAATGTTATTTCCCTATCACATTTCCTCCAGCCCAAAATAACTGTCAAGAACACGGTTTTTGATTTTGGCCGTTCCAGTGGTGTTACCCCTTAAGGCATTGTTCCATACAGTTACGCGAATACAATATGTAAACTAATATTTTCTACACTTTTGGCCAGTATTACCGTCGAATAGCCGATATTCGGGCCTTTCCTAGATGTTCTCTCACCACGCGGACCATAGGAAACCTAACTCGTGACTGGCTTGAAAGCATGCAGACGTTTTGAGTAGATCTGTCTGTACATTGTTCGAGAACAATGTAAGAGCGAAGTTATGCTGTCTGCCGTAATGGAATTCCTTCCTTCTTGGGCAAAACCGGATGTTCACATCCTTCTGTGATTCATGGAAGAATCCAGCACATCTGAGCCATTAGATAGTTATATAACAGAGAGGCGACGAGGGAAGTGAAATACAAAACCAAAGATTATTTCATGTTAATGACTAGCTCAGTAGGTTTGTTATCGTCAGTGATGATGAATAAGTAAGCTACTGTAAGCGCAATGACATTATCTGCCTGCAAAGCTCTCACCGGGCGAGGTGGCGCAATGGTTAGTTGACTGCACTCGCATTCGGTAGGACGTCGGTTCAAACCCGCGTCCGGCCATCCTGATTTAGGTCTTTTTGTGATTTTTCCTAAATCGCTTTAGGGAAATGCCGGGATGGTTCCTTTGACAGGGCACGGCCAACTTCCTTCTCCATCCCTAATCCGACGAGACCGATGACCTCGCTGTTTGGTCTCCTCCCCCAAATCAACCAACCAACCTGCACAATTCGTGATGTGCTACCCGCTATCCCCCATTGTAGGCATAGTTCGGAGTGCGCGTCAATGCATGTTGCTGTTGAAGTAGTTTACAAGCAAGGATTAAACACAATGAATATTGTATAAGCATTGTAGACATTACTTTCAATCCCACCACTTAGTACATATCAACCAATAAAAGCGTTTTTTACAAATCTGATGAAGCTTAAAAGTCAGAGTTTCTCCTAAATCGCGTAATACTCTTCAAATCAGTAAGTATCTTGCTTTACAGATTTTCTTTCCTCCTCATTGTTCAAGCTGTCTCCACATCATATTTTCTCGAAATACTTTCATGAGATCAGTAATAACAAATTCAAACGTCATGCATGGTGCGAAAATGAAGTTTGTTGCAAGTCACGAAGTGCTCTCGTTCTCGAATTACTGGGATGAATAAAATCTGGATATCCCCGCGTCGTGGCCTACATTCATTTTTCACCCCCACCCCTTTGATGATAGGTCGTTCTTACGCCAAAGTGACTCTTTTCATACGGTGAGCGATATGTGTACCAGGTTTCTTTGAAATTGGTCCCAAGTGAAAATTAGAAGGCTGTAATGAGAGTTTCAAAATTTCAGGGTAATAAGTGCAGATATTTTAATTGGTGACTGACTAAAGTTTATTGAACAACATTACATCAGCATTTACTTCATCTGCAGACTAATAATTCCAGCTTTAGTAGTAGTTTGTTTTAAGTTGGTTAGTACCCCGAAGTACATGTGGAAAGATGAAATCGTTAACCCTTGAATAACAATTTTATTCCAATAAAATTACCATACAGCTATTTTAAGTAATGTCGTATTCATAAGTAACAAAATGAAAATAATATTTTTCGCCGTTTCCAAGAAGGTTCAGAGGGGAGGGAGGGGGGGAGGGGGGAGGATAGGACATACAGGATTGTTCACAAGTACATTCAGGATTCAGGAAACCATTGTGTGAAAACTTCAAGACATACGTGAAACAGACATACATCAGTGGGTAGAGCACTTCTCCAAGTGTATAACCCGCACTACAGATGCTCAATATGGGTTACGTTTGTGATGTGGCAGTCGCCAATTCGTGGGTGCAAATAGTTGACATGATGTGTCCAGGATGGCGCGAAGGCAGCCCGTTTTGTGAATCTGATATTCGTGTTGCCTATCTGGAGGTGCGAACTAAATCGATGTGATTATACTGAGACGAGGACTAACAATGAAGTTTGAGGACAGCACACCCTATAGGTGCAATTATAAGAAATTTGCTAACCATTAGTAGGCTCCGTCTACCAATGGGGCACTGATATGTAGCAATAACATGCAATAAATTCCATCCGGTTCTCTGATAACCCACAATGGGTCACATGCGTCCTATTGGTAGTCAAAGGTTAAATGCATCCTTTCCTGCCGCGCGGGATTAGCCGAGCGGTCTTAGGCGCTACAGTTACGGACTGTGCGGCTAATCCCGGCGGAGGTTCGAGTCCTCCCTCGGGCATGGGTGTGTGTGTTTGTCCTTAGGATAATTTAGGTTAAGTAGTGTGTAAGCTTTGGGACTGATGGCCTTAGTAGTTAAGTCCCATAACATTTCACACACATTTGCACATTTTTGAATCTTTTCCTCTGGGCTGCAGGTCAGGTGTTGGAGTGTGGACACATGGGTGCAAAAGACGTGTGAATCTATACTGACATGCATAGTCTGATTAGTGGCGCAGTTACAACTGCGCAGAAAACGTTAGGTAGTGAATCATATGACGTGTTTGTGGGGAGGGCTTCTAGATGCAGAAAAAAACTAACACACTGGAGCGTGTAGATATTAAGGTACCGATGATCACAACACCTGCACGTTTACCCCTGTCACCTTGAATTTAATTGGACAGAAAGTAAATCAGGATAATACTTTAAGCGACAGTGACAATGTATTCCAGCTTTGTATTTCACCAACTATAATCCACCTTTGACTATCACGCCCCACTTCCCACTTTTGTTATTCTCATTTTATTGTTATTTCCAAATTACGAGTCTAAGTCCTATGTTGAAGGTGTTCTCGCGCTCCATTAAACCGTGTGACGATAGTGACATGAAATTCATAATATAATCATCAATTTATGCCCTAGGTCTCTACCATGTAATCAGCTAGAAATATTTTTGTTGAAAGCAACTTATTTCTTTAGAAAGATGATTTTTTTTTTTTTTTTTTTGATAGTGTATAATGTTCTGTTCTCTCTTGTTTCAGGTGAGAATCGTTCTCCTGTGCAAGTGAACAGAGTAAGTACTGGAACACATCCACTGAATTCGGTACTCTACCTGGAAATGCTGTGAATATCTTACTTTAATTTCCGGAGAGCATAACTGAAACAAAACATCTGACTGCAGATGCGTAGTAATGCGGCAACGAATGAGAAACTGAGTACTGTCGTTTTCCTGAAAGAGCCGACCATTCCCAAAAATAAAATGTTGTAGGAGTGTAAACTCATGTCGGTCGCGGTGGCCGAGCGGTTCTAAGCGCTTCAGTCCGGAACCGCGTGACTGCTACGGTCGCAGGTTCGAATCCTGCCTCGGGTATGGATGTGTGTGATGTCCTTAGGTTCGTCAGGTTTAAATAGTCTAAGTTCTAGGGGACTGATGACCTCAGATGTTGTCCCATAGTGCTCAGAGCCATTTGAACCATTTTTTTGTAAGCTCATGTATTCGGACGAAATGGTAACGAATGTTGCAGAAAAATTCGGCTTCACTGACAGTTGCTGATAATTAATAAAATAAAAAACGGTAATGTACCAGAATGCTGCTATAAATGCTAACTGATAGTCGTTTAGATTATCAATAGTTCTATTTCGGCATTATCGCCATTTTCAGGCTGTCTGCAACCAAATACTATTTATTATAAGTTGTAACATTATAACTAAATAACAGTTTCGTTTTACTGTGTGCTAGTACTTACTTCCGTACTGCATCGTGGCGCTGACGTTGACTTATAACCTTAGTGTTGCTTACGTCGTTTCCAATTGCAGCCAAGTTTTTAAATATTTATCTTAATATCTATTAACGGCTGTGGTTCACAGTGTAAGTTAGGTCTTTTATCGCTTGTATTTACTGCTGTGGTTTTGACAGCTGCTATTGACAGCTAATCCAGCGTTGCTGCATGGTTACAATTTGTTTATTCATTTGTCGATGTATCGTAATCATTTATCGGGTGGTATATTTTTTTTAATGTGCACAAATTTTAACCATACAGCATCGCTCGATTAGATGTCAATCGTAGCTGTCAAAACCTCAACAGTATATACAAGTGATAAAAGACCTGGCTTACACGTGTGAACAACAGCAATTAATAGACATTAAGATAAATATTTAGAAACTTGGCTGCAGTTGGAAACGACCCATGCTAAAGTGAGACTATAAGACAGCCACAGCGCCACTATGTAATACAGAAGTAAGTACCAGCATACAGTAAAACAAAATTGTTATCAGTTATAATGTTACAATCTTTAAAAAATCGAATTTGGTTGCAGATAGCCTTAAAATGGCGATAATGCCGAAATAGGCCCACTGCTAAAGTAAAACGTCTAGCAATTAACAGTTACAGGAGAATTCTAGTACCTTACCGTCTTTTATTTTATTATGTCATTACAGGACATCTACCATGCTGCGGGCCAGAGAGAAAATGAATTGATAGTTAATTCTTCTTTATTATGACATTTTCAATCCTCAGACCAACAACAGTTATCATAAGACATTTAAAACAGATCACATGCCGATGTAAAACCTATGGTGACATTTAACATAAAATTCATCACAGATCACTGTTGTCAAATAGTAAAACATATGAAATACCGATTGACAATAGTGAATTATGATGAATTTTATGCTGACACCATAGGTTTTATGTCGCCAGTTGAAATAATTTAAACGCCTTATGACACCTGATGTTGGATTGAGGGATGAAACTGGCCGTAATAAAGTATTATTTACATCTACATGTACATAGATACCGTAAGCCATTTCCCCTCCTGTTCCACTCAAAAATAGAGCGAAGGAAAAACGGCTGTCTGTACGCTTCCGTATGAGCCCAAATTTCTCGTATCTTACCTCCGTGGTTTTTAAGCGCGATGTATGTTGGCGGCAATAGAAGTTATTTATTATCAACTGTTCGGCGGTGAAGTAATTTTACTTTTAATGTTTATAAAAATATTTTTATTCGGTACTGGTTTCTGGAATAATTTCTGGGACGTGTCGGACAGGGGATACAAACTTTCTCATCTACAGAATACGCCACTCCATTTTTTAACTGCACATCACAATAAAGTTTCCTCAATAACATTTAACTTTCTTAACTCGTTTTGATTGGGTTCCTTTCTTGTCTGTCTATGTACATGTAGATGTAAATAATACTTTATTACGGCCAGTTTAAAACCTCAGTCCAACATCACGACGGTTCAATCCCGTCTACGGCCATCCTGATTTAGGTTTTCCGTGATTTCCCTAAATTGTTTCAGGCAAATGTCGGGATGGTTCCTTTGAAAGGGCACGGCCGATTTCCTTCCCAATCCTTCCCTAACCCGAGCTTGCGCTCCGTCTCTAATGACCTCGTTGTCGACGGGACGTTAAACACCACCACCACCAACATCACGTGTCATAAGGCGTTTAAATTATTTCAACTGGCGACATAAAACCTATGGTGACATTTAACATAAAATTCATGACAGATCATTGTTGTCAAATAGTAAAACATATCAAATACCGATTAACAATAGTGAATTATGATGACTTTTATACTGACACCATGTCTGTGTGGTATAAGTTTCGCTACTGATTTTAAACTAATTTTCCGATGAGCTAGTGACTTGAAATTTTAAACAAAGCTCGGATCTGGATGACGGTGGAATTTTGTGGGAGTAAAAATCACCTACTTGCACGAGGGGAGCGCTGAGTCTGAAAAAGGTGTGGCGAAGAAGCGTAACGCAGAGCACAGCCTGTCCAATTGGATTTCCTTCACGATGGCTGTGCTTAGCAGACTGCGTCACAGCTCTTACAGTCGCAATGCGCATAAATAACCTGCAGCAAAATGTCTGCCAACAACGCATTCGTTTTATAGTTGCAAGTCTATAACGGCTGAAGCAATTTCAACCAATCTGGTCACACGTACCATTTGTAACCTGGAACAAATTTACTGTGACGGTAACGTCTTACAGCATTCCCACAGTTGAGGGTGGGGGTGTACGGGGTGATATAAAAGTATAGCTCAGGGATGCCTGCAGCTATCTCAACCAAATTTAGCATATGCATGACTCATTTTAGTGCGTTTTTATTAACTAGCTCTCTTATTTATCTATTTGCCTCTTCGGTTAAATTTTGTGGTTCATTTTAAACTAACTTCCCGATGATTTAGAGACTGGAAAGTTCCGACATAGCTCAAACGGTATGACAAAACAATATTAACTCGCTTGTTTGTGTGGTGTGTGGCGATGGGTACTTTGTATACCACTGCCATTTCCTCCCCTTTCCTGTTCCACTCGTGAATGGTACGCGGGAAGCACGATTGCTGGTAAGTCTCCTTGTTTGCTCGAGTCTGTAATTTTTGCTTTCAGCGTCTTTTCGCGAACTGTACGTCGCAGGAAGCAATGTTTTGGTTGATTCAGGTAAAGATGAACTGAAATGAACTTGAAATTTACCACATGTCTCTGATGCAATCTCAACAAGATATTTGATATCGATTGAAAATATTATGCACACACATACAAAATTAAAAAGCAGAAAAATAGCTACTTAAATATAGTATGACATTTTTTATATCGGATTAAGAAATAAAAAACAATTTCTCCTACCCCTATACCGATTCTAATCTCATACAGTTAATTCTGAAAATTTGTGACTGTGAATTTTTAATAGCTATGAAAATATTTGTAAACTTTGGAAGCAAACAGGTAGGTTGCGTGGAATACATAATTGATCCGTGAGTAGTTTACATCTTAACTATTATGTTACATTCAAAATGGTTCAAATGGCTCTGAGCACTATGGGACTTAACATCTCTGGTCATCAGTCCCCTAGAACTTAGAACTACTTAAACCTAACTAACCTAAGGACATCACACACATCCATGCCCGAGGCAGGATTCGAACCTGCGACCGTAGCAGTCGCGCCGTTCCGGACTGAGCGCCTGAACCGCTAGACCACCGCGGCCGGCTATGTTACATTATTCCTTATGAATTTTACTAGTATTTTCATAGACATTAAAAATCTACGATCACGAATCGTGGGGCTAGGAGAAATTGTTTGGTGCTTTTTAGTCCGATATAAAACGTGTTATATTAAAATTTTATTTTTATCATCTTTAAATATTTCTGGAAGTATCATTTGTGGCCCTCTTTAAAGTTGTTTCAGGTAACAAATACAGAAAATGGCCTTACGATACAAAGCTCAGGATCAGTTTATGAGAATAATTTGGGTAACCACATTTATAATGTTAATCGCCTGAAAATTAGATAACATCAAAACTGAAACGTTTCGCAACAACTAGCTTTCATCCTCAGACACGCCCAATCACAACAATCAGAATATATCGACAAATTACGGTTGTTACCAGTGAAGGTGAAAGCTTGTTCTTCCAAACGTCTCAGATGCGAACAAATTTTCAAGTGATTAATATCATAAATGTTATCGAGACGAATTATTTCTATAAACTGCAAAAAATACAATCGCGGCCACGCATAAGGATTCTTGCTAAAAGACTATTGTTGCTATAAGGTGTATGTTGTGTAAGTGAGAGACAAAACAATTCTAAGTGGTTTGTTGCTAATATTCCGAAAGCGTACTTTCCTAGAACAATCATCCAATATATGGCTTCCTCCTGTGTACATATCGCGGATAGACCATGAAGGTAAAGCTAGAGAGATTCAAGCTGTCCCGCAGGCTTACCAACAATCGTCCTTCCCGCGAACCGTTCGCAACTGGGACATGGAATGGGAAAAATAACAGTGGTACACAAAATACCCTCCACCGCACACCACAAAGTGGCTTGGGGAGTATAGATGCTGATGTTCTGACGAATACACAGTTTAGGATCCTTATACATGTATACAATTTTGGCTCTGAAAGTTTCGGACAACGTTTATATAGGGGGGAACTGTGTTGATAAGAAATTAAGGAGACGGCAAGGGGAGGTGAGCACTCAAACACTCAAAGCACTACTTTGCTACAATAAATATATTTTTGTCTCTCGTAATATCAAATGTTTTGTCAAAATGAGACCTTCGATGTGTTTTTCCACTTGATAAGCTATAATCGCTACTTGAACCGAAGACGATGGTCCACTGTCCGTTCGAATGTCAGCGAGGTGTGGGGAATCAAAATCTGCGCCCTTAATGGTTCAAATGGCTCTGAGCACTATGGGACTTAACATCTGAGTTATCAGTCCCCTAGAACTTAGAACTACTTAAACCTAACTAACCTAAGGACATCAAACACATCCATGCCCGAGGCAGGATTCGAACCTGCGACCGTAATGGTCGCGCGGTTCCAGACTGAAGCGCTTAGAACCGCTCGGCTACAGCTCTGCGCCCTTACTAGCAATAGATAATGCCCTACTCTCCTCCACTAAATCACAACCGCAACTTCTAACTTTTGTTAGAAATATTTCAACAGTAAACGTTGATGAGCAGTTGACAAAGAGATCCTCGCGGCTGTTCTCTTGCTCTCATGAGTATAATATAAAGTGCATTCAAAAAGATACGAATGAAATGATACAATTTCAGAGACTTTACTGGTCTCATACAGATTTGTGTATACAGAATGAAGCGGCGAGTGAAAATTTGTACCAAGGCAGGGAATCGAACTTGGATCTCTTGCTTACTAAGCATGTGTGTTAGCCACTAAGCCGCCTTGGCACAGCAGTTCGATGCTGGGGTGGTATTCCGACAACAATGAGAGCCTCCGCAAGTTAGTGTGTAAATTTAAAGTAGACTGGGGCGGCATTGAGAGTTTGGATTAAGGAAGGAGGCGTGCCATGATAATACGTGCACTTGTGTGCACCGTTGTGCCAAGGCGGCTTAGTGGCTAACACACATGCGTAGTAAGCAAAAGATCCGAGTTCGATTCCTTGCCTTGGTACAAATTTTCACTCGCCCTTCAGTCTACATAGATTAAATCAAAAAGAAACTAGCTGGGCGCTTTAAAATGAAAACCCCTGAAGAGATCGTAATGTCATTGACTACGGAAGAAGGTTTGGTCCTGTTAAAAACGCCAAGGCCTCAAATCAGTCGCTAGAGCGACGTGGATGCACACCCACCTGACGACAAAGCGAGCATGTACATGCATCGACCGACCACTGCGCACATAGGCTGAAAACCAAGAAATGGAGGCTTTAAAATACGAGCAAAGGTATGTAGTGCGTTTTCTTAGAGCGGAATGGGTGTGGGGAATGGAAATTCATCGAAGAATGGCCCAAGTGTACGGAGAGCACTGCATGTCCGTTTGTAAATCCTACGCTCACTCCGACCTCTGGGACAATGTCTGCCACCGTAACTGACCAGTCTTCAGTAATGAGGGCACAAACCTACTGGATAATGGTATCCGTAATTCGGTGGGGCATTCCTGAAAGTGCATCATAGACCAATGGCATCCGCCCTTCCTTGAATCGTTGTGCCACGCCTTGACACTTTCAAGGGCTCTTTGTACTTTTGCTATTATTTGATGAAATTCCATTCCCTGCAACCCTTCCACTCTAGGGAAACGCACCACACTACTTAACTCTTCTTTTGAAGTGTCCGTTTTACCGTTTTTCAGCACGACAGAGTGCAGTGGACGGTCGACGCGTGCACGTGCTCACTCCGTAGTCAAGTGGATGTGTACCTGTGTCCCTACAGCGGCGAGTTTCGGACCTCAGAGCTCTTCTTGGGAACCACATCGTCTTCTGTAGGCAATGGCAGTGTGATTCTTTCAATAGTTTTCATTTTACAGCCTCCAACTTGTTCCTTTTTGAACACGCATTACAATTCTCCGTCAATTGGAGGACAAGAGAAGGTCACGCTGAAACGGGGTCCTCGTGACATCCTTTGTACGTCGAGCTCGAGGTGAACGAGACAACAGACATCGGCCCACCTGATCGTGATCAGATCACGGGGCTGTCCATGTAGCTAAGTCGTGCTAGCGATGGCCTCTTAACGGGTCATTGTGAAAGCGGTCTAGGGTGCATGCTTTCGTTCCGGAAACTCTGCCAGGGTCGGCTGTGCTGGTCAATGACGCTTAGCTGGCGTTGGTCGCAGTTTGCCAGTTAGGGCTTTAAAAGACTGCATGGACCTCTGTTCTGTAAATCACTTGGCTGTTCACTGCAGGACAACGCAAGTGGGTATGTGGAGTTCGGCTGCACAGTGAGTCATGATTCTCTAGAACGCAGCACCTTTTCTGCTTCCTCTCATTTTTTTCTCTTAGGTTGTCATAAAAAAAATTCATGTTACAGTATCCATCTTCCTGAGGTCTCACTGTATCTCTTCCCGCTTGGCACTTATGATTTCCAGCCTTTAAGGGGATTCTCCCATTCTCCATTTTTTCTGGGTGTTCGTTCTACTCTCATCTGTGATTTAGAATTATATCATTTAGACTAAACATTTTTAATTCTTCTCGAGTATCTTGGTTCCATAGTCTGTCTACTGCTGCGAAATCTTCAACACTTCTCGGGAATCTCATTTCTTTAGCTTTATTGCTTTTTGATAATCACCCGGGTCTCTCTTCCATAGAGCAGAGAGGGGACTCCAACAGCTTCGCATAATTTAATTTGAATATCTTTCGTAGCTTTTTTCAACATTACTGTTCATTGTTCTACGTACCTGGCTGAATTTACTGACCTTAATTTCTGTATCTTACCTGCATCCCTATGTCGCCTTTACTCTAGGTAACTGAAGTGGTTGCTTGTTCTAAAATCTTCTAAACTATTACTGTTTTGGTTCTGATGTGTTCTTTCCGCATGAAGGCCCTTGTCTCAGCCTTTCCTGTTGAGATCTCCATGTGAAATTTCGTGCATGTTTTATTCAGTAAGTAAATTCTTTTCGGAGTGTCGTTTTCTTTGTCTACTAGTATGACCATCAATAGTATCAACGTCAGCATATACTAAGTTATGTACAAGGGTTCACCTGTCTAGGTATACACCTTTTTAAAACTCTGTTCCCGGATATGCATAATGTCCTGTATATAAGTGGCTAACAAAGTTGGGGAGATACGGTAGTTAGTTGGCATCTAATTATTCATTTTTTCCGTTGAGATCTAGAGTGGTAATCTTGTTCTGATATAAACTTCTTATCGAATTTATTAGACGATTTAGATATCCATAAATCGTCACAATCTTCCACATTTTCTGTTTATTGATACCGCCGAAATTTTGTTTAAAACCAATAAAAGCAATGTGTATGTCTTTATTATGCACTCTGCTTTTTTTGTTTGCTGTAAAGTAAAACTATCATCATGCGTGGAGCGTACTTTTCCAAAACCCACGCAGCACTATTTCCGTTGTGTTCGTTAGTCATATATTTAAAATCTCAACATATATCTTGTAGATTGAGTCCAGCAAATTTATTCTTCTGTAGTTATTGCATTGATTTTTATCTCCATTTTGAAAAATTGATATCACTCTGGCAATCACTTAATCTTCGGGGATACTCTTGCTCTGCCAGCATTCGTTTAAATGCTGTATCAGTCTTAGGTGTCCCATCATTCCTCCATATTTTGTCGACCACAGTGGTAACGATTCCTACGCAGGTTCAGCCGCGTTCATGGTGTATTACAATCATTGTTTCTTCAAACAACATTTTATGCTTTCTCGTAAAATTCTGTTCGGCATCGTGACGGAAATATAGACACTGCGTGTAACTTGCTTTGTTTAGCGCACATATAATATCCTTTCGCAGTGGACACTATTTCATCTGTTGCATTTGTGTGATTCCGTTCCTTCTTTGTCTGTAAGCGGTTTTCCAGGCGAAGACAATGCTGGGTATTGTCCAAAGACCGGGTTTCCTTAGAGACTTAATAACGTCCCATTTCGGGTGCCACAGCCACAAATTTATTGAAAGACGGTTCAGTTTTCCATCATGGTTCTAATATAATCACTGTCATTTATACCACGATCAATTTAATTCGGTTGTCTGCTTTATTCAAGGGCGCACTCCCATGCTCGTAAATTTACACCGCGCCTTTTGTGGGTGTGACAGCCGTTACGTATTAAATGAGAGATGTACATCTGTCTACAGACACAAAGGTTTACGGTGTAAATTTAGGAGTATAGGAGTACGCATTTGGAAACTCACAACAGCCGAAATCCGGGTATAAAGGAGAGTGATTATACAGGGTGTTCCAAAATGAATGTACAAGTTTTAAGGCTTTTTAGCACTTACTACATTCAATTTACAATTCTAAATAATAAATCCAATCAAAGAGCAACTGAAACAGTTTTTCTCATAAGAGACAAGTTCTCCCCAAACCTTGATCAGTGTGTCTGGTGTAATTTTTGCAACAATGCTGTTTCGAAAGTCGGATGGATCAGCTGGTAACGGAAACACAAACACGTGATCATTTATAAAACCACACAGGTAAAAATCACATGGCGTCGGGTCGTGTTTGAACGTGGAATCATGCAAAACAAACTCTGTCATCCTGTTCCTTGCAGCCAATCCGGCCATCGGGTACAACGTCGTTCAACCAATCAAGTACTGAGTTATGCCAGTGAAGCGGCGCACCACCTTGCTGCCAAATAAACTTCAGTGGTTCAGTTCCTTTGAGTTGAGCCATAGTTCTATCACATTAAGGTAAGAAACAGCAGTAACGGCTGCTTCACCGGAAAAGAAAGGCTCGTAAACTTCCCGTCAGCATATGGCACAAAAAAACATTCAGTTTAGGGAAGTCTTGTTGCAACTGTACCATCTCGTAGGGATCTGCTGATCCCAAGAAGGTCACGTTATATGTGTTGACATTTCCACTTTGTGAAATATCTATTCGTCACTGAAGGCGATACGATACAGAAAATCTTCATCGTCATGCAGGAATACTTCGTTTGCTAAGTTGGCAGGTAAGCTATAGTCTATAGGCTTAGTGCTTGTAACAAGTGCAAATGTTGGGGAGTAGTTGTAAGCATCTCCTTAGATGTTTCCAGAAGATGTCACTGGAACTGCTAATTCACGACTAGCCTTCCGAAATGATTTCATGGGGCTGCTCGTGAAAGACTCTCACTTGTTCAACGCTATCTTCAGTCACTCTTGGTCATTCCGTAATTTCTCCTTTACGCACAGTTATGCAAACAAAACTGTTTTAGTTGCTCTTTCATCCACTGATCTATTTATAACTGTAAGTCGAACGTAATAAATTCTCCATATATGTATTGGACTCCATGTATAACAGCGAGTGTGGCAAATGAAACTACAACACATAATACAACAAATCGGTCGCATAATACTTCGTTGATTACATTGTGTTAAGGGTTTTGTTTTACGACACTGAAGCGGCCTGTGCGTCCCGGCAAATGGTTCCTGTGCACGAGAACAGAGATTCTTTCTGAGTGGGCCTACCGGCCGAACAGCGACGGTTAATAAACTTTGGTAAACTGCGGCTACCTCACGCTCGTAAAGTGCGAATCGAACAAAGGCAACGCCACTCGGCCGCGGACGGACACCTGCGCACTGCGGTGCGGGCCGCCCCGCCGACTTCTTCCCGCGGAAGATTCAATTAACCCCGGGCGCCTATTGTCTCGCTGAACTGTGGCCGCTGCACGTGACGGAATGCGGCTTCATAAAATCCCGGCCTGCTAACGGGGCGGTCTTATGGCGCTCTGGCGCCGCTCTGCGATCCACCGCGGCACACAGCACGCTCTCCGTCCGTGGCTTCGGAATCGCGTATTGCTCTCTTCGCAGCATACAGATATACGAGGGCTGATCAACAAAGGCAGCGCCACTTGGCGCATCCGTAGCTATAGGAAAAAAGTCAGTCTCGGTGTTTTTCTTATCTGTACCGAGAATGTTTGAAAAGGGTGGGTTTTTATGTGTAATGTCTATAGCCGGCAGCACTCTCGTATCGGTAGGAACTGGTAATGCTCGATTTTATAGACGCTATTTGCATGTCGCATACCACCAAACAACGGAGTTGATCCGAATGGAACAGTACTGTGGAATAGCCGGCCGGAGTGGCCGAGCGGTTCTAGGCGCTTCAGTTTGGAACCGCGCTACCGCTACGGTCGCAGGTTCGAATCCTGCCTCGGGCATGGTTGTGTGTGATGTCCTTAGGTTAGTTAGGTTTAAGTAGTTCTAATTTATATGGGACTGATGACTTCAGCAGTTAAGTCCCATAGTGCTCAGAGCCATTTGAACCATTTTGAAGTACTGTGGAATAAAATTCTGTGTTCGTTTAAAACATGCAGCCACTGAAACTTTACGAAAAGCTGCAGCAAGCATTCGTTGAAGGTGCGCTACGTCGTGCATCAGTGTTTAGGGGAGGTCAAGGACTTCAAAGACAGCCCACTTATCTGTGTTAACAAATGTTTCAAATGGCTCTGAGCACTATGGGACTTAACTTCTTAGGTCATCAATCCCCTAGAACATAGAACTACTTAAACCTAAGTAACCCATGACATCACACACATCCATGTCCGAGGCAGGATTCGAACCTGCGACCGTAGTGGTCGCGCGGTTCCAGAGTAGCGCCTAGAACCGCTCGGCCACTCTGACCGGCTATCTGTGTTAACCAAAGTAGGCCTGGTATCTCGGCCTCACTATGATTGTATTCAACCTCAACAGAGCTGATTGTTCACGAGGATCGGCCGATAACATTACGGGAACTCAGTGAAGTGTTGAGAATTTCATATGGCATTGTCTTTACGACAATGCGTGATCATCTCCACATCGCCTGTGTTTGTGGACCTTGGTGCCAAGTTTGTTGATTCTCGAACAAAAGGCCGTGCGAATGGAGAACGGCCGTAAGGTACTGTGTTCAAATGGCTCTGAGCACTATAGGACTTAACATCTGAGGTCATCAGTTCCCTAGAACGTAGAACTACTTAAAAAGGACATCACACACATCCATCCCCGAGGCAGGATTCGAACCTGCAACCATAGCAGTCGCGCGGTTCCGAACTGAAGCGCCTAGAACCTCTTGGCCACCGCGGCCGGCAGCTACTGTATCTCTCTGTTGATTAGCAGTAATGCTTTGTTTTCCAAACAGGTAATGAGTCATGGCTTCATCATGCAGATCCTGAAGGAAAACGAGTCAGCACAGAGTGGTAATCGCCAGGTTCTCCAACACCAAAACCCGGCGAATATTGTTACAACCGCAGGGGAAGTGATGGTGATCACATTTTTTTGACTGTCATCGAACGATTTACCAGCATGCAGTTTCCCCTCATACTGCTGTTACAGCGGCATACTACGCGTTAGTATTGGCTAAACTTAGGAAGCACATTGCAACGAAACGACCAGAAGTTTCTCGGACTGGGTAGGGACTTCATAACAACACGCCGCCTCTCGTCGCAAAACAAGCAAGCAGTTTCTGGTTCAGATCAACATTAAATGTGAACCGCATCCGTCTCGTAAACCCGATTTTTCACGCTGTGATTTTTTTTATTATTCCCATCACAAAGGGCCAACTTTCGAGGAATTCGATTTGAGAACTCTGAAGCAGAAATAAAGTGAGACGATTCTGAAAGACGTGACAAGGAATGACCTACACCATGTGTTGGGCTGGCAGAAACGCTCTAGGAAGTGCATTGAAGTAGGAGGGGATCACTTTGAAAAAGAGCACTTGAACACTGAAATGGAATACTAAACAACAAAAAATCTGACTCAGTCTTTGTTGGTAGGTCTCGTATCTCTATTGATTGTGCTGTTATCCGTTTACACTCAACCGAATCACAGCTGCAATACTCTAAATACATTGGTGATAATGTGCTTCATGTTTCCGTAGGTGACCCATAATGCCCTGAAGTCTTTAAGGGTTGGTTGTAAACGGCCCGGTCTGAATAATGTTCGTAGGTGACAGCCTAGTTTGTATTGCGGACGTGGTCTATACCAACTATCTGCAGCTTCAGCTTAAGCCGTTCCATCGTACTTGGTAACTCTCATTTGTCGATATACTGAAATATTTCAACACAATGTAAAATTTTACGCAGAGCGAATGGGTGCTGTTACACAGATTAAGGTAACACAGTCCTGGTAAAATCAACTGTTAGTTGCTGCTGAGTCGTGTGGATTGTATGGCCTTGGTCCATGAAACTTCCGTTCCTAACGTTTCGTCAAGGGTTGCGCTGGAAATCTTCAGAGATGGTCCCGGTTCCGCTGAGTCTTGCCGACTGACGGGTTGGGCATCCGAGAGCGCCATAAATACTGCAAGAAACTAGCCGTGGTCCAGTTTACACCGTGGCAGGCAGAAATAGTTCTTTTTAGATATAAGACTTTCAATTGACATCTGTCAAAGTTACAACTTATCAGCCGATGATGTAAGGCCACTATACGTATATCCTAAGTTCCATTGCTTATTATTTTCTGTTAAAATTATCCCGATGCTTGTATATTTCGATGGCCTCTCTATACATCCGTGGATAATAGTTCGTCACTGTAGGTAAAAGAATTACAATTACAAGCGCTACTTTGAGATAAAGAATTGGGTACAGGAGAGGAATTCACGGCGGGCCTCATCAGAAGACTGGTGTGAATATACATGTATATAAATTGATACAGTCATCATTTATTTTATCACACTGTGACTTTACTGCAGAACGTTGGTTCAAATGGATATTCATCTTTTTGCTCTACAGCTCTCGCCCTTTCTTTTCGCATTTGCAGTTAAATTATACGATAAGCGTTGCGGCTTTAGCAAACACACGTGTTTGAATAAAAAGAAAAAGTAGTGTGTTCTCAAAAAGGCAGAACTCATATCCTGTAAGGTTGAAATGGATGTAACCAGTAGTAGTTACACGAAGATGAAGAGCCAGAACAAAAATACTCAGTCAGCATCAAAATCGCATCCGCATCCTATCAAAGTGCAATTTTTTTCTCATTCAGCTTTCTAAGGAGCCATGACCAATTTCCTTTTTGGAAAACAGCCTTTGCCTCTGCACAGTCTGATACATTCTTAATTGAAGTGTTGTAGGTATTGGACGTATTTAGTAGTGCTGTGTGGACTTGTGATTGTATTTGTTAGATGAAGAAAGATTGATTGTAAAGGACAGCAAGGACGAATAAGATTCATGTATTAGAAACCGAAGAGAATATAAATTTTGAATAATGTTATTATTTTTTGAAGAGAAGAAGTTTTAGGTAAGACTGCGCAGCTAGTTTATGAGAATAATTACTGTCAGCTAGTTAAAGTGCTCAGAGCTGAGAGAAAGACCACCCCACTTCCCTGAGTCTTGCATTAACATATTAATTGATTAAGCAGAAATTCTCTGTTAATATTGTGCCCTTTTGAAATCATTGTTAACTGCGTTAAGCATAGTATGGTTAAGACCTGTTATATTGGAATAGCACGCGAAGTTTTACTCTGTCCGTTTGAATATATACTTCATACTAAAATAGCTATCTTGGAATATCATGTCAAAGGAATAGCTACTTTACTCACCCCTACTGTTAATCATAACGCATTACCACATGCGGTATGCAACAGCTGGAATTTTTTTAGGAAACAGAAGTCTGGCTTGGCCGCTGTCTGTTTGCTATTGTGCTTTCGAGAAATTTGCAACAATGTTGTCAAGACGCGAGGTAAGTGGAAATTTTGATTAGGGCCAGATAATTATTTTACTTCAGTTACGCACGTAATATAAGACAAGTTGCATTGAGATCAATTACAGTTCAGTTCAAATTAGGTTCTGTTTCGTCAAAGGTTATCATATGAGTTTAAGTTGGATAACAGTTCGTGGGTACGTAGTTTTGGTAATACGCAGATCTTACAGAGTGTGTGTGTGTGTGGGGGGGGGGGGGGGGGGAGGGCTAAATTCCATGCAGAAAGAAAGAAAGTGTGGTGTGGAGGTTACAGTATCTCCAAGTACGCGTGGCACAAGCAAACCATTAATATTTATTTTCCAATGGGCAGCAGGTCAGGTACTGAAGCGTGGACGCGTAGTTACGACTGTGCAGAAAACGTCAAGTACTAACTTCCGTAACATGTTTTCGAGAACACTGTTACACACAGAGTAAAAACTATCAAACAAAAGTGGGTTACAGTGTGTTACACAAAGATACGGCCAAACGTTCAGGAAACATTCCTCACGCACAAATAAAGAAAAGATGTTATGTGGACATGTGTCCGGAAACGCTTACTTTCCATATTAGAGCTCATTTTATTACTTCTCTTCAAATCACATTAATCATGGAACGAAAACACACAGCAACAGAACGTACCAGCGTGACTTCAAACACTTTGTTACAGGAAATGTTCAAAATGTCCTCCGTTAGCGAGGATACATGCATCCGCCCTCCGTCGCATGGAATCCCTGATGCGCTGATGCAGCCCTGGAGAATGGCGTATTGTATCACAGCCGTCCACAATACATTTGGTACGGGGGTTGCGTAGACAAGAGCTTTCAAATGCCCCCATAAATGAAAGTCAAGAGGGTTGAGGTCAGGAGAGCGTGGAGGCCATGGAATTGGTCCGCCTCTACCAATCCATCGATCACCGAATCTGTTGTTGAGAAGCGTACGAACACTTCGACTGAAATGTGCAGGAGCTCCATCGTGCATGAACCACATGTTGTGTCGTACTTTTAAAGGCACATATTCTAGCAGCACAGGTAGAGTATCTCGCATGAAATCATGATAACGTGCTCCATTGAGCGTAGGTGGAAGAAACTAAAATGAGCTCTAACATGGAAATTAAGCGTTTCCGGACACATGTCCACGTAACGTCTTTTCTTTATTTGTGTGTGAGGAATGTTTCCTGAAAGTTTGGCCGTACCTTTTGTAACACCCTGAATATCAAGGTGTCAGTTATCACAGTATCCCTACCTACACCCAGTATGTGTTGAGGATAGATCGATATTATCGACGGATGTTGGGGACAAGGGAGGTCGGTAAGACCATAATATGAAGAGGGAACACGCTTCATGTCTATACATACTACTAATTTGAAGGTTCTCTACCTTCATGTGAAGGCTGATCTCAGGAACTGTTTAGGGTATTTGGTACGGTTTTTAGTAATAGATAGAGTAATTCATCAAGAATGTTTGTGTGTGTCATTTATTGTTTCTACGCCGTATAAGTCGTCCAGCCTCAGAAACGTAATGCCGCTCGTCCGCAACCGAAGTGGCTCGCTAGTGCGTAGTAACATTGGAGCGTCTATGTAAAAAGAATCTAATTCATGCCATGTCGTACTATTAATTTCCAGTCATCTGGTCGACACACGGCGGAAATTAAGTGCGCAGTGTATGTGGGAATCATTACGTAAGTGCCAGGTGTGCTTTTCTTTTTAAGTGGATTTACTTTCACGAGAAAGGTAAACACCGTTACCTCGAAGACAGTATCGTCATAAAAGTAACCGTTATGCATTGACACACTTCACCGTGCGCTGTCACTTGAGAATAGCGTGACAAGCCAAAATGCGACTGTGAATAAATACATTTAATAAAATTACAGATGGAGAAATTTTGCTGTTAGTAAAATGCTGCAGGGCTTTGGACCCCAATAAACAGAAACTAATAATACGAATAACTTCGAGGAAAGGAGTGGTGCCGCCACCTCCGTGTTCGCACTTCCTACAAACACCTATAAAATGTGTCACAACGTTCAGTGTGAGGTTAATTATTTTACATGGGTAGCTCTCGGTAGGAACAAGAAAACGATTATTGCAGTTGACACATAGGAACCAACAATTACAAGCGGTAGGGATTATAGATAAATGTCGTGTATTTGGGAAGGCGTAACTATGAATCCCGTACCTATGGAACTCGTAGAGTTGCGGAGTCGATGGTGAATAGAAGGGAATTTGTAACACTGGACTATTAATTAACACCGCTCTCAGAACAGCCGATAGTAACGCGTGTACCGGAAAATTAGATTATTCGGGTTGCTCTGTTTCGGAGGAGGGCTTTTTTTACTCGCATTTTGCGGCACCGCCGCGCCCGCATTGTTCGGTCCCTTTCGCGGGCGGCCCGTTTTTAATAATTCGGCTGCGTCTGCGGCTGCAGAGCGGCGAACAAGCGCCGCTGATTGAGTGCCCGGCGCTGACCGCCGCCGACCACGCCCAGTGCGGCCGGCCTGTCTGCACACAGCGCGAATCCAGCGACCCCGCGGCGGACGCGCGAAACCCGCTGCAGCCGAGGTGCGGACGCGGTGCACACGCCCCACTGGAGAGGAAAATCTCTCGCCTCGAACGGGAATTCGGTGCTCCAGTTTTGCATTTAGAAGCTTCTACGTACCACTGTGATTAAGATGGTGAAAGCATTCGATTGTGTTACCTCGGGGAAGATCAGTTGGATTCCGTACAAATGTTAGAACACGTGAGGAGAAAAGAGAAGCACCTGCACGAATATCAAGAGCTCAGATGGAAACCCAGTTCTAAGCAAAGAAAGGAAAGGAGAAAGGTGGGAGGAGTATATAGAGGGTCTATACAAGGGCGATGTACTTGAGGACAATATTATCGAAACGGAAGAGAATGTAGATGAAGATGAAATGGGAAATATGATACTGCGTGAAGAGTTTGACAGAGCAGTGAAAGACCTAAGTCGAAACAAGGCCGCGGGAGTAGACAACACTCCATTAGAATTACTGATAGCCTTGGGAGAGCCAGTCCTGACAAAACTCTACCATCCGTCACAGCAAGATGTATGAGCCAGGAGAAATACCCTCAGACTTCAAGAATAATATAATAATTCCAATCCCAAAGAAAGCAGGTGTTGACAGATGTGAAAATTACCGAACTGTTAGTTTAATGAGCCACGGCTGCAAAATACTAACACAAATTCTTTACAGACGGATGCAAAAACTGGTGGAAGCCGATCTCGAGGAAGATCAGTTTGGATTCCGTAGAAATGTTGGAACACTTGAGGCAAGACTTACTTTAGAAGATAGATTAATGAAAGGCAAACTTACGTTTCTACCATTTGTAGACTTAGAGAAAGCTTTTCACAATGTTGACTGGAATACTCTCTTTCAAATTCTGAAGGTGGCAGGGGTCAAATACGGGGAGCGAAATGCTATTTATAATTTGTACAGAAACCAGACGGCAGTTATAAGATTCAAGGGACATGAAAGGGAGGCAATGGTTGAGAAGGGAGTGAGACATGGTTGTAGCCTATCTCCGATGTTATTCAATCTGTATATTGAGCAAGCAGTTAAGGAAACAAAAGAAAAATTTGGACTACGAATTAAAATCCATGGACGAGAAATAAAAACCTTGAGGTTTGCCGACGACATTGAAATTCTCTCAGAGACAGTTAAGGACCTGGAAGAGCACCTGAAGGAATGGACAGTGTCTTGAAAGGAGCATATAAGATGAAAATAAATAAAAGCAAAACGAGGATAATGGAATGTAGTCGAATTAAATCGATTAATGCTGCGGTAATTAGATTAGGAAATGAGAGGCTTAAAGTATTAGATGAGTTTTGCTATTTGGGGAACAAAATAACAGATGATGGTCGAAATGGGAGGATATAAAATGTGGACTGGCAATGACAAGGAAAGTGTTTCTGAAGAAGAGAAATTTGTTAACTTCGAGTGTAGATTTAAGTGTCAGGATGTCTTTCAAGAAAGTATTTGTATGGAGTGTGGCCATGTATGGAAGTGAAACATGGACGATAAATAGTGTAGAAAAGAAGAGAGTACAGGTTTTCGAAATGTGGTGCTGCAGAAGAATGCTGAAAATTAGATGGTTAGATGACGTAATAGAATTGGGGTGAAACGGAATTTGTAGCACAAATTGACTAGAAGAAGAGATCGGTTGGTAGGACACGTTCTAAGGCATCAAGGGGTCATCAGTTTAGTATTGGAGAGAAACGTGGAGGGTAAAAATCGTAATGGGAGATCAAGGCATAAATACACTAAACAGTTTCAGAAGGATGTAGGTTGCTGTAGTTACTCGGAGATGAAGAAGCTTGTACAGGATAAAGCAGCATGGAGAGCTGCATCAAACCAGTTCAAAATGGTTCAAATGGCTCTGAGCGCTATGGGACTTAACATCTGAGGTCATCAGTCCCCTAGAACTTAGAACTAACGTAAGGACATCACACACATCCATGCCCGAGGCAGGATTCGAAGCTGCGACCGTAGCGGTCGCGCGGTTCCAGACTGAAGTGCCTAGAATTGCTCGGCCACACCGGCCGGCACATCAAACCAGTCTCTGGACTGAAGACCACAACAGCAAAAACAACTCTTAATTTACCCATTATCGGACTTTAAAAAGGTGTTATACACTGAAGAGCCAAAGACTGAAAGACTCTGGTACACCTGCCTAATAGCCGCGCGGGATTAGCCGAGCGGTCTGGGCGCTGCAGTCATGGACTGTGCGGCAGGTCCTGGCGGAGGGTCGAGTCTTCCCTCGGGCATGGGTGTGTGTGTTTGTCCTTAGGACAATTTAGGTTAAGTAATGCGTAAGCTTAGGGACTGATGACCTTAGCAGTTAAGTCCCATAAGATTTCACACACACACACACCTGCCTAATATCGTGTAGGGCCCCCGCAACCACGCAGAAGTGCCACAGAACGACTTGGCATGGACTTGACTAGTGTCTGAAGTAGTGCTGGTAGGAACTGACGCCATGAATCCTACAGGGCAGTCCATAAATCCGTAAGAGTACGAGAGAGTGGAGACCTCTTCTGAACTGCACGTTGCAAGGCATCCCAGATATGCTCGATAATGTTCATGTCTGGGGAATTTGGAGGCTAGCGGAATTGTTTAAATTCAGATGAGTGTTCCTGGACCCACTCTGTTGCAGTTCTGGACGTGTCGCGTTTTCCTGCTGGAATTTCCCACGTCCGTCGGAATACACAATGGACATGATTGGATGCAGGTGATCTGACAGGATGCTTGCGTACGTGTCACCTACAGAGTCGTATTTAGACGTATCTGGGCTTCCATATTACTCCTATTGAATACGTCCCGCGCCATTACAGAGCCTCCACCATCTTGAACAGTCCCCTGCTGACATGTAGGGTTTGTGGATTCATGATGATGTCTCCATACCCGAACACGTCCTTTCGCTCGATGCAATTCAAAGCGTGACTCTCCCGACCAGGCAACATTTTTCCAGTCATCAAGAGTCCAACGTCAGTGTTGACGGGCCCAGGCGAGGCGTGAGGCTTTGTATTGTGCAGTCATCAAGCGTTCACGAGTCGGCTTTTGGCTCCGAAAGCCCTCGATGATGATGTTATCGTTGAATAGTTCCCACGCTGACACTTGTTAATGGCTCAACTTTGAAATCTGCAGCAATTTGTAGAAGGGCTGCATTTCTATCACGTTGAACGATTCTCTTCAGTCGTCGTTGGTCCCGTTGTTGCAGGATCTTTTTACGGCCGCAGCTATGTCGAAGATTTGATATTTTACCGGATTCCTGAAATTCACGGTATACTCGTGAAATGGTCGTACGGGAAAATCCCCAATTCTTCGCTACCTTTAGATGCTGTATCACATTGCTCGTGTGCCGACTATAACACCACGTTCAAACTCACTTAAACCTTAATAACCTGCCATTGCAGTAGCAGTAAACGATCCTTCTGCGCCTGACACTTGTCTCATATAGGAGTTGCCGACCGCAGCGCCGTATTCTGCCTGTTTACATATCTCTATTTGAATACGCATGTCTATACCAGTTTTCGCTTCAGTGTATGAGGTTTCTCAAAAAAAATGTACGAAACAAGATGCAGAATCACAATAGGAAGATTTGGCGGGAACAATATCTGCACTGTACTCAGAATCACATTCTTGAGATGCAAAATCAAATGGCGCATGAGTCACGTTCTTGAATTCAGCAACATATACTGGAGTATTGTAGCCAGCCACTTGCCAGGAATCCTGAAGCATAAGCTGATATACTGGAGCAGGCAGTTGTTTATGAAAAACAGAATGCATTTTCATTATAAAATTTATTGTCGAGGTCATGGCAGAAAGTCCTTCTAGAGAGTCTTTTGTCCTGTTGCATATGTACCGGGTGATCAAAAAGTCAGTATAAATTTGAAAATTGAATAAATTACGGAATGATGTAGATATGGAGGTACAAATTGACACACATGGTTGGAATGACAAGGGGTTTCATTAGAACCAAAAAAATACAAAAGTTCAAAAAATGTCCGACAGATGACGCTTCATCTGATCAGAATAGCAATAACTAGCATAACAAAGTAAAACAAAGCAAAGTTGATGTTCTTTACAGGAAATGCTCAATATGTCCGCCATCATTCCTCAACAATAGCTGTAGCCGAGGAATACTGTTGTGAACAGCACTGTAAAGCATGTCCGGAGTTATGGTGAGGCATTGGCGTCGGATGTTGTCTTTCAGCATCCCTAGAAATGTCGGTCGATCACCTCGCACGGACTGAGGTCTGGGGACCTGGGAGGCCAAGCATGACGAAAGTGGCGGGTGAGCGCACGATCATCACCAAACAACGCGTGCAAGAGATCTTTCACGCGTCTAGCTATATGGGGTGGAGCGCCATCCTGCATACACATCGTACGTTCCAGCAGGTGTTTATCAGCCAGGCATGGGATGATGCGAATCTGTAACATATCGGCGTACCTCTCACCCGTCACGGTAGCAGTTTTGCTGTCCAGCGTCATCTGTCGAACATTTTGTGAACTTTGTTTTTTTTTTGTTCTAATAAAACCCCATATCATTCCAAGCGTGTGTGTCAATTTTTGCCTCTCTATCTACATTATTTCGTGGTTTATTAAGTTTTCAAATTTATACTGACTTTTTGATCACCCCGTATATTGTATAATATATATTGCGGGAAGAAATATACATCCAAAGACTGTCGCATTCTGTTGTTTTTGACGGATTGATCATGCAGACAATGTCTTTACCAGCAAATGAATCATTTAGTATTGCTATGTTGTGAAAACACCAAGAATCACTTCTGACTATTTGCGACAATGTGATAACAACATTCATGGAAAAGGATTTTAAATGCTCTCCCAACATTTTCGCGCTTGTGCTAGCTTCCAAATATATATTTCGTGGAATGTTGTCTTCAACTGCCTTTTTAACTTTCGGGCCGAAAGTTTTCTCCTGAAGACAAATACAGGCATATTATTTGTAAAATCACTCCACTCTATAAGCACCGCAGTGGCACTGATACATTCACCGTAATAGAGCTTCGGCTATTTACTAAGCCGTCTTCAGGCAGATGATGGTTGAAGTAATCTTTGTAGCAAGCAGAAACTGGTAGCCAGATAAAATAAGTTTGGAAACTAGACTGCTGAAAGGTGTTTGGTTTGACACCCTACAACTTGTATTCATGTCGACTAATAGGTGTCTGGATACTTTTGGTCGGATAATGTACCAAGGAGCAATGCCCCGTCCACAAGACATACGACATTTATTATTCGTCTGTGTCAGGTCGTTAAGAATTGAAAGCTTCCCTCATTTTCTGAACGAAGCAGAAACAGCGAAACCGCAATATGAAATAATAACTGAGGTTCTCACGTTTGAGCCCATTGTGCTACCTCAGGTCAGCTACTCCTGAATTAAAAACGAACACGCATGTTCAATACATGGTCGCCTACATAGTGTTGAGGGGCGGACGTGGTACGTGTCACTTGGTGTGGAGGCATCGCAGCAATAAACGCTCTCGACGCTGGTACTGTTTCACTCTTATTTCTTCCGAGAGCGGCTGTCAGTCACAGTTAAAGGCCAAGCTGGGAATACGAAGCGAGGACAGCCGACGTGGCGACGTGAAAGTGCGACGTGCTGGGCGCCGAGCTGTGCGTCTGTGGCGTTCTGTATTCTTCACCATGAGCTGGCGGGTTTCCATAAACCGTACGCTGACGAACCACCATACGCTGACAAACTCTGGGTCATTAAAGTGAAACATTTTTAAACTCGCTTTATTTTATAAACACCTTAGGTGTTCGAATAATAAATAGAAACATCCACTTTCTTCTCCAGTGACCCTTTTTATTTTTTAATTAATTTCACGTTACCCTGATCATGCTATGATTGCCAGGTGGATTTCCTTCTGCTTATACGGTGGAATGTATTTGTGGCTTGCACATCAGTCCTCTGTTTGGCGTACACGGACGTGACATGACGTCCAGTGTAGTCTTGCACCAGATACACTATGTGATCAAAAGTATCCTTACATCTGGCTGAAAATGACTTACAAGTTCGTGGCGCCCTCCATCGGTAATGCTGGAATTCAATATGCTGTTGGCCCACCCTTAGCCTTGATGACAGCTTCCACTCTCGCAAGCATACGTTCAATAAGGAACTGGAAGGTTTCTTGGGGAAGGCCATCCCATTTTTCACGGAGTGCTGCACTGAGCAGAGGTATCGATGTCCGTCGGTGAGGCCTGGCACAAAGTCGGCGTTCCAGAACATCCCAAAGGTGTTCTGTAGGATACAGGTCAGGACTCTGTGCAGGCCAGTCCATTACAGGGATGTTGTTGTCGTGTAACCACTCCGCCACAGGCCGCGCATTATGAACAGGTGTTCGATCGTGTTGAAAGATGCAATCGCCATCCCCGAATTGCTCTTCGATGGTGGGAAGCAAGAAGGTCCTTAAAACATCAGTGTAGGCTTGTGCTGTGATAGTCCCACGCAAAATAACAAGGGGTGCAAGCCCCCTCCATGAAAAGCACGACCACACCTTAACACCATCGCCTCCGAATTGTACTGTTCGCACTACACACACTGGCATTTGACGTTCACCGGGCATTAGCCATACCCACAACCTGCCATCGGATCACCACATTGTGTACCGTGATTCGTCACTCGACACAATGTTTTTCCACTGTTCAGTCGCCAAATGTTTACGCTCCTTACACCAAGCGAGGCATCGTTTCGCATTTACCAGCGTGATGTGTGGCGTATGAGCAGCCGCTCGTTCATCAAATCGAAGTTTTCGCACCTCCCGCCTGTCATAGTACTTGCAATGGATCGTGATGCAGTTTGGAATTCATGTGTGATGGTCTGGATAAATGTCCGCCTATTACACATTACGACCCTCTTCAACCGTCGACCTGTACGCTTTTGTGCAGTACGTGTCCCTTCACGTTTCCACTTCACTATCACGTCGTAAACAGTGGATCTAGGTATGTTTACGAGTGTGGAAATTTCGCATACAGACGTATGACACAAGTAACACCCAATCACCTGACCACGTTCGAAGTCCGTGAGTTCCGCGGAGCGCCCCATTCTGCTCTCTCACGATGTCTAATGACTACTGGGCTCGCTGATAGGGAGTAGATGGCAGCACAATGCACCTGATACGAAGAACGTATGTTTTTGGGAGTGCACGGATACTTTTGATCACATAGTGTAAGAAGCACTAACGTTACAAAGGTCTTTGACACGTGACTAGATAGCCTATACGTAGAAAATGTATTTACTGCGTAACAATCGAAAACACTCGTTGCGTGCTCCAATAGCGAAACGATTGTGTTTTTCCCTATGCAATTGAAAAGCTCAGCATGTAGCAACTATTACAAAGCGAAAACAATGTTTGTCTCCAGAAATGTTTTGGCCAGTGAGAGGAGAGAGATATCACATATATAGAGACATATTAATGAAACGGAATTCATAAATTAACATACCGCAATTCACTACAATATTGTGAAATTAATTGTTTTAATTCCTGTAACCAAATGAGTTGTGGTTAAAATCAGTCATATTTTTTGAACATCTGTATTCTTTAATTTAATATCTTAAACATGCCTGTGAAACAGCAGTTGTGTAAATCTGAAGAGGTTGAAAAATTAGCCAACCAGTTGCAAAACAAAGGTTTATTAGCCCTTGACCTAGGTTTCGATATTTCTAAAAGTACCTTCTTTAATAGTTGGCCTTAGTCTCTGGCATGATGTACACGCAATTTATGCAAATAATTTATCCAGTCACTTCTGTAACAATTTATGTTGATGAGATTCTCTACCTGTGGGCATTTACTAGCGAGCATTCATTCTGAAGCACGATATGTGAAATCTGGCTGCTATCCTAAGCCATGGCTTGGGATAGTTCTTGTTTTGTCAATCTTATACCTGACAAGAGCCGCTCGGCTTCATACAGTATAATGTACCAAAATGTGATTAACAAGCCCACTCCTTCTGAAGAAGATATTTTCAAAAATATCAAAACATAGGTCAACTGTTTTGCAACTGGTCGACTGATTTTTCAACCTCTTCCGTAATTTATGAATATAATATTCGTTAAAATTAAAAGTAGATGTGTGATACATCAAAATTATTTGCGGTTTGCTGATGTTTGATTATTGTATAACATAAACTTAAAAGATAATTTAATTTGATTTCATTTTCTTGATTATTTTTGGTTGCTTCTTTTAGTTGTGTACGAAAATACCGAACTCTTTGCTTGCGTCCAGTTATGGGCTTTAATTTTGGCAACATTTCCAAGTCACTGCTTATATTTTCAAACATATGTTTAAGTACTTTAAGGTGTGTTGCTGTTATTGATCTTATAGTTATGATGTACTGGAGGTACCGGTGAGTCAGGCCCACCCCTCCTGACATCTAGTGATCAATCCGTATTACATAGGCCTGCCCTCATAATTCTTATTAGTCAGTGTACTTACATGTTGTCGGTAACTGAATAAATTGCCGTTGGATGTTGATAGGACGCAGGAAATTTTCCTTTACGTTAAGCAGTAAGATCAACCAAATGTACGGAAAATGTTTAAAGGTTCTGAAAGTGCTCGCATTGATTCAGTTTATCTGTAAAGAGGTAAAACACTGAAACACTGCTCAGGTTGAATCCAAAATTTTGGTCTGGGATGGTGGGGAGGGGGTGGGATCTGAAGTCATAAAAATATTGCATCACAGTGACGCATCAAAATTTTCTTGAGTGAACAACGCTATTTTCTGAACCCTTTCGCTGTCTGTCGTTTTATAGCGATGTGTACTAAATAGTCGAACATTTTTTTAATAAATCACGAAAGAGGATAAAGTAAACACACTGAAAAAACTAACCTAAGGAAAAAATAACAGAAAAATAATGTCAAACAACAACACTGCACAAAGAAAACGAAATAACAGAATGTAAACAAATATTAAGATGTCAGCAGCTCCGAAGTCTGTGGACTTTTAAATTAAGATTGTACAGACATTTGAAATAAAGAATACATAGCTGAAACAGCTAACGCTGTGGTTAGGAATAATCATAATATTGGTACAATATACGAAATTAAATTAAGCCCAGTGTAACACAATAAATATTAGCTTGCTGCAGTTGGCAGCATTCGAAATCACGAAAACTATCGACCTTTGCCGGTACGTATGGAGGTGAACTATGGAGCTGAGCATCAAGTCGACGGGACGGACCACGGACGCCTGTACTGGGGGTGGGGGAGGGGGGGGGGGCGTGGACAGAGTATATTGCCTCTATCCTTGTTTAGCCCTCATGTGAGCAAATACACGCTCGGCAGATGACCAGCGATCGTAAGAATTTGTCAAGTGAGACAGCTACGTCAACACATTTTTTGGCACGGCCAGAAATACGTTTGTAGGGTGGAGGGTGGGGAGGTGGCAGCAACTCATCAGCTCCCATCCCCCACCCCCACCACTGGATACGTCAGTGGCGCTGATGAAACCGAAGATACGTTCGAACAACAAGTAGCGTGCTAAACACAGTCCTAGTGCAGATGGAGGATATATGGTATCGTGAATCCGAATCGGGGTACGGCCTGTCATTGTTCATACACATAAATTAATGTACTGTTAGACGTGAAAGTCAAGTTAAATGCCATTAAAATTGCTGCCAAATGCCAGACCTCATACAGCGACTAAAGAGGAACAATATATTAACAGGAATAAGAGAAATGTAGCTTATCTTAAATAGTTTATTGTTTCATTCATTCATTCACTGAGGTGCACTTTAGGGGTAAATTAAAGTAACAGCTCCCATGACTAGCAGCTGGGCTATATTTCATTGAGAACATCGAAAGTGTCTCCCTGATTCTCAGAGATATCTTGTGTGCAAGGTATCGCGGTTTAAGGCGAATGTACTTATTTTTATTTCTTTATTTAAGCTGATCAGATCATAAAAAATTGTTCTTTATGAAACGTGATTTGAAAGGGATCACGTAAATCACAAATTCACAGGTCATGCAAGTACTTTTGTTGTTCGATGCATTCAGCGTTGAATGCCCCTATGAGAAAGCCCACTGAACTACTGTTAATAGTTACGGTATGCATCAAGCAGTTACCAGGTTCCGTAAGTCACAACATCCGTTATGAAAATGGAAAACGAAGCCTATTGCTGAACAGAATGAAATGAAATTCTGAAGTATTTGTTACCAGAATTGTGAATCCTGTTGGATGTTGGTTATCTGAGATCAAATCACTCCCATGCTTGTTAGCAGTCTGCAAAATAATAGGAAAATTAGACAGTGTCATAATGTTAGAAGTGTTATATATTTTACTTCGGATAGTAATCTCATTCATAGCAATTATCCTGTGTCTGTTATTCCTATCTCTTAAAATAATCTTGGTCTGATGCTCTTCACTCCCTGCTCCCTTTCTCCCCCTGTGTCTTTCTTTCTCTGTAATGGACAAACAGGTTTTTCACACACACACACACACACACACACACACACACACGCCTCGCTCCGTCAGTCTCAAAGCAGCTCAGGAGTATATTACAGTAGTCATAAGATATTTTTAGCATCATTAACGCCTGTGAAAACTTTTCGTCGCTAATAAATATACTCCCATTTGCCGCTGTCACCGCTTTGGAGATGCTTTACTTAATGGGAGCAATCACTGGAGGGGGAGAGAGTTCTCTCAAACGGAAACCATTTTTCATAAAGGATCGACAACTTGGCCCCCCTTGTGCAAAGTAATAAAAAAAATAGCCATCTATATCAATGCTCTGGTCGAAACGACCGTCATTTATTTCCTTTCGACTAGTAGTCTCTTGCGTAGCAATTATCGCACATCTGTCAGTCGAAAGTAATAGACTACAATTCTTCCCGCGGCTGTTTGTCACGTTAAAAAACGCCGTAAGAACCACCATCTGGATTAAAATATGCTCCCCTGTTTTGATTTCTTAATGAGCTGAACAGATGGCCACCTTAAGACGCTACCTAAGGTCCATCTGCTGTAAGTGGGCACTGAGAATAGACATGACGCGACGAACTGTGCAGCTTTGCCACTCTTCAGCGTGTATATCACTTGCAGCAGCGTCAAGATTAATAACAAAGCATTACAGGCATTTCCCCTCACGTTTCAAGAAACTGCTAATTCTTTGTGTACCTGTCATAATAAGCGCATTCTCATAGGCAAAGATAGCCTTTATCGTAAAAAAATAAATGAAAAAATAAAAAGATTGCAGTTGGCAGACTACAGCTCCTAAATAACTGAAAAAAGTACATACGAGCGACGAGAAAGTGTAATATGATTGTTTACTGACGACTAATACTGGTAATCGGTCTGCTGTCACTTTCTGGCCGACATCCTTATTTAAAAAGGTACATATGTTAACAGAACTGACGGCATCGTAAATTATGCAGTATCTGTGGATTTTTGAAGCCATATGTATCTCGCCCTAAACCACAAATCGCCTGCTGTCTGGCAACAATCGCTGTCGGAAAGAATCAGCTATCTGTCATAGTTCAAGAAATATGACGACTTAAACACTAAGCTGCGTGGACAATTGCCGCGTCGTGCATGACATTTATATTTATTTCTTCTGAACTACTAACTGTATTCTCAATAAATTTCTCAAGCGGTAACCACATATGCCGCTAAAGGCACCTACAAACGTATATCATTCGTGCCATGCGTAGTTCAGGAAATATAATGTCTTAAACACTGACGTGTGTGAAACGCTGCTGGATTGTGCATGTCGTTTAAATTTATTACTTCTTTTCTGTTAACTCTTTTTTCATCAATTTTGCACACAGTATCCATATTGTATGACAGTGAAGAATAGAACCTGGGAAAACTGGAGCAGAAGAGAATCGAAGCATTTAATACTTGATGCTACAGAATAATGTTGAAAGTTAGGTGCACTGATAAGGTAAGAAATGCGGAGTTTCTCCGCAGAATCGCCGAGAAAAGGAGTATGAGGAAAACACTGACTAGAAGGAGAGACAGGATGATAGGACATCTCGTAAGACATCAGGAAATAACTTCGATGGTACTAGAGGGAGCTGTAGAAGATAAAAACTGTAGAGGAGGACATCGATAGGAATACATTCAGTGAACAATCGAGAACGTAGTTTGCAAGTACTGCTGTTAGGTGAAGAGGTTGGCAAAGGAGAGCATCAGACCAGTCAGGCGACTGATGATGAAAAAAAATTATTACCCCTTTGCTGCTACGTTTATTCACAACGTATTTCGCAGACAATATTCGCTTGTGCCGGTGATTGTACCTGTGCAAATACATCATTGTACTACACGTAGTTCAATAGATATGACGTGACATGGGACGTGCTAGTCAACGTGACTTGTGACTGCAGAGTTCTCCAGCGGCATCTGTCGGTCTATTTATAACAGTATAGTCAATATCATTTACTCCCACTGCCAATTCAGACATTCACATGGTTTTAATACTATTTGTTATTTATGTAATATAGGTACTGTTTGAGGGAAACCCTGGTCAGTGTGAGAGAGAGCATGATGACCCTAATCAGATCAGGTTAAAATTACAAATAAATAACTAACGCGCCAGCCATAGTATTTGTTTACGAAAATTAACGACTTAAATTCTCTACTTCAGCTCTATTAGAACGCTCATTTCCTCCCTTGGCATATCCAGTCATGTTGTTCTCTTTGTAGTGTACATCAATAAAACTTAAGTATCCATGAACATGCTATAAAACAAAAGGAAAAGTTCCATGTCCAGTATGTAAGGATGTCATCTACTTATACATGATTTATTGTGCAGTTCACAATCCAGTTCCTGGCAGAGGGTTCATTGAACTACCTTGCAGCTATTTCTCTAACGTTCCTCTTTCTAATTGTGTGCAGGAAAGACGCATACTTAAATCTTTCCGTGAGGGCTCTGATTTCTCTTATTTTATTGTGATGATCATTTCTCCCTCTGTAGCTGCTAAATGTTCACAAAACTGAACAAACATTGAAAACTACAGAAAATATTTCTGTTAAACTAATAAAGTCCGAGCCTTTTAGAAAGCACGAAAGTGAATTTAAAAAAATGAATACAGCAAGACACAAACCAGCTACACTTCATTTAATAACTGGGTATCCCTATCCACTACTCTACACTGAGGTTACGTAATATACAATTTTATACTTTATGCTACAATCACCCGAAGGCTTTAACCGCCGACGGACCGTATGTTATTAACTGGCATTTAATTATAACAAATCCTAGGAAGAAAAACGCATTTTTGATGAAGCTTCAATGTGCCTTTGCCTTGAAATAGCGGACTTTCGTAACACGCAAATTATTATACAAAAATAATTTAATACAAAAATTGGAAATTTTCTGAACAGCAATAGGATGACTGCTATCGTTTGATTACAAGAAATCATACCAATTACGAAACGTTTCCGAGAGATTCTCAGTGTATTGCTGTTTTGGAACAGTATATGTTCAAAGGTCGTAAGTTATAATTCAAAATATAAATATGGGTTTCAGGTGAAAATGATGAAACTGAGTATGGCGTCTACCAAATTCTGCTTTTATCGAAGAGAGCGTTCTTGCCATTTATTGGTTGAAAGTTTCGTAGCGTTATGTCGAACTATCACAGAAGTAGAGCTGTTCTGTATCAAACTATGGTCTAGTAATTTTGGTGCACTAAATGACGTGGTAAATGGTGGGATTGTCGATAGTATTGATAGGTATTGGGTACCCACGACTTCTCATCGTTTGTTTGTTTGTTTGGTTGCTTGCTTGCTTGTTTCACACATAATTAGAACCGCACATTATTCAGTGTTAATCCACTATGTATTTTATATCCTTACATAATATAAACTGCATTTTATAAGTAATAAAAATTAGTTGATCATATGTACAGTTTACGTACATTAATATAATTGTTGTTGTTGTTTTATGCTCAATAGAGTGCGTCTGACCAGTCAGAATACTGATGACTCAAGAAAAGAATGTACTTCATCATTTTCAAAGGCAACAGTTTTCTGTTATTATTCATACATTCGAAAGTTGTTTAGGAACAGCAAAAATATGTTTTGTATAAGCTTGACGAAGTATTGAAGCGGCGTTTGTATGTTTCCTATTTTCTCGACTTTTCCTTTTTTAGGAAAATGTGTTAGCGCTGTTATCATAAATCTCCATATCTTTTTTATATTTATTACAGCATCGCTTTGTTTCAAGATATAAATCAACAAATTTCGAATAAAATCTTAATTAAACATTGACAGGTTCAATTTTGTTATAAATACTGTTTACTTTTAATTAACAGGAAGCAGGATGACTATTTAAAACGTAAATGTTCCGTAGGTTACGCAGCGCTTTAGCCATTTACACATAGTTCCTAGATGGTTCACCGCTTCCGGTGTCTAGGCATTCTAGCAAGACACTGACCGCACACACAAACAATGCAATCGATATGAGGTAAAGCCCAACAAGTGTGCAACACACCTAATGTGCAGGTAACGCGGATAATGATCTTAACTGCCCAAAGCTACTGGAAAAACTACCGTAGTTTACACTTACTTACGATAGTCTACGGTAGTCAACGGTAGTTTTACAAATCTAGTGGGAGTGGCGAAGGATGGTGGGATTGGGAGGGGTAGGAGAACTGTAATGCTTCCTATGTCTACATCTGCAATTACATCAAGAGCTGGACCTTTTGGTCCGTTCCGTCTCCTTCATAATTCGACAAGCCATCTCTTTATCGATTTTCCTAATGATCTTTTGCGTCTTAGTTTAGATTGCTTTATGGCCTTAGTGATTCTTGCATCTGGCATACTATCTGTATGTTCTTTCCATCTTAACTGATGTTTTATTACGTCAGGTACGTTTTGCGTATTCAATTTAGTTCGGATGTAATTTTTCTTTTTATGCATCAGAGTGATCCAGTATCCAACGAAATTCATTTCACACGCTTCTATTCTATTTTCATCTCTCTTCTCAAAAGTCAAGTTTTGACATCCATAGAACAGGGCTGGTATATAGCCATAACCGTACGGAGTTTAGTAGAGTATCTCTGTGGGCTTTCTTTCCCAGTGTTCTGCATAAAGTTACACAGAAATAGTTAAATAGGTCTAACTTATTTTGCCTCCTCAATGTGAAATAACAGGAAATGACGTGACAAAGCTCGTACAGCTCCACATCCAATTCAGCCGTTTGCGTCCCGTGTGAGGACGGTTTTCAGAGTAAGTACGGGGACAGTCTGGCAGGCAGGCATTCGGCTGGCACAGGATGGCAGCAGCCGGCGCTGACGGAAGGTTAATCACGAGCCGCGCCTCTCGGCCTGCTGCCCGCACACCGCGCCAGAAGAGACGAAACGGGACGGCTCGCGATGACGCCGCAGAAGGCGGTGAATCACGCTAACGACCGGGCGGGGCGCTTTAAATGCCGGCCAGCGGCGCGCGGCTAAAGGTGAGGTGCCGGCATTTGGACAAAACTCCTCCTCCCTCCCCCCCTCGCCGCTCTCCGTGGCCCTGTCCCTAGGGACGACTTCATCCTGCCGGCGGCCCACTGAAAGCGCTGGCGTCCGTCATTAGGCAGCGAATGAGCAGCACTCGACGCGATCGCGAGCCCAGCTTGACGAAGCATGCTGCGGCGGTGGCGGCACACGCGGGCGCAGATCCGAGGTAGCGGGACTACGGGCTTCGTGGGAGTCGTGACACACCCCCACCTCCCATAGCAAGAGCACTTTATGAAGACGGATTACATGTTTCAAAAGGGCAAGTTCCACAGCTGTACTTGATTATTTTTAATTTTATTTTTTACTACCTGTTCCCGGCCGCGCGTTGCTGTGCTTCAGTCTGAGTAAATGGAAAAGAATCAAAACAGAAAGCACACATTTCTATTATGTATTAGAATTAGAAATACGTCCTAATCACCTTCTCTCATCCCAGTCTCCTCCCCCTCTCTTTGTTCATTTCCTCCTCCTTCCCCCTCTCTGTCCAACACCTGCTCCCCCTTCTATTTCCATCTTCTCTTCTCCATCTCTCTCCATCTCCTCGTGCCCCCAGTCTCCGTCCATCACCTCCTCCCCTTTCTATGCCCACCTTCTCTTCCCTCATCTATCTCCTCCTGCACCTCTCTTTGTCCATCACCACCTTTCCGCTTTCTATCTCCATATTCTTCCAGCTCTCTGTTCATCTCGTCTTCCTCCCTCTCTCTGTCCTTGAGCCTAATTCATTGGTTCGGTTGTTTTTGGGGGAGGAGACCAGACAGCGAGGTCATCGGTCTCATCGGATTAAGGAAGGATGGGGAAGGAAGTCAGCCGTGCCCTTTCAAAGGAACCATCCCGGTATTTGCCTGGAGTGATCTAGGGAAATCACGGAAAACCTAAATCAGGATGGCCGAACGCGGGATTGAACCGTCGTCCTCCCGAATGTGAGTCCAGTGTGCTAACCACTGCACCTCGCTCGGTTTGCCTAATTCATTACAATTCCGTATTCAGGCTCTGTAGAATTATTCTAATCATAAACTGGAGCCGGCTGGAGTGGCCAAGCGGTTCTAGGCGCTACAGTCTGGAACCGCGCGACCGCTACGGTCGCAGGTTCGAATCCTTTCTCGAGCTTGGATGTGTGTGATGTCCTTAGGTTAGTTAGGTTTAAGTTGTTCTAAGTTCTATGGGACTGATGACCTGAAATGTTAAGTCCCATAGTGCTCAGAGCCTTTTGAACTATTTGAACCATAAACTGGAAAGCCATAAATACGACTTTCTGTTTGCTAACAACGTTTCACTGTTATACAGGGTGATTCACGAAGATATGCAAATTTAAAGATGTTATTCTACAAGTAAAACTAAAGAAAAAATGGTCGTATAAACATAGGTCCGCAACTGTTTAGTTACGAAATTACGACTAATAAAAGTTTTTGCCTGAAATTAGCAACTTCGCCAATATGAAGCCATCGCAAAACTGTACGAGGTTAAAGCACGATTTCCATTTATTTTATTGTTACTGATCTGGTGAGTCTAATAAAACATGCCCTAGAAGTGTATCTGCAGTAGTTTTGCAGAACATACAGAGAAGCAAAGACGTAATTTCGTAAAATTTTTAATTTATTAACTACTTGGCCCAATTTGTTTTTTAAATTCCAGACAATTGCACAAAGTTTCCAACAGAGGCTGCAGAGAATTTAATTTTCGCAAAATGATGGTGATAACGTTAACTGAAACTCTATGGATATGTCGGATAATCTGCTTTTATTAATACTATAGCGCACCTGAATTCATATTGAACTGGAAAAAACAAAGCTCAGGCTTAAGAAAGTTGTACACTGAACATACACTTTCACAATACATTCACAGTAAATGTTCAGAAATCCCTCCACCTAATTCAATGCATTTAGCTGCACGTGTATGAACAGATTTTGTTGCTCGTATGAGTTTCACATGGTTGTTTTTCATTTCGTCTATATCATTCATAATGCGAGCAAGTAATGCCTCACGTGTATTGACTTTGTCCTCATAAACTATGTCTTTCATCCATCCCCATACAGAAAAATCCATTGCTGTTAAGCGGGCGATCTGGGTGACCACAGACATTCTCGGAAAAATGTTCATTTAAATGTGTAGTAACGGCTTTGGTGAAACGTGGAGGCGCGCCGTCATGTTGAAAATTGATTTGCAATCGCGTAGCAAGTGGAACATCTTCGAGCAAACGGAGCATTTCTTCTTGAAGGCATTGTAAGTACATCTCGCCAGTTAGACGTCCTGGGAAAATGAATGGTCTTCTAAAGCGTATGTTGATTATACCACACCACCCTTTTATGCTAAAACGCTGCTGGAAATTGCGTTGCACTATTGCATGTGGGTTTGCTTCAGGCAATACGTGCTCGTTGTATGAATTGTTTATACCATTTCGAGTAAGCTGTGATTCATCAGTAAATAAAACGTATTTAACCAGCTGCACAAATCAAAGCGAAGGGCAGGTCTTCCGGATGTAAATGGTGCACTTTTTGTTTATAGTAAGGATACAGATCATTGTACTTAAGTGTACGCTATTCCTTAGATTGTGAAATGGCTAATCTTTGAGAGATACGTCATGTACTGGTACCCGGGCTACTTTGAACAGCACCCATAATATCCTCATCATCGCCTTCACGTATCGAGCGCTCGTACTGATTATGAATGATAGGTACAGAACCTGTCTCGCGTAACATTCGAAATACTCCGCTAATGGTTCGTTCGTTCGGAATCCTCCGAGTTGGATAACGTATGCGATATTCGTTAACTGCAGCCGTAGCATTACCATCACTTTTGCCATAAATAAACAGCATATCGGCGTATTCCTCTGTCGTAAATTTGAAAGGCATCTCTTTTTCATAAATAATCTGCAAACTACAACAGTTACTATTTGGTTTCACTTAAATACACTGTTGTTATGTTTTTTCACTGAACAATACAGAAAACTAACTCGTTTCAAGGTTAGGAAACGACTGAAAAAACTCACTAACGGTTGCCAACAATGACATAAACGTTTCTACATTCTTTATGGAAAGTAAACAAATTTACTTGTATAATAATCTTTGCTTCTCTGGATGTTCTGGGAAACTACTGCATATACACGTGTGGCACATGTTTAATTGGATTCACCAGATCGATAACAACAAAATAAATGGAAATCGGCCTTACTTTAACCTGTACAGTTTTGCTATGGCTTCATATTAGCGAAGTTGCTAAATTTCAGGCAAAATGTTTTATTAGCCGTAACACCGTTAACTAAACATTTGCAGACCAATGTTTATATGAACTTCTTTTCTTTAGTGTTACTTGTAGAATAACAGAATATTTGCATATCTTCGTGAATCACCCTGTATAGTTTATAAATGGTTCAGATGACTCTTGAGCACTATGGGACTTAACTTCTGAGGTCATCAGTCCCCTAGAACTTAAAACTACTTCAACCTAACCTAAGGACATCACACACATCCTTTCCCGAGGCAGGATTCGAAACTGCGACCGTAGCGGTCGCGCGGTTCCTGACTGTAGCGCCTAGAACCTCTCAGCCACTCCGGCCGGCTATATAGTTTATATTTATGTGCTTTGATACATATATTTATATCTAATATTTAATAAAATATATAGCTTTTGACCGTCGGAATGTTCATTATTGTGTAAGAATTTAAATAAATCGACCAATAACTTTTCCAGATTTGTGATAAAAACGTTTCCACCTTAGACACTGATCACCCAAAATATTACGACCACTCCCCACCGCGGCGCTGGATGTCACCTGGTGGCGTTGCGAGCACGTGACGCTGTAACAAAAGTATGTAATGGAGATAAGCGACATTTGCCAAAGGGCATGTTGTTATTACGCATAGCCTGTGAACGAGGATCTCGAAAACAGTGAAGCTGGTCGAATGTTCTTGTGCATCTACTGAAACAGGTAAAAGGACAGTGAAACGGGTGGTCGTCCACGACTCTTCACAGAACGTGGGTTTCGGAGGCTTGTCTGCTCTGTAAAGTAGAATAGAGGGCGAAAAAGCACAATGGTAGTGCACCTACAAGTGTTTCGGAGCACACCGTTCATCGCACATTGTTGAACGTGGAGCTCCGCAGCAGACCACCCTCACGTGTTCGCATGTTGACCCAACGACATCGTCAGTTACGATTGCAGTGGGCAGGGAACCGTTGGGAGTCAACCCTCGATCAGCGGAAACGTGTCGGCTCTTCGGCGGAATCACATTTTTACTACTCCAGGTCGATAGTCGTCTCCGTCGTAAAGGTGAACGGCGGCTCGAAACGTGCAGCGCGCCACGGAAGCCGGCTGGTGGGAGCAGTATTATGCTATGAGTGACACTGTGGTAGTAATAGAACACACGCTTTAGCCGCGAACAACCTGCATCGCTTCATGCTTGATGACTTCCCCGACGGCAGTATAATTGTCCGTTTCTCGGAGTCAGGACCATGCTACACTGGTTTGAGGAGCATTAGAGTGAATTCACGTTGACGTCTCGGCGACCAAATTCGCTTGTTGTAAGTCCTGTGGAACCCGTATGGGTCGCTATCGTGCACCAACACCCTCTACACAAATCAATGGCCCGATATTTATGAGAATTACATAACCTGTACGTAAACATCTAGAGCCACATACCTTCAAAAACTGCCAACAAACTATTGGATGCCTGATACGAAGAATCAGTGATGTATTTCGTTCCAAAGACGGACAAACAAGCTATTAAGCTACTACTACTACTACTATTACGTGATCAGGCCCAGTGGACCGCACGCATCTACAAGTTTCCTCCTCCACTATATTCTGTCCATTGCTGCTATCCGCCATTCGTCCACATCTATTGACACTTGGTTTAAATCTTCATGGAGTCCATCCCTCCAACGCTTCTTGGGTCTCCCTGGCGGTCTCTTTCTTGTAGGTGTGAAATCCAGGAGCTTCCGAGGCCATCTGTGATCCTCCATCCGGGCCACGTAGCCGGCCCACTGCATTCGTTTGGCTTTGACAGTTCCTGCTATGTTGGGCTGCTGGTATAGTTCCTCGAGCTCTTGGTTGTATCTGATCCTCCATTCCCCTGTATCTGCATCCAGAACCGGACCGAAGATCTTCCGAAGCACTTTTCTCTCAAAAACGAGGAGTTTATGGAAGTCCTGTTTCCGGATACTACATGTCTCACAGCCATATAGAACAACAGGCTGGATCAGGGTTTTGTACAGTCGAATCTTGAACTGTCTGGAGAGAGATTTGGACCGAAGCAGTTGAGCTAGGCTGTGGTAAGATCGGTTTCTTGCTTGTATTCTGGCATTGATCTCTGCTTCACATGACGAGTTCTCAGTGAAAAGTGCCCCTAGGTATTTGAATTCTTGCACTCTCTTGTAGGAATGGCCCCCAACCTGCAGTGATTGTAGATTATCAGCAGTCTGACAGTGACCACGCGTCATGACGAGGTACTCTGTCTTGGCTTCGTTTATGTTCAGCCGAAATCTGCTGGCAGCCTCCTTTAGTGCTTTGGTCATTTGCTCCAACTCCTCTTCCGACCTAGAGAGTAAACAGATGTCGTCTGCATGGGCTAAGTATGCCAATCTCTCTCCTTCGATTTCAATCCTTTCGTTCTCTTGGAAGGTCTCGCGTATGATCTTCTCGAGGGCAAAGTTGAACAGGATAGGGGACAACCCATCTCCTTGCTGAGTCCTGTCACAATTTCAAACTCCTCAGTTGCGCGATTTCCCATCTTCACCTTTGCACGTGTTTCGTTCAGACAGATCTTTATCAGATTGATGAGTTTCTCTGCTATGCCAAACTCCCTTAAACAGTTGAGCAGGTTCTTGCGATGTATGCAATCACAGGCCTTCTTAAAATCAACGAATAAAATATGCAAATCTTTACCATATTCACCCAGTTTCTCAGTGAGCTGCCGGAGACTGAAGATGTGATCTACTGTTGACCGTCCTGGCCGGAAACCTCCCTGGTACTCCCCAATCACCGATTCTGCCACAGGCTGAATTCTATGTATGAGGCAATTGGACAGGATCTTATAGCAGACGTTAAGCAGGGCGATTCCTCGATAGTGTCACATTTCAGTTTGTCGCTCTTCTTATGTATTGGACAAATCAGAGCTGTTTTCCATTCTCCTGGTAGTTCTTCTTTGGTACATACTGCCTGTATCAGTCGGTGTATTTTTCCTGCAAGTTTCTCTCCTCCTGCCAGGATCATTTCAGCCTGTATTCCATCTTCACCTGGACTCTTATTCTGTTTAAGGTGTCTGATTCTGGTTTTTATCTCATCCAGGGTAGGTGGGGGATAGTCTGCATCTGCTGTAATTGGGTACTGGAAATTAAACTGCAGTTCGGGTTCATCACAATTTAGCAGCTGTCGAAAGTACTCTTTCCATCACTCAGCTATGTCCCTATCGTTCGTCAGGATCTTATCACGGGAATCTTTGACACATTTCTGCTTGGCCTGGTGACCTTTGCAGAGGTACTTCACCCTCAGAAACATTTCCCTAGTCTTTTGTCCTCTGAAGTCTGTTTCTGCTTCAGTGATGATGTTCCTTATGTATTTCCTCTTTGCTCTTCTCAGAATTGCTTGTGTAGTCTTTCGGACCTCATCAAATTGTGCTTTGGCCTGTGCCAGATTTTTCCCCTTCAGCCATTTGTTCCTTGATTCCTTTCTCCTTTCCAGGACACCTGCACATTCCTTTCCAAACTAGATCTTCTTGCCCACTGGGTTTCCCATGAGTGTTTCCTTTGCTGTATCCCTAACTGAGCTCTGGATGTTATGTCATAATATTAAAGCAATCTGTGAAGAACCTCTGGAGATTTACCATTTTGTGCGAATGAACATTTACATTTTAATTTATTCAAATATTTCATTTCTTTGCGGCTAGTTTCGAGGTCACAGTCGCATTTTCAAGCGCTCGTTTTCATAATTAGTTAAACTGTTGACCTGGACCCTAAATCATATTTAGTGCATCCATGCCTATAATAGCTATGAGATTGGATAAAAGTGGCTTATCAAGTTTTATTCAAACATTCTATCACCATGAATATTACGAAAAGCTTTTAAAACTACAGAAATAATTGTCATATTAAAACCAAACAGACGACGCAACGTGCCGGAAAGCTGTAGACCAATAGCTCCTTTAAACTGCTGCTGAAAATGGCTATAGAGACTGTTTCTCAACAGAACTCGTCCAGAAGTTCTTACACATGGTTTTACATTGCGGGTCACCGTAGCTGAAGTGACTCATATTCGGTTCCAGCTGTATATGAACCTTTATTTACAGGAACACAACCGGCTTCGTGACATCAAATCACATCCTCAGGTATAAGTCCGAGCAAAATACAAAACATACAATAGACACTATGATCCAAAAACGGATACCTGTCCTAATTTCTGTTTTAAGCCGTATGAAAGCCAATGTTAGATACACATACGAACATTAAGCCCATAATACGGGAAACAAGAGGACTCAATCTTCCCAAAATAAAATGCTGTCACCCGTAAGAAGCAGGACGCCACGAATCAAATTCACCAGCTGAAAAGCAGACATGTTAAAACTACGTTAACCAGGAAGCGGCGGACAGCATCCCTCTGACTTCCTCGCCATACAGAGTAACACGCCACGAAATGATGTGTCCAAAAGTAAGAAATAAAATTAGAGAAACATTTGATGCATCTCATTTGCACTACATGATTTTGAGCATCATTTAAGGCAGGTCAAATGTTTCTCTAATCTGTTTTATTTTTTTTCCTTTTAGGCAAATTATTTCACAAAACATTAGGCCGACTTTCCTTTTTTATTTTACTTTTCGGTTTTGTCCTGAAAGTATGATATTATTGAGAACTCTTTTCCATTTTTAGCGTCTTATGTTCTCGAAATATACAAAATGTAGCCCTTGGTTCGAAGGAATCCATTTTGAAACTTAAATATAATGTTTTATGCTAAAACTAAGCAGGCCTTGAAGGGAGGGGCATTTTGACACTTCATTTACGTAGCTAACAGCAACTGTTCGTGAAATATTTTCCCTCAAATGATTAAGGTTTTCTTAATTACCGTGGTTGTTTACAAGCAAATAACCTTTTCTTGTAAAACGAGACCTCGCGCTAGTCAGTTTGATGACCATTTCTCACTCTACGTTTGGCTTTGAAACTGGGAAAAGGGCCCATTGTGTAATTTATACGGAGCCTTGTTTTCACCCAGCTCAAACATTTTCCCAGAAAAATTGCCCACAGAGAAAGGTCGGAATATGCACAACAGGCTGTACAGCTTGTTTAGCGTGAGTCATCACACTCATTTCCATGTAACAATTAAATAGCAGTGATCTTATCTGGTTTTGGGATATAGACCGTGGTGTTAGCTGCCTGTTGAGAGAACAATGTCAGAGACATGATTTGATTCTTCGCTGTTAACTGCTTCGAAATGGAACTTTAGGGAACAGAAGCTTTGTTTGCCTCCGTACCACCCAACGATTGTTTTGTGTTGGCCTCCTCCGAACACCTTTGCATCGCCATTTCGTGGCGATGAGAACGTTAGCCCTCACATGGTGATTAAGTAGTATTTTCTAATTAAAATGCTAGGCGGTTGTGATATTTCGATCTGTAGCGTCATAAGGGATTTACAATTTTTTACATTTATTAAAACATTTGTGGATACATGAAGTGCGGTTTTAGCAGGACAACACAAATTAGTGTTGAGAGAAATTCCTGTCATTTGGATGCTAGAAGCACTCATAGTCAGCGAGGTACTTTGATGATGCGCTTTTCGTAAAAGCTGCCATTAAGCAAAAAGCACGCCCCGTACTGCGCGCTGCAGCTGGGTAAATTTCACTGCCGGCTACCTTCATGCGCCTGGTGTGTGTTTCATCATTGTATTACACGCTACAAAATAAAAATAACGTACAGAAGGTAACGCGCAAAGCCCGTTGTTATTCTTGTTTTTACACTGTTTTTTGACGCGGGCAGATTAACTAATTAAATTCGGCAGGCTTCCCATTTGCTGATTACAAGCAGCACTGCAGACGGGCTGAAATAATGTCGGAGCTATGCCCCGTAATATTTTAGCATGTAGTAACTTACATCAGTCGAATGGTACAGAAATGTGTAATATCTTCCATTACTCGAATGCTATTGACATATCTCTTCCAGAACTCTAACGACCGCGGACAGGTGAGAATACAAGCAGATCCCTCCCCCAATATGTGGGTCGACTCTTCAAACGCCAATAAAAGCAAATTTCCTAATCACATGTGAACGTTTATCTGAAAAGGCTTGTGCATAAAGTGGCACTCAGCAAATGTCTAGCCATTCCGATGAAGGTATCGAAGCAAGATTTTCGATTTGTGCATGCTCACAGAGAGACCATCATTTTGTTTTGTAATCAGCCTCTGAACTTGTTATGTACCACAACACTGATAGTCGTGTATTTTTTCCTAAATAAAACCATAACTTCTAAACTATAAAAATATGGCGTATAGGTACTTTGGTTTACCTGCGAGTGATGTAGCTCGTTATAGCACAATCCTGACACAGAATCAAGTACAACTGAGAAAGCAAGAACAAATTTCACCATAAGGGAACAGTAACAGCATACTTTCTGCCTATTTTCACTTCTTTATTTCTAATCCATACACATTATAAACATGAATGTATGTAGGTGTGTGGGTGTGTGTGTATGTTCCACGTCTCGTCCTATACCAGAGTACAGGTTTCAACCAAATGTTGTACACATATCACTTATTATCAAGAACTATCGCTGCGTGGGTAAGAACCACCTACCTACACTCCTGGAAATGGAAAAAAGAACACATTGACACCGGTGTGTCAGACCCACCATACTTGCTCCGGACACTGCGAGAGGGCTGTACAAGCAATGATCACACACACGGCACAGCGGACACACCAGGAACCGCGGTGTTGGCCGTCGAATGGCGCTAGCTGCGCAGCATTTGTGCACCGCCGCCGTCAGTGTCAGCCAGTTTGCCGTGGCATACGGAGCTCCATCGCAGTCTTTAATATTGGTAGCATGCCGCGACAGCGTGGACGTGAACCGTATGTGCAGTTGACGGACTTTGAGCGAGGGCGTGTAGTGGACATGCGGGAGGCCGGGTGGATGTACCGCCGAATTGCTCAACACGTGGGGCGTGAGGTCTCCACAGTACATCGATGTTGTCGCCAGTGGTCGGCGGAAGGTGCACGTGCCCGTCGACCTGGGATCGGATCGCAGCGACGCACGGATGCACGCCAAGACCGTAGGATCCTACGCAGTGCCGTAGGGGACCGCACCGCCACTTCCCAGCAAATTAGGGACACTGTTGCTCCTGGGGTATCGGCGAGGACCATTCGCAACCGTCTCCATGAAGCTGGGCTACGGTCCCGCACACCGTTAGGCCGTCTTCCGCTCACGCCCCAACATCGTGCAGCCCGCCTCCAGTGGTGTCGCGACAGGCGTGAATGGAGGGACGAATGGAGACGTGTCGTCTTCAGCGATGAGAGTCGCTTCTGCCTTGGTGCCAATGATGGTCGTATGCGTGTTTGGCGCCGTGCAGGTGAGCGCCACAATCAGGACTGCATACGACCGAGGCACACAGGGCCAACACCCGGCATCATGGTGTGGGGTGCGATCTCCTACACTGGCCGTACACCACTGGTGATCGTCGAGGGGACACTGAATAGTGCACGGTACATCCAAACCGTCATCGAACCCATCGTTCTACCATTCCTAGACCGGCAAGGGAACTTGCTGTTCCAACAGGACAATGCACGTCCGCATGTATCCCGTGCCACCCAACGTGCTCTAGAAGGTGTAAGTCAACCACCCTGGCCAGCAAGATCTCCGGATCTGTCCCCCATTGAGCATGTTTGGGACTGGATGAAGCGTCGTCTCACGTGGTCTGCACGTCCAGCACGAACGCTGGTCCAACTGAGGCGCCAGGTGGAAATGGCATGGCAAGCCGTTCCACAGGACTACATCCAGCATCTCTACGATCGTCTCCATGGGAGAATAGCAGCCTGCATTGCTGCGAAAGGTGGATATACACTGTACTAGTGCCGACATTGTGCATGCTCTGTTGCCTGTGTCTATGTGCCTGTGGTTCTGTCAGTGTGATCATGTGATGTATCTGACCCCAGGAATGTGTCAATAAAGTTTCCCCTTCCTGGGACAATGAATTCACGGTGTTCTTATTTCAATTTCCAGGAGTGTATTATGGTTCAGGAGATATGATGTCATTACCAGTGAGATGCATGCAAAAATGCCGCATCGTGAATGACGTTTAAATTTATTACTCATTTGCTACTAACTCTGTTTACAACATATTTCGCAGACAGTATCCACATGTGCCGCTGAATTTACCTGTACAAACATATCATTTTACGAAACATAATTGGGTAGATATAACGTCGTAAACACAGAGATGCGTGAAAAATGCTGCATCGGGCTTTAAATATATTTATTCTTTATTACTAAGACACTGGTACAGGGAGTCAATTTGAGGAAATCCCTGACACCTGACAGCGCTTTTGACAGCTTTCAGCTGCGAAGCACAAATGGCTGAAGGCGAAAACAATAGCCGTCTATAGAGCTCTGAAAAAGTGTTGCCGTAACGCTTTACAAAATCGCGTTTTATACACACGAGGCAGCTGTACTTACATATTTGCACATTATGCATATTTCTTTGAACGACTGTTTTGCAATTTAAAAGATATTTTCAGGAATACATGGAAACGAAATCATTTCAATATTAGGCTACAAACATAGTTAGTTTAGTCTTCGCTTCTAATCGAAAATTGGCTAAATGAATACTTGGGCTGTGTCTTACTTTTCAGCTAGTTAATTATAATTTTCATATATTTATTGTTTAGTTGTATTGTATAAATTAATATCTCTGTTATTGCGTTATTGCAGTTTCAAAATTAAAAAGTACCATGTAGAGATTTTTTTTAATGTATGTAGTTGTACGACATACTTTAGATAGACAGGAGGATAGCTTTCCCAGAAATTAGTAAATAAATACATTAATATAGCAAGGATGGATGTTATTGTGTCGTGGGATGGTTAACTTAGTGTAGCTGCTTCAACCATTTAGAGAGAAGTAAGTAAAGCCAAAGTTAACGACGCCTAATGTTTCGTCTGCGAATAGTTCATTAGAAATGGCGCATAAGCATATATTGGACAGGTACAGTCAAGAAAATCGGCCGTGCCCTTTTCGAGAGAATTGTGCTGAAGGAATTTACATAAACTACGGATTTCCAAAAACTGGATGGTCGGAAGGGGTTTCGAAACTGATCCACCCGTATGCAGATCTCGTGCTTTATTTGATGCTTCATTTAGCTCGGTTCCTTCTCTGTCCACAGTAGTCACGGAAATAAAAAACCGAGTTCAGATACCTCTACTTAGATTCTAGATGAAGTAGTATTTTAGACTGTGAAGCCATTGTCATTTAGTTAAGCGATAGTGGATCCTATTAAGTTACGCCTACAATGTCAGTGACACTCCTTGTACGGTTCTATATTTTATTATGCGAAAGCCTACGGATTTTATGACGTTGACTGCTCGTACAACATACGTGACCGACTTGGAAACACACGTTCCATCATGATATGTATCTAGGATTTTAGTCAAATGCATACCGTTTCAGTGAAATACGTCCACCGGTGGATAATTGATAACAACTGCTCTAGCACTTCACGACGTAGATAATATAACTAAAATTATGCGAAAACTTTACTGTACATGATATTACCTAGTTGGTAAAGTGCAATGTCAATATACCGGTGGTTATTACCTACCGATAAATGGACTTATTTCACTTAATCGATGTAAATACATCTTGTGATGGAATGTATTTTCCAACGTTGATCCTGAACATTATCTCAGGTCCTAGGCGCTTAAGTCAGGAACCACGCGGCTGCTACTGTCGCAGGATCGAATCCTGCCTAGGGATGGATGTGTGTGATGATCTTAGGTTAGTTAGGTTTAAGTAGTTCTAAGTCTTGGGGACTGATGACCTCAGATGTTAAGTCCCGCAGTACTTAGAGCCATTTTGAACATTATCTCATCAAAGGCATCTGGACTCTTATTAGTCGACATTAATATGGGATGTGTCCACAATTCACCTTTATGTAGGCTTAAATTACGCTGGGGACATTTTCAATGAGGCGGCTGAATGTCTGTGAGGGAATGGCATCCCCTTCATCCTCAAGAGCCGGAACGAGAGAAGGTAGTGATTTAGAACGCTGGGGTCTTGAGCGAAGTCAACGCCCCAACTCATTTTGTAGGTGTTGCATTCAGTTCAGATAGGGTCTCAGGTCAAGAAAGCGAATTTCAGGTACGTTACTGTCCACAAAACATTGCCTCAAAAGTGCTACTTAATGACAGGTTGTACAGTCATGGTAATATACACAGTAATCGTCGCCGAATTGATCCCCTACTCTACGCAGTAGACAATGCTGTAAAGTACATTAAATGTAATCGCAACTGCGAATATTGACAACCATCAGCTCTAGAATAGAATGACGACACTGACAAATTTTGAGGGACCGGACTCGAACATGGATTTCCCGCTTTATTGCGAGCGGTCGCCCTATCATTTGGCTATCCGTATACGACTCACGGCTAGACCAAAACTTCCATATGTCTTCAGCCATGCGTCTCAGAGTTCCTTTGGACATGAATACATGTCCAGAGGAACTTTGGATCGTAACCAGGAGAACACAGGCACTGCAATATCGTATGCTGTGAAGTGTTTACATCTTTCGCTATTCAGCGTTTTCGTAATTTCAATAAGTAGTAGTATGGTATTCTGCCTTACGGGAGGTCTTGTCATGGGTTAAGCATCTTCCACTTTTGTCTGTCCATAGCCAGTCGTTTCATTTCTGAATATTTGCCTCCTTTGATATTGTCCAGCATTTGATATCTTCTTTTTCCTCTTCCCCTTTTTCCCTCCACCATTCTTTCTATTCCTTCCTTCAATGAACAGTCCCTCCTCAAACAATGTCCAGTCCAGTTCCGTTTTCTCTTTCTGATGACTTTCAGCATGTTTCTTTCTTCTCCAACTCTTCTTAATACTTCTTCAATCCTTACTCGGTCTTCCCATTTCACTTTTTCCATTCTTCTCCATATGCACATCTCTAGCGCCTCCAATCTTCTTTCATCTTCCTTCCTCAATCTCCAGGTCTCCGCACCATGTAGTGCAACGATCCAGATGTAACATTTGGCAACTCTTTTCCTCAGATCTTTGTTTAGTGGTCCACAAAGTAATTTCTGTTTCCTCTTGAATCCTTCTTTTGCCATTGCAGTTCTTTTCCTAATTTCTGTTGAGCAATACATATCATCCATTATTACACTTCCCAAGTAATTGAAGATATTCACTTGCTCTATTTCCTCTTCCACTGTTTTCATACGGCATTTTCTCCCCTTTCCTCCTGTTAACATGCTTTTCGTTTTCTTCTTGTTAATCTTCATTCCATATTCTTCTAATTTTGTGTTTAGATCATCTAACATTTGTTCCATGTCTGTTGCACTCTCTGCCATCACAACCATGTCGTCTGCAAATCTTATACACTCCACTCTCCGACCCCCTATACAAACTCATTTCCTTCCATCAAAACTTTCACTAATAATTTCCTCCAGATATATATTGAACAGTGTTGGAGTTAAACAACAACCTTATCTTACACCTCTTCTCAGTTCAATTTCTTCACTCATTACACCTCCTATTCTTACTCTTGCTCTCTGGTTCAAATATAACTTTCTAATTAGCCGACTATCCCTCCAGTCAACTCCATGTTTCCTTAGGATTTCCATCAGTTTGTCCCACCAGACACAGTCAAAAGCCTTCTCAAGATCAATGAACACAACATACACCTTCCTTTTCTTCTCCATGTACCTCTCCCTTATCAATTTCAGTAGCCCAATGGCATCTCTAGTTCCCACTCCTCTCCTGAAACCAAACTGTTATCTCTTATTACGCAATTCAGCAATAGGGGGAAACCATGAAAAACAGCCCTATACCGAACATCACTTCCTCTGTACTTCACTGTTAGCACTGCTCATTCGGGCAGGTAACGTTCTCCAAGCATTCGCCAAACCCAGATTCTTACACTTGATTGCCACAGGGTACAGCGTGATTCATCACTCCAAGTCACTTGTTTCCAGTTATCCACAGTCCAGTGAAGTCGTTCTCTTATCTCTCTGAAGGGTCGCTTAGCAACCGGCCACAGACACTTGTGGCTTATGAGTAGCTTTTAGACAATTATACCCCATTCTTTTTAACACTCTACACTAGGTCATTTCGCTGGCTGGTCTGCTGATAGCGCTTCGGAACACACAAGTGGTTCCTTCTGCTTATTTCGTGCAATTATTTTACAGTCATCCTCCACATTGCTAGACGGCTACTGTCCGTCAGTACTTCAGATCCGCCTTATCATGGTTTAGCTGTTGATTTCATGTTTCCACTTCATAATAACATCAGGTCTCGTCACCGATTTGGCCAACTTTAAAAGGGTTGAAATGTCCCTAGTAAATTTGTTACTCATGTGGCATCCAATGACAAGACCACGTTCGAAATCACTAATCTCTACGCATTGACCCATTTTGCTGCTACCGCTTCGCTACTGACGACACAATACTCCATGCCTTAAATATTATACTATCGGGTTCGCTGCTCGTTACATTTGTTAGTCAATTCCGCATTACGAAGAAATGTCCGTATATTTTTAATCGGACAGTGAATGTTGTATGAATAATCAACATCCAAAAAGTGCGACCTGAGGGTGTCTATAGTATTTCAGAAAATAAAATACATTGCGGCAGCGTGTTTCCGAGATTCCATGGTCAACAACGATCGCGAAATTAAAATCAGTTGTTATTTATTTGTCTTTCTTATCTTTTATGATTGCATTGCCGAAACGTTTCGACTTCTGTAATTGAAAAAATACGGTATTTTTACAGTCAAACATGTGTTTTCTGCTTGCATGCGACTCCTTTACATGACTATATCTTCGTATTTGGAAGGTAAATTGCCATGTTTTACGTAACTGATGATGTGTGAACATGATTTGCCGCCGAGATTTTGTTTGTTTGCCTTTCATTTCCTCGCTGTAATATTGTTTAACCAGTACTGCGCAAATTTTGTAGACACTGATTTATATTTTCCCAGGAGAGATGAGATAAAGCAGAGAATTTTCTAATCTGTTGTACGTCGTTAGCTTCTAATATTTACGAGTAGTAGTAATTTACTGTTATCATGGTGTATTCTAACTTCATCTCTCTCTCTCTCTCTCTCTCTCTCTCTCTCTCTCTCTCTATCTCTCTCTCTCTATCTCTCTCTCTCACACACACACACACACACACACACACATACACACCTCTTTCAAAACAGTTCCAAAAATTACAAAAGCAGAGAGCATTCTCTGACCTTTTATAGCTTGTAGCATGAGCTCACGAGCTATTTGTGATGTTTTTTTCTTCTCTTAGACAAAATAAAATCAGATGTTCATAAATATGCCCCGCTGTACGAGATAGTGTAGAACGGATTCTCATATTTAATGGCGTACTTGTCTTTTCTTCGTTTGTGTATTCTTTGAAAACAAGATACCCCTTTTTATTAGCTGTTTGCTGCATAGCGATTACACTATTATTTTCGACTGCGCAGTGATGTCTTAATTTATACTCTCCATACAGACCTGTACAGCACTGTGAACGACAAGTCTCTTGTCAACGTCAAAGCTTATAGACTTGGAGTATTGAATGAGGCAGCGACAGGAACTAAGAAAGAAAGAAAGAAAGAAAGATTAGGATTTAAAGGCCCATGTGCGGCGAGATCATTCGAGGTGGAGCAAAATCTGGGACGGGACATCGAAGTGAGAAAAATTGGCCGCTTCCTTTCCTAAGGACCTTGTGGCTGCCACCATTCATCTGGTTGCTGGGAGGGTTTTGACTCTAATCTTTTTGAGACCGGTATTTGAACGGGTTTTGACTCCAATCTTTCTGAGACCGGTATTTGAACCTCCTCTAACCTCGCTCGATGGCGAGAGTGGGTGAATGAGTAAGCTGTGATCATCTGAGGGAATGATGCTGATATTGTAATGAAGTGATTAATGGAGATGATGGAAATCCTAAATAAGGAAGAATTGCCGGATGCTTTAGACATTTTAACCCCGCCCTTCTTAATAAGACGGCTCCATTTTTCCTGACGAGACGCTACCTTCTAGCCTGCCTTCCTTCAGAAGCTAATTCTGATCTCATCCCATTCTTAGACGTACGGAGGTGTAATCAAACAGAAACAAATTCATATACGCTATTCTGCATCCTTACCCTGCAATTCGCAATTAAGTCCGGGTCGAGGATTTATCGAGCGACCTTCAAGCTATTTCTCTATCATTCGACTCTCAAATAGCTCGCGGAAAAAACGAACACTTAAATCTTTCCCTGCCCGTTCTGATTTCTGTTACTGTAATAGGGCCATCATTTCTTCCTATGACGCCAAAAAACATTTATCTCTTTCGGAAGATAAAGTTGGCGATTGAAAATTCATCAGAAGATCCTGAAGCAACGAAGACACCTTTGTTTTAATTCCCGTATCATATCCGTGCCCTTCGCTCCCTTATTTCATGATAACACGCAACAAGCTGCCCGCCATTGAACTTTTTCGATGCCCTCCGTCAATCCCATGTGATGCAGCCTCTTTAGCAGACCTGTTGCATTTTCTAAACGTTCTGCCAATAAATAGCAGCCTTTGTTTCACCTTCCCCACATCGTTATCTGTGTGATTATTCCAAGTTACGTTAATCGTTATAGTAATCCCTAAGTAATTGTATGATTTATTGTGTAATCGAAATTTAGCAGATTCCTTTTAGTACACATGTGGAAGAATTAACACTTTTTATTATTAAGAGTCAATTGTCGCTACTCGCACCATACAGATACCTCGTCTGCATCATTCTGCAACTTGTTTTGATCATCTGATGACTTTACATGACTGTAAATAACAGCATCATATGCAAGCAATCTAAGAGAGCCGCTCAAATTGTCTCCTACATGTTTTGTGTAGATCAGGAGTAGCACAGCGCCTATACGATTCCTTGGGCAACGCCAGATAGTGCTTCTGTTTTACGCGATGACCCTCCGTCAACTGCTACGAACTGTGACCTTTCTGACAAGAAATCACGAATCCAGTCGAGCAGCTAAGACGATACCCCGTAGGGACGCAATTTTATTGGAAGCCACTTGTGAGGAACGCTATCAAAAGCCTTCGGCAAATCTAAACATTTGGAGTTACGTTGACTTCCCCCGTCGATAGCATCACTTCATGAGAACAAAAACCGAAAGAGTTTCAGGCTCTGTCTCAGGCTGATACTGATCTTCGGCCTGACACGGCTGCTTGTCCTGTTCCAGAGGTTGCCCCTCAGTCTGCAAGATCCGGGCAGTCGCAGAGGGTGGGCTTACTGGTAGTTGGGAGCTCCAACGTCAGGCGCGTAATGGGGCCCCTTAGGGAAATGGCAGCAAGAGAGGGGAAGAAAACCAATGTGCACTCCGTGTGCGTACCGGGGGGAGTCATTCCAGATGTGGAAAGGGTCCTTCCGGATGCCATGAAGGGTACAGGGTGCACCCATCTGCAGGTGGTCGCTCATGTCGGCACCAATGATGTGTGTCGCTATGGATCGGAGGAAATCCTCTCTGGCTTCCGGCGGCTATCTGATTTGGTGAAGACTGCCAGTCTCGCTAGCGGGATGAAAGCAGAGCTCACCATCTGCAGCATCGTCGACAGGACTGACTGCGGACCTTTGGTACAGAGCCGAGTGGAGGGTCTGAATCAGAGGCTGAGACGGTTCTGCGACCGTGTGGGCTGCAGATTCCTCGACTTGCGCCATAGGGTGGTGGGGTTTCGGGTTCCGCTGGATAGGTCAGGAGTCCACTACACGCAACAAGCGGCTACACGGGTAGCAGGGGTTGTGTGGCGTGGGCTGGGCGGTTTTTTAGGTTAGATGGCCTTGGGCAAGTACAGAAAGGGCAACAGCCTCAACGGGTGCGGGGCAAAGTCAGGACATGCGGGGACCAAGCAGCAATCGGTATTGTAATTGTCAACTGTCGAAGCTGCGTTGGCAAAGTACCGGAACTTCAAGCGCTGATAGAAAGCACCGAAGCTGAAATCGTTATAGGTACAGAAAGCTGGCTTAAGCCAGAGATAAATTCTGCCGAAATTTTTACAAAGGTACAGACGGTGTTTAGAAAGGATAGATTGCATGCAACCGGTGGTGGAGTGTTCGTCGCTGTTAGTAGTAGTTTATCCTGTAGTGAAGTAGAAGTGGATAGTTCCTGTGAATTATTATGGGTGGAGGTTACACTAAACAACCGAACTAGGTTAATAATTGGCTCCTTTTACCGACCTCCCGACTCAGCAGCATTAGTGGCAGAACAACTGAGAGAAAATTTGGAATACATTTCACATAAATTTTCTCAGCATGTTATAGTCTTAGGTGGAGATTTCAATTTACCAGATATAGACTAGGACACTCAGATGTTTAGGACGGGTGGTAGGGACAGAGCATCGAGTGACATTATACTGAGTGCACTATCCGAAAATTACCTCGAGCAATTAAACAGAGAACCGACTCGTGGAGATAACATCTTGGACCTACTGATAACAAACAGACCCGAACTTTTCGACTCTGTATGTACAGAACAGGGAATCAGTGATCATAAGGCCGTTGCAGCATCCCTGAATATGGAAGTTAATAGGAATATAAAAAAAGGGAGGAAGGTTTATCTGTTTAGCAAGAGTAATAGAAGGCAGATTTCAGACTACCTAACAGATCAAAACGAAAATTTCTGTTCCGACACTGACAATGTTGAGTGTTTATGGAAAAAGTTCAAGGCAATCGTAAAATGCGTTTTAGACAGGTACGTGCCGAGTAAAACTGTGAGGGACGGGAAAAATCCACCGTGGTACAACAACAAAGTTAGGAAACTACTGCGAAAGCAAAGAGAGCTCCACTCCAAGTTTAAACGCAGCCAAAACCTCTCAGACAAACAGAAGCTAAACGATGTCAAAGTTAGCGTAAGGAGGGCTATGCGTGAAGCGTTCATTGAATTCGAAAGTAAAATTCTATGTACCGGCTTGACAGAAAATCCTAGGAAGTTCTGGTCTTACGTTAAATCAGTAAGTGGCTCGAAACAGCATATCCAGACACTACGGGATGATGATGGCATTGAAACAGAGGATGACACGCGTAAAGCTGAAATACTAAACACCTTTTTCCAAAGCTGTTTCACAGAGGAAGACCGCACTGCAGTTCCTTCTCTAAATCCTCGCACAAACGAAAAAATGGCTGACATCGAAATAAGTGTCCAAGGAATAGAAAAGCAACTGGAATCACTCAATAGAGGAAAGTCCACTGGACCTGACGGGATACCAATTCGATTCTACACAGAGTACGCGAAAGAACTTGCCCCCCTTCTAACAGCCGTGTACCGCAAGTCTCTAGAGGAACGGAGGGTTCCAAATGATTGGAAAAGAGCACAGATAGTCCCAGTCTTCAAGAAGGGTCGTCGAGCAGATGCGCAAAACTATAGACCTATATCTCTTACGTCGATCTCTTGTAGAATTTTAGAACATGTTTTTTGCTCGCGTATCATGTCATTTCTGGAAACCCAGAATCTACTATGTGGGAATCAACATGGATTCCGGAAACAGCGATCGTGTGAG